>NW_016807055.1:2701808-2809853 GCF_001698545.2 Rhinopithecus bieti
AAATGACAGAAACCTTCCTAAAAATGCTTTATACTAAAAGAAAAAAAAAGTTCATAGTCTCAATACATGAGAGTCACATTTGATCTAATTACTCAAGCAATGCCATCCAGAATCTGGTTTCCATTTCCATGTCTGAAAGTAAGATAGCACTGCCATATTCAGGCTTTATCCTACCATCTTACCATCCTCAGGAAAAAGAATAGAGGGCTTCTTTCCCGATGGTTTCAACAACTTTTGCAAATGTTCTCCCACTATCTGCTGGCCTCCATTGTTTCTGATGATTCATTTGTATCATTTCCTTCTATATGCATGTTATTTTTTTCTGTCTTCAATTAAAAAAAAAATTCAGCAGTTTGACTATTATGGGCCTATATGAGATTTTCTTTGTATTTATTCTACTTGGTGTCCATTGAGATTCTTGAATCTGTAAATTTATGTCACTCACTGAATTTGGAAAAAATTTAAGTCATCATTAAAAAAATGTTTGTATAACTCGTGTTCTTTCTGCCCTCCCTTTGAGACTCCAATTATATGTATGTTAAATCTTTAAATATTTCCCACAGCTCTCTGAGGATATTTTAATATTTTTCTATCTTTTCTTTGTTCTTCAGACTGGATAATTTCTATTGATTTATCTTTAAGTTCACTGGCTGTGTTTCCTTGGTTATCTTCATTCTTCTATTTGTTCAATTCAGCAAATTTGTTATTTTAGATGCTATACTTTTCAGTTCTAGAGTTTATATTTGATTCATTTTTTATAGTTTATTTTTCTCTGAGCCAGCAGTGCTACTTAGTTGCTGCGACATATAGGCAAGTCGTTTAACTTTTCTGGGCCTCCCTTTCCTCATAAGTGAAAAACAATGATTGCTATTAGGCAAGCTAATTGTTAAGACCAAATGCATGTAATATTTACTACAATGTTTTAAAACAATAGTAGCTATTATTATGGTGGATTATTTTCTGTTTTGTTTTGTTTTGTTTTGCTTTTTAGAGACAAGATCTTGCTCTGTTACCAAGGCTGGAGTGCAGTGGCATGATTTCACTGCAGTCTCAACCTCCCAGACTCAGGTGATGATCTTCCATGGTATATTATTTTAATTGCCTCCTGTTTTGTCTTGACTACCACTCCCACTTTAACCATTCTCCACTTTCATGTTATGTTAGAATCATCCTTACATAGCATAAATTAGTTGACTCCCATCATTAAAGGATTTAATGATGGTTTAATACCTATAGTATAGCATCTCAGTTTCTTCTTTCTCTCTCTCTTTCTCTCTCTTTCTTTCCTTTCTTTCTTTCTCTTTCTTTCTTTCTTTCTTTCTTTCTTTCTTTCTTTCTTTCTTTTTCTTTTTTTCTTTCTTTCTTTCTCTCTCTCTCTCTTTCTTTCTTTCTTTCTTTCTTTCTTTCCCCTTCCTTCCTTCCTTCCTTCCTTCCTTCCTTCCTTCCTTCCTTCCTTCCTTCCTTCCTTCCTTCCTTCCTTTCTTTCTGTTTTGATGGAGTCTCACTCTGACACCCAGCCTGGAGTGCAATGATCTTGGCTCACTGCAACCTCTGCCTCCCAGATTCAAGAATTCTCCTGTCTTAGGCTTCTATCTTTATTTCTTTATTTGACTTCTAATACTTTTCATTATTTAGCTCCTCTGTTTTACCAGATCCATCTCTCACTATTTCTATGGACTCTACACACTGACATGTCTCACCATCTGCTCTTTCCCATCATGGCTATCACAGTAACAATTCCACATTTGTACATGCTATTACCTGAGTCTAGCATTTCTCCACAACCTATCCCCTACCCTGCATGTACTTATCATCTTGTACAATCTGGCTTAGATGTATTAGCCTTTGTGGATTTTTTTCTAATTTATTTTGGGAAGGATAGTCTCTCCTACTGTGCTCCCATGACACTATATTTATTTCTCTATTATTATACTTCAATTTTATTGAAATTATTATCTACTTATGTATCTCTGTCCTTCCCAATCCATTTCTCCCCTGACCAGACCAGACTACAAGATCCTTGGTATCATTAACTTGTCTTGTTCACTTTTGGCTCTTAAGTTCATAAGCACATAGCTATGACATAGTAAAATGCTGAAAAAAATATTTACATGATGATTAAATATATTAATAGCAATAATTTATTTTACTTCTAATACTTTTAGATTACCAGGTGTATTTTTGAATGAAAACCAAGTACATTTTTGTGGAGGACATCAACTTCTTGCCATGTGGACCACTTCATAAGGAAGCTTTCAACATGGCAGCTGACGTCCTTCAGAGTAAGTGCACAAGAAAGCAGAAATAGAGCACCCTAGATGGAAGACATTGTTTTTTGTAATCTAATCACAGGATAACATTCCATCATTTTTTCCATATTCTATTTATTATGTGCAAGTCACCAGGTCCAGCCCATACTCATGGAGTGATTGCACAAGGACGTGTGTATCAAAAGGTGAGGATTCACTGGATGCCACTTTAGAGGCTGTCTACCGCAACAACAATTAACAGTTTCAAACAAGTTTTTTTCTAATAATAAAAGTAAGAAATCTCATTACTGAAAATTTGGAAACAAATTTGTAGAAAAGAAGAAAAAGCCATTCTACTGTCTAGGGAAACCCAGTTAATATTCTGAAGTATCACACTAATTTTTAAACCAAATTTTATATAGTTGAAATGATACCATGCATATCTCATTTTCAGTTATTATTATGTCTCTGAAAATGCCACATTATTGTAATAGATATATCATTGCTTATCCATTCTCTGGTGAATATTTTGAATGTTTACTTTTTTAGAAGCAATACTGCCATTATTTTCTGAGACTGGATTCAGTTTTATTTCTTTTAAGACAGAGTTTCATTCTATCACCCAGGCTAGAGTGCAGTGGCATGATGACAGCTCACTGCAGCCTCTACCTTCTGCGCTAAAGCAATCTTCCCACCTCAGCTTCCTGAGTAGCTGGAACCACAGGTGCATGCCACCACACTCGGGTAACTTCTTTTTTTTTTTTTTTACTTTTTGTAAAGACATGTCTCCTTGTGTTGCCCAGGATGCTCTTGAACTCCTGAGCCTAAGTGATCTTCCCACCTTGGCCTCCCAAAGTGCTAGGATTATAGGCATGAGCCATCACAGCAGGCCAATAAACAGTTTTCAAATGAACAAGCATAACTTGAAATTTTTTGATGCTAAAAGAAAAAAATAATTTTAAAATGGGGCAAGTTACAGCTACCATAACAGAAGGAACATATCTGCCCTGTGCCATTGTTAGAGTGTGGCTTTTTTATTTTTACACTGTCTATGTGTTTGTTTAGGGGTTTTATTTGATGGTATTTACTTGGAACTAATCAAAAAACTCTTTCGTGTATGCTTCATTTAAATTCTTCTTCAGAGGTGGAAAAGACAGGCTTTATGAATAGATCATACTCCACAGGTTGACAAAACAGCCCTGTTGCAATTATTTTTATTAGTAATAATAATAACCTTTGTTTAGTGTTTTACCTTGTGAAGAAGGTAAGACAGGTATTATTATCATCTACATGTTTCAGAATTGTAGAGAACTTGCAGTCATTTGCCCCAGGTCATCCAACTATTGTGATGAAATATGCGAATTATAAAATTGGCCACATTATGCAAATTATACACAAATACACACACACGCCAATTTACATACTTAACTATATTTCTAAATCAAGACTTCAGGTTTAAGTAAATTCAGTTTATGAAAAAGCCAACTGACATCCCATTCTATATCTTCAAAAAAGGATTTCAAATGTATTTAAATTCAGTTTACTCAACAGTAAACTAATATGCTTAACTGCAGCTTCAAATCAAAATTTCAGGTTTATATAATTTCGGGGTAGTTGATTCTAGTCAAAGATCTGCAGATAGCACCTTTGAAATTTTGACAGACTTCCATGGTTACCATGATAACGTTTCTTAATGTTAGAAAGATAAATCTCCTAAGAAAAACTGTTCTATATAGTAAAAGTACATACAATATATTTGCTAAAAGAGTCTATAATATGTAAAAATAAAAATATAATATCCATAGTATACTAAAGAGCATACACTATAAAATCATTCTAATATTATATTAAAAACCTGGGCAAGGTGCTACATACTTGTAGTCCCAGCTATTCTTGAAGCTGAAGCGGGAAGATTGCTTGAACTTAGGAGTTGGAGGCCAGCCTGGGGAACATAGTAAAATTTCATCTCTTTAAAATAATTATATTAAAAGCATGCATTATAAAATTGCTAGGGAAAACTAAATATATGTATTTTTAAATCCCAAAAATAAGAATTCTGAGCATATACTTTTAGAGGAATGGTAAATGCTTTATGCATGCAGTTTTTTGTTTGTTTTGTTTTTATTTTTTAAAATAGAATTGTCTTGAAGACTGGTTAAAGTTTGCTCCTCTCTGAACCTCCAGAAAGGCCCTCTTCTACCCCCTTCTCCATTTGAGTGAATTTTTTAAAAAAATTTATTTCAAAATGATTATAGATTCACCAAATGTTATAAATATAGTACTATAGAGAGATCTTGTATACCTAACTTTTCCTAGTGGTTACGTCTTATATTGCTATGATACAATATCAAACATTGATATTGTTTGATATTATATTGATATTGTAACATTGGGACAATGTGTGTAAATAGTTTGATGCCATTTCATCACATATGTAGACTCATGTAAACACCACTGCAATAAACATGTAGAACGATCCCGTCACTACAAGAATGTGGCTCATGCTACCCTTTGTAATCATATCCACTTCCCTCCCCACCACCATCCTTAACCCCTAGCTAATTTGTTCTCCATCTCTACAGCCTTTGCATTTCAAACGTGATGTATCAACGGAATCATATAGATTGTGATTTTTACATTGACTTCTCCCACTCAGCATAATGCTCTTGAGATCCATGCAAGTTGCACGTATCAATAGGTAATTTTTATTTGTTGAGTAGTACTGCCTTGGTATAAATGGACCACAGTTTTAAAAAATCATTTTGGGTGGATATTTTTAACTAAGAGTCTTAACTTGACTCAGAAGTGATCACGGAGAAGAATCTTATCGACCTATAAGGCATTTTCCTGGCACTCGGAGATTTTCCAATCAAGGAAGTAATTGAAGAAAGGAAAAAACAAACAAACAAACAAAAAAACTAAACATGATTACTGCAATTTTCAGGTTGAATAAAATAAATACCGTAGAATAGGGATTTTTGAAAGGCGGCTTATGTCTTGATTTTCTGTTTAAATATCTTTTTTCTAGAAGTAAAACTTTACAGAAGTACCAGTATCTATAGAGCCATTTAAATAAACCAAGCAAGCAGAAAGAGAAAGCAAGAACCAACTTCAGGATTTAAAGCCAAATCTAGTTTAAAAATCTTGGTAGTTTATCACCAAATACTATGTTCTAATAAAGCTATCAGAATAATTTCTTTTTAATCTACAATTTCTTCTTACCCCAATATAATCTTGATCAGAAGTTTGAAAGAAAAATAAAATAAATTCCATCTACACGAATTTCTGGTTTTCACTCTTATGCATATCTTTGATGTGCTGTCAGTCACATTTTCCCAGTTTTATATGTAATTTGGTGTGACAATTAAAAACCTAGTCACTGCTTTCCTGATGAAGCAATAGCTCATCCTCTGATTTGCATTCTGATTGCTAGCCAGTTTATGGAGTGAATTATCCTTTTTATTGCTATTTGTAACTTAAAAGACTGGTATTAAAATCTCTAGTGGAGCAATTAAGATCTGTTTGTTCATGAGAATCATGAAATAGATTTTATTTTCACACTGAATTTTTTCTATTCCAATAAATTATTTTAAAATAATTTACTTGATGCAAATATCAAAATATTTTAAGGTTTAAAGTATAACCTATACAAGTTATACTATATCCATGATGGATAGAACTTCATTTTTGTAATTCTAAGTAAGAATTCACATATAA
Organism: Rhinopithecus bieti; assembly: GCF_001698545.2. Lineage (NCBI taxonomy): Eukaryota > Metazoa > Chordata > Mammalia > Primates > Cercopithecidae > Rhinopithecus > Rhinopithecus bieti. The sequence goes on from NW_016807055.1 coordinate 2,707,775, forward strand.
CAAATAAAGGCTTACTCTTCCTAACATTTAAAGAGCTCTTAGAAATCAATACAACAGGCCAGGCATGGTGGCTCATGCCTGTAATCCTAGCACTTTGGGAGACCAAGGCGGACAGATCACGAGGTCAAGAGATCGAGACCATACTGGCCAACATGGTGAAACCCTGTCTCTACTAAAAATACAAAAATTAGCTGGGTGTAATTGCATGATCCTGTAGTCCCAGCTACTCAGGAGGCTGAGGAGGGAGAATCATTTGAACCTGGGAGGCGGAGGTTGCAGTGAGTCAAGATCGCACCACTGCACTCCAACCTGGTGACAGAGACTCAGGTCTCAAAAATCAACAACAAAAAAGAAATCAATAAAACACAAGTTTCCAAATAGGCACCTGCTTTACAAATTAAGAAATATAAATGGCTAAAAGCATATTAAAATGTTCAATCTCAGTGGTAATAAAGACACTAGTCAAGATAACATTAAGATAATATATCATTTTAATTTTTTTCTTTTTTAGTTACTATATTGGATAGTATTCAGGGAGATAGTCATTCATGCTCAGCTTGGAGGTGATTTAGCAATGTGCGTCAAAACCCTGAACATTTTGCAAACCCTTTACCCTACAATTCTATCATAAGGAAATGATAATGGATATGCTAAATGTTTATGTACCACATATCACTATATTTTTAATGTAAAAATTAGAAAAAATTAAATGACCAAAGACTAGAGGTTGGCTAAATAAATTATGGTATATTTGTGTATTAAAATTCTATCTGATAATTAATAACTATGTTCTGAAGGAAACAAAATTGATATGAAAATATTTATAATGTATTTTAAGGAAAAATAATTTATACAGGTGTTCAGTTTGGGGTGGCTCTATACATGTGTGCTTGTTCCTGGTGTGATTTCTTGCTGACTATTCATCATTAGCTGAAAAAAAAAAAGAGTAAGACAATTACCTAGAAAATAATAGCAGCCATGGTATTTCAGGTATTTTACTGTACTTATTGGTATTTTACAAATTAATATAGTCATTATGCATTACTATCACAATCAGTATTGAAAAAGAGACAAAACAACAAGAGATATTTTAAGAAAAAGCCAGAGAAAGGTGTACCATTTCTCTAGGTAAATTTGGCAAGAATGATAGCTCTAAAATGAGAATTCAGAGACTCATACTGCATATTATGATTCCTTATAAAGAGCAACTTAATTTTGCTGAAGAAAAATAACACTGTTGGTTCTGGAGTGGTGACTAGAAATGTAATGACTCATTTTCATTATGTATTCCTTACTTCAAGCTCAAATTCAAAGACTTGGAGAATAATAAAACTCTGTGATTCTCAGACTCCGCAATTCCATTCCGGATGAACATCTATCTCTCCTTTGTGCTCCAAGTTCTACCCTGTGGTTCATTTCATCTGTTAGAGCCTTTTACAACCAGTCAGGTCTTTCACTTAAAAATTGATAAGCTGACCAACTGTACAGTGCCTTAGCAAATCTGGAGCTATCATTTCTGTTTATGGGAATTCCAAATCTCTCATCCTGCATTCTCTGGTGCTTCCAGAATGCATTTGTTCTCTGTATGCATTTGCCAAATGGCCTTAGAAAACCTCAGAGTAAGAAGGCAACACAGAGGGAATCTTTCCTAGATAGCATCTCTGAGGCAGATTATTACATAATTTCTCCTCAAAAACCCTACACATTTATGAAAAGTGATTCCATTTTTAATAAACTGGCATGCCTCCATGCAAGCTGATCTTGGTTCTTAAACAACTCCATGCAGTTTACCCTTCCCATGTCTATGTCCATGCTGGTTCTTTAGTCCACTGCACTCTTGCCTTTCACATCCTTCTGTTAAAATCCAGCTTATCCTGGATAAGATAAAAGTACTTAAGAAATAGTTCCATTATTTTATTATTGCCTTCTCCTTTTTCAATATTACTTTCAGGGTAAATTCATTGCTCCTTTAGCCTCCATAAGGAATATGTCTTTTTCATTTTTTTATTCCCCACAGCATGTAATTAAGGGCCTCTCACTCAGTAAAGAGAAAATGTTTAGTGAACTAATACTGCCTAGTAGACTGACCCGACAGATGATGTGGGGTTTAACAGCTCTTTCAGATTTGGAAAAGTCAGTCTAGATTGATGAAAGATGTCTGAATTTTAAAACACTTGTAAAAGAAAAGTCCTGTAATGCCACAGTTGATATATTATCTTTGAGTAATGTTACACACATAGCTTTTTTTGGTAACAGTCCATAATAATGTATTGAATGACTTCTAGGTAACTTTTCCCCCACACACATGATTATTCTGAAATGTTTGAAAGTAATTTTTGCTGCTATTGATAAACGATCTTCTCTGATTCTTATTATATTAATCATTTGCTTAGTAAATGTTTTTAACACAGCACAACAATAATAAATTCCCCAAAAGTGAGATCAACTCATTAAACATATATTCCGTGATCCTCTGCTATGTGTGGGAATCAGACATTAGGAAAAATAAGTGAAATATACAGTATGTTAGAAAGTGACAAATAATATGAAGAAAAATAAAATAATGAAGGGTGTAGAGGCACTCTGAATTTTGGAGTGAAATATCACTTAAAATTTGTTCGGGTAAATTGTGGATTCCTAAGAAATGTGATCCAGGCTTTGAATTAGGCATTTCTGGAGAAAGGAAGCAAGGGAGAAAAGGAAGGAAGGAAGGGAGGGATGGAGGGAGGGAGGAAGGACTGAAGGAAGGGGAGTAACAAGGGAGAAAGGGAGGAAAGGGAGAAAGGAGTAGAGAAGAAGGAGAGAGGAGAGGAAGAAGGAGAAAAAAAAAGAGGGACAGAAAAAAGGAGGAATAAGGAAAGAAAAAATAGGAAGTAGAAAGAGAAACAATGATAATAGAATTATTGCAAAATGTAAAAAAATAGCATATCTGGATACAATATTATCAAGTGCTATGTAAATAACTTGATTTTGGGTTTTGTTTCAAGAAAATGCTTATTTTCTTAGTTACAAAGTTTCTGGTCACTGAAAATGCCCTGGATTTGAGTCTACATTTGATCTCTATAAGCCATCTGCCTCTTTGGCAATAGCTATTATATAAATGTTATCTAGATATTTATTTGTCTTCAAATTATTTTTAATATACCCTAGCCTCTATAGTCTACTATTGTTTTTAGTTCTCTGGCTCTTATACTTTCTTTATAATAGATAAATATGTGGCATCCACGGAAAACTTTCAGTTCTAAAGGTCCTGAGATTTTACTAGTTTCTACAGCTCTCTGCTGAATATTTCAAAAAACATTTACACAATAGTTTCTCCAACAGAGCCATAACATTCACATTTTATTTGTTTAGCAACTGATTATATGTGTGGTGAAACTTTTCTCAGTCAGTTTTGAGATCCGTTGATGGCCAATTTATAATAAATAGGTTATTTTAACATTAGTAACTCTTACTTGACTTTTTGCTCTGGTTTATACCTGTTATTACAGAGCCCTCAAGCATCATTAACATTTTCTCCACCACTGAAGAATTTCTGGAACTCCCCCAGGGGCACCTCACATGTGCTCGGATATGAGATCCATCAAGTACGAGTCCCACTTGCATGGATGCCGTCCCGCCCACCACTATCCAGACCTGTCCAGCATGGCTGCCTATGCCAGGCTTTCCTGCCTTGTCCTCTGGTACCATGACCACCCCTTTTGCTGGGGCTGCTCATGCACTGGAGTGTTTATGGAGCTGAAGCTCCAATGTATTCCGTGGCAAAATAAAGAAAGCTTCTCTCTCTCTGTCTCTCTGTCATGTAATACCTTGTTGAAACAGGTTTCTAAGCTGTGCTGCTTATACCTTAATTTAAGAGTTTCTAGTGAACTACATTTTTCAGTTTTTAGTCACAACCCTTCTTCCGCTGGGCCTTAGATATGCAACGAAATGAATGACAGAGACCCTGCTATAGGTAGAATCCCTCTGACAACTGAGACACCAGAAATTGGGTAAAATCTAGACTGCTTTCTCTTCCCTAAGAAGGTATTGGTTCCTGATGGTCTTCCTGGTATGCCTACCCGAAACAGGTCAGGAGACATATCCGTCGAGGCCTTGCTCCCAGTACTAGGCGCTGTTTAGGCATAATTGAGGAGCACCGTTCCACAAGATAAGCCAGGTCACTGTCTTCCTACTTTCTGACTTTTGACTACTTCACTATTTTAGATTCTGACCACTTTATAAGTTACATTATCTACTTTTTGTGACTCATGTAGAAGATATTTTTTCAATGAAGTAACTTCAACATTTTTATTCAATTCCAAGAAAGATTTTGTTGAGTGAAGGAAAAAGATTATTCAAGGAATATCTATTAACATCAATAACCCATGCGGCTTATTTCTTCCATTTCAAAGCTAATTGATGATGGATTCGTTTGGCAATTAAATATGATTTATACTACTTGTTTACTATTTAACATACCTTGTTTTGACTAGTTAATGTGTTTACAAAATAGAGCATGCTATTACACCCAATCAGCTTTATTATTTTCATACTTAAAAACAAATCATGACTAAGTAGACCATAGCTAAGAATGTGTTCATATGCTGATGTTTTTCTCTACTGATTCCCCATGGTCTCAAAGGGTGCCTAGAGCATGTACAAAACACACTGGATGCATGAACGAAGAACGAATGCATCTATCAGTCATTCAATCAAGTTTTCTGGAGTGCAGTATGATCTTGTTAGTTCAGTGTTTATTCACCTCCGTAATGTATTCAGATCTCTGCTAAGTTAACTAAATTCTACCAAAGAGTTTCCCCAGCACCCCTCATTTAGGTATCCTAAGTAGAGACTAGCCTCCCTGGTCCTAGCCCCACTCCATTCTTGAAAGTGTCTGGCAGGCTTGGGGCTGCTTACAAGCCCTTTTCCACCCCACCTTCTCCTTTGCTCCCCTTTGCTCCCTTTTCCCTCAACAACCATCACTAGTCTGGCTTTCCACTTCCTTCTTGGTCTCCCACATCCATTTCTCATGGCCATTTACTGCTATGGGCCTTCACTCTAGCTCCATTATTTTGGATTCATCATATACATTCTCTCCTTTTGATGGGCTGTTTCCTCAGACACTTCCAAACAAATCAAGTAAGTCTGAGATTGACTCTCGTGATCCACAGTCCTGCCCAGCCAGCCTTGTCCCAGAAGCAGCGAGATGAAGTCCGTGGAGCGTTGTTTCTCATCTGGAAACCCATGAGCCCCGATTCATAAATTACCTGCAGTGACTTAAAAATAAAGATTCCCAATATCCTGCTTTCAAGACGCATGTAACTGGAAAAATTGCAGACTGCATCTAAATGCATGAGAATATGTTGTTCTTTATTTGAATTGTGCTTTCTCCTGATGATTTGAGTATATAAAACACCTCCTAAACTCCTTCAGATCTAGTAGTAATGGAGTTAATTTCAATTTTATTAAGAATTTTCACTTGCATGTAAGAAAGCACTCAAGCTGAAATAATTGGCTCACTTCTTTGTAAAATTCATCTTCACATTTGTGAATTCCTCTGAACAAAATGTGAGAATTCTGTATATGTGTTTTGTCGAGCATAGCTATGTATATGAACCATTATTAAGTGATCAAAGAGCTCTGTGGGTCAGAATTTTCTGTTAGGTTTATAAAAGATTCTCCCCTAAATATATTGAGGCAGCTTTTTTGCTAACACATTTTGGGACTCATGGATTTAGTTTCTGATGTCACTGTATGTCTTAAATCAAGTCTTCCTTGGCATCCCTGATTGTGGCATTTTCCAGCTCGAAACTCCGTAGTATCCTGTTTATACATCTCTAATGGCACTTATCACACTGTATCTTGAATTGCATTTGTTTTCATTTATTTTATCTTGATGGCATTTCAGGGCAAACCGCTACCACCTGTCAGCAAAATGTGAGGGTAATGAAGCTGAAAATCTGGGGAGGGTCACGAATTGGATACTAAAGAATTATCAAAATGCAAAACCACACTCAGGCTGGTCGGTGGAAGTCAAGTTGAAGATGTGGTTAATGGAACAAGAAACATTAAATCCATATAGGGCATGTATGAGAATCAAAGTCCATGGGGACACATGAGGTTGTGGAGAGAGGAATCTAATGAAAAGGCAAACATGAGAAGTAATGGTAATATGCACTTGTTCTATTCAGATTTGTTTTCATGGCTGTACTCTTGCACCATTTTGAGTTCTTTTTTGAAGGCCCAGAGCTTCTCACATCTTTGTAAGTCTTAAAGAAGCAGTCAGTTCTGTGTGACAAGCAAAGAATCCTATTTCCCATATTTCTATAACTTCAGTGACTGTGGCTACTTTTATTTCTCCGTAGCATTTAACACTGACACAAATGTAAGTAATAAATCAAATTTGAATGAATAAATGAATGTTTTCACTTTTTTTTCTTTTTCTGAGACAGAGTCTTGCTCCATTACTCAGGTTAGAGTGCAATGGCAGCCTCAGCTTCCCATGTTCAAGCGATCCTCCCACCTCAGCCTCCCAAGCAGCTGAGACTATAGGGACTCACCACCACGCCCAGCTAATTTTTTGTATTTTCTGGAGAGATGAGGTCTCATCATGTTGCCCAGGCTGGACTCGAACTGTGTTTTTCACTTTTCAGAGTTAACTACAAAATTCAACAGACACTGGTATTTGTTCGTGAATACTAGTATACTCTTCTGTGGTTGAGGTAGCAAGTTCTCCAATTATACTTTCTATTGCCTCATTAGTCTTCACCTATTAGCAAGTAAGTTTTCTTTAATGGCATATTTAGGATCATTTTAGTGATGGTCATTTATAATAAAAAACAAAGACTACAGTACGCTTATACACTGTGTGCTAATGTATTGTTTAATTCTACTCCATCTGCAAGTGTTTGCTTTCTTTTATTAACTGCATTAGAAGAGGCTAATTTGTATAGTGTTTACATGTTATTTTCCCCAGTGAGGTGTCTGCTGTCATGCTTCTATGGCTCTATTATACCAGAAAATGATACCACATTGCTTTAGATTGCCTTAATATAAAAATCAATAAGAAGAATTATATGGGGGGGAATCCTCTTATAGCTGAAAATATGTAATAAACAAGAGTGAGAGTAAAATTTAAAAAATTCTTGAACATATTTGATCTTTTTTCCTCTTATCTCTTGCTTTTCTCCTTAAAAGTAAAAAAGTCACCTCCTGTGTGTCTCAGAGGTACGGCTGTATTATCTATTGCCGCTGCTGCATCATCTCTGTAGCAGCTACTGTCTGACAGTTATTTTGCACAGTGCAGGGTAGAAAAAGGACCCAGCAGAGACAGTCTACAGCGTAATTAAGAAACACTCTTCTCATCCCACCGACCCCCATTATCTTTTCTTCTCACCTTGGCCTGTGTTCTTCTTCTTCATGAAATGGTAGTAGTTTTCAGTCTTGGTGAGAAAATAACAATTCAGCTAACCCCAAATGATAGGAAAACTTGTGCACAGAGTTGCAGGTACATACAGAGTCCAAGTGAGCAAACGAACCTAGTCATTTTCAGGCCAAATTTGAGGCAGATAAAGCAAAAATAGAAATATGGCAGAGGTCAGAAATTGCTAGCTGAATTTGTTAAAGAAACTGGAAGCCATTGATTAGTTGTAGGCTTTTTAGTCCAAGAAATGTTTGTCACTGTCCTCAGAGATTTTGTCTTCTTAAGCCATTGTGTGTGTGTGTGTGTGTGTGTGTGTGTGTGTGTGTTTGTATGTGTAGACAGAGTCTCACTCTGCTGCCCTGGCTGTAGTACAGGGATGTGACCACAGCTCACTGCAGCCTCAGTGTCCGGGGCTCAAGGAATCCTTTTGCCTCAGTCTCCTAAAGTGCTAGGATTACAGACCTGAGTCACCATCTGGTCCAAATTTTTGATAAAGCATTTCTGGTAGAGCATTTCTCTGGTAAAACCCACACAAATAGTCATGACTCAAAGTGAGAACTGACCTGACTCAAACCCCACTTTGCTTCAAGGCCTGAAGACTGGCAATCAGTCAGATTACCACAATATGACAAATATTTTTTGCTCAGATAGATAGGTGATAGATAGATAGATAGATAGATAGATAGATAGATAGATAAGCAGACTATCATTTAAACTATTCGTTTACACTGTACAGGTAGTTTGAAAAATGTCTTCATGGGTATAGCTTCACATTATAGAGATGTCTTATGATAGAATCCCCAAGCAAGCACATATCACCAAAATACTTTTCTATTTGTATTCTAGGTTCAGTATTTAAAAGGAATCTTATAATATAATCTCCAATATATTACTAAATAAGCTTATTGTGTGTGTGTGTGTGTGTGTGTGTGTGTATACACACACACACATTTGGATGTGTCATCACAAAGATTTTAGGGCTGATAGATGTAACTTCATTTGTTGTCCATAATGAATAGAATCATTTTAAGAGATAAATTTGAGGCCAGGCACAGTGGCTCACACCTATAATCCCAGCATTTTGAAAGGCCGAGGCAGGCGGATTACTTGAGCTCAGGAGTTCAAGACCAGCCAGGACAATATGGTGAAACTCCATCTCTACAAAAAATACAAAAAAATTAGCTGGATGTGGTGGTGTGTACCTGTCATCCCAGATACTTGGGGGCTCTGAGGCAGGAAGATCCCTTGAACCCAGGAGGTCAAGCCTTCAGTGAGCCGAGATCCTGCCACTGCACTCCAGCCTGAGTAACAAAGTGAGACACTGTCCAAAAACAAAAAAAGAGATAGAGTTGAGAGAAAGTAGTAAGTAGAAAGATTTTTGTCTAGGCTGGGCGCGGTGGCTCAAGTCTGTAATCCCAGAACTTTGGGAGGCCGAGGCGGGTGGATCATGAGGTCAGGAGATCGAGACCATTCTGGCTAACACAGTGAAACCCTGTCTCTACTAAAAGTACAAAAAAATTAGCCAGGCGTGGTGGTCCCAGCTACTCAGGAGGCTGAGGCAGGAGAATGGCGTGAACCCGGAAGGCGGAGCTTGCAGTGAGCCGAGATCGCGCCACTGCACTCCAGCCTGGGCGACAGAGCAAGACTCCGTCTCAGAAAAAAAAAAAAAAAAAAAAAGAAAGGTTTTTGTCTTACTCTAAATAAGGGTAAAATTCATGTTTATTTAAAAAAAATTAGGTTGGCTCAAAAAGAAAGGGTGAGGAAGGGAGTGTATGCTAAGGCCACTTGGGAGCTATTCTTGTGGGTGGTGGCCATTTACTTTTCAATAAAACATGACTACTTACCATAGCAACCAGAGTAGTAGATAGTATATGTGCTGCCTCTGAGATACAGTGCTTAATAAAGAAATACTTGCAGTGAAGAATGAACAAACACATGGGCACTTTTTTACAATCTCATAATAGAAAACAATATCTTTTTCAAAAGCAGTTATATTTTCCCAATTTTTAATACCCAGCTACTGTGTGATAATCAATACAATATGCCACAAGCCATTTGTCTTTCTTTGTGACTGGCTTGCCTTTGAAAGTGATAATTTTTATTTGGGTGCTTGTTTGAATAGGATGAATGTTGCATTTCAGAAGGCACCAAGCTGTGATGGGGGAAAGGTAGCCTTTACTTTTCTAGAAAGGGGAGTACAAAACGGCTCAAGTCCCTGCCTTGGGAGGACACAGATCCATGTAAGTCTCTGAGGTATGACCAGGTATATTTCTCACATAGTATCTACTACTTTCTTTTGAATTTCATCAAGGGAGGAGGGGCTTCAGTGGTCTGCTGAAGAGGCTGCTCATTGCTTTCAGTGGCAACTTAGATCCTCCATGCTTTTTTCTAAGCTCATTTATATACTTCGGCTGCTAGTTTACTTTGCAACTGCCTGAGCTTTGCATGTGAGGGTCTTGAATTATCTTGTAATAATACTACTCCCTGTGAGTGGTTTCAAAATTTTACAATAATGTTTATTTTGCATGTGTGGGATTATTCATGTATCATTACTACAAGCAGGTATGTTCCATATGTTATAAAAGTTAAATTTTTACTTGGAAATCATAGCCAAAGAACACTTTTTTTCCCAATGAAAGTAATTTAAATTGAAGTAAGACCCTCTAATACCACCATCTGTACAAGTAAATTACTTTCAGAGTAATTAAATATGCATATCTGAGCCATGTACTGTACAGATGAACCAAGTTTTATTGAAGCAATATGCTTATAAATCCCTTAGGTGTTAAAGCTGAAGAACCAATGGCATTTTATATTCATGCAGATACAAATAAGCACAAAGAAATATATTTGACTAGTTTCATCTTTTTTAAAAAGTTCATTTTTTCAACTTTTCCTAGTTAATATTTCCACCAAATAGTATGATCAACATCTTTATTAGTCTAACATTCTGCATTGATTTAAAGCTTCACCAGTTAGTTTCCCATTGTATGTATGTCTGGATTTATGATAGTGCCCAATCACTTATCTTCTGCAGGTTCCTGGGGAGCACAGCAATGCAGTGAAACTGAAATTATTAAGTTGTCTGAATTCATAATAGTTGGACTTGCCCCTCCATGAAATAGCACTGCACAGCCAATTGGAATTCATGGCCCTGGCCCTTTATTGCATCATCATGGTTTATAGTCCATAACAAATACAAATACAGAAAGGAACCATAACAATATGATACATCTGACCTGCCAACCTACCTTCTGGGGCTTTGCTTGATGAGCTTGCATTCTCAATGCATGGGACAAAAGCAAAGGGAACACTCTCTGTTTACCCCTTATAAGGCCTGACCTTGGACTCCTAGTCCGTATCTTTGACCTTGTCATCACCACCGCAGGCAGCCAATCTCAACTGGGAAAAGCAGTGATTTATATAAGTTTTCCCAGAAACAAGGCTTCGTGAAGGCTTCCCGATGTGAGTTTAAAAGTGGTTTCCCACTGTGGTGAGATACCCCAGTTGCTTTTATAAAGCATTAATATCTTCCTTACTAGAGCTGAAAAGTGACTTGGGCTCTGGAAATGGTCTAATAAATTGAAAGCTACCAAAGGAAGGTTCTTTGTCAGGAACTTTTCATCTCAGATTGGAATGTTTTCTCTCAGATTGTTCTTAATCCTTAGGAATATAGTAATTAATTTTATTTCCTTCACATGAATTAATTCTCATTAAAGTAAAATTAAATGTTCATTGGAAAATGTTGGGACTTTTTCTTATTGTTAGCATCCTCTCATCTTTATAACAAAAGTGAATAAAACCTGCAAGTGATACAGAACTTTACAAAAAAATGCATACTTACTTGCCCTTTAACAAACAAACCAAATAAATAAATGCTTTCCATTTCAAGACAGGGTCTCACTTTGTTGCCCAAGCTGCAGTGCTGTGGCATGATCTCAGCTCACTGTAGCTTTGATCTCCTGGGATCAAGTTATCCTTCTGCCTTGGCCTCTTGAGTAGCTGGGACTACAGGCATATGCCACCACACCTGACTAATTTTTTTTTAATGTTATTTTCATAGAGGTGGGGGTCTTGCTATGTTTCCCAGGCTGGTCTCGAACTCCTGTGCTCAAGTGATCCTCCCATCTCAGACTCCCAAAGTGCTAGGATTACAGGCATGAGCCACTGCACCCCAAAACTTGCTTAAACAAAGGAAATTCCAAATCATCTTTGGAATAGAAGCACCAAGGAATGCTCTATGTATCTTCTTTGGTGCATTTCACTTTTTCATTTGTTTATCGTAAGTCAAAGGGAACAAAAAATGCAATACCTTTAAGAGTCAGATTAAGGTTGCATATCACATTATTGAAAATGCATTTAAGACTAGAGGGCTGGAATTGTCCTCTAAAAGCAATCTATTTCATTCCACTCTCTTTTAGCAGGAGCTCATTTAAACTATCCTATTCAGTGGATCCTCATTGGAAAAGTCACCTTCAAAAAGTGTCTTTCCATTGCTGATCCATGACTAGCCCCTGGCCCCAAATTTTTAGCACTCTGTCACTAAAAGAAAAAATGGGAACAGGGTAATACAGGTTTCAAAAAGTTAGGAATTTATGAAAATTATGAAAACTTTCCTCTTTTGATGGTTAAGGGTGTGAACTCCAGAATCAGACTATCAGAGTTTGACTGCAGGCTGTCCTACTGGTGAGCTACAAAACCAGGACAAGTTAATTAATCTTCCTATGCCTTTGAAGATTTTCACTCTTTAAAATAGGTATAATAACATTCCCAGTTTCTAGAGTCTCTGTGGGAATCAAATGTTATACATACATGCTTAGAACAGCGCCTGCCACAGAGTAAGTTCTCAATCAGTCTTAGCCATGATGTTGACCATGTGTCTTTCCTTCATATTTAGTTTCTAAATGGTCAAACTGGACTCTTTTTATACAACTACGTATTCTTTATGGCACTAATCACAACTGTAACTTTATGTTTATGTGTGTGTTTGGTTGATAACAATCCCCTTCGAAACTATAAGGACGTGAGGAAACAGATTCACCACCCCAGCCCCACATTTTATTTGGCACAGTGCCTGATTGAGAATACATTTCCAATGTATATATTTGAATAAATACATGTTTTTTTATTTAACATACCTACTTGGAAAAACTAAAGAGCTGGCAACTTTATGACAGTCCCCATCTTTTCAAAGTATTTCCTAGTGAATGAAGCCTGAATTGTTTTGGAAACATCATTCTATTAGAAGCTTTCACCACTGCCTTAAGAAGCCCAATTTAGCATTTGACTGCTTAGTCACAAAGGTTTTCTTTCTAATTTAAACCACTTCTGTTACAGAAGAAGTCCACTGTTGTTACTGTAAAGAGGAGTAAACCTGCCCACCATACTTCACAATAATTTTCTACCAGAGACTTAAATAGGATGATTTTTTCCTTTGCAAGTGTATTGAAATGCGTTATCCAAAATTGAATACAGATTTCAAAGTCAAATAGTAATAACAAAACAGAGTCCAATATAGCTTAGAGAATTTTAATCACGGAATCTTATAAAATTTATACTCTATAATTTGTCTTCTTTCATCTAGTCTGGATAAATACGATTTTGTTTCAGACATGCACTTGGAACTCCAGAAACTGTTTACAAGGATCAAATCTGGTTTTACTAGGGACTGCCAGTGAGGTTCCAGGTTCCCCCAATCTGAAGTTCTAAGTCTCTCACTTCTGTTGAGCAATATTTCATTCACAGATTCCTTAAAATCTAAAAGACTCCTGGGGAAGGAATAACTGGAATAATAGTCTGTATACTGTTGTCTTAATTGGAAATAGCTGATTCAATGGGACAGGAAGAGGTGACCCTGGATTTTCATGTTTTCTTCATATTGTGCAATGATTATATATTGCTTTTCTCAGGTAAAAATAAAATATAGATTTAAAAATAGTTCACCTTGGCTTTAGGTTGACTCTCTGTGGTGCAATTCTAAAACTCTCAGGTACACTATAATTCAGATGATTAACTTTTCCTTATCCACCTACGACTATAACATAATCACAGTGACAATCATTTTAATTAGACAGTGAGTGGAGCCACACACAGAGTTGATGTTTAGAGCTGTCTAGCAGTCTAGGACTGGGAGGATTAGTAGGGACCAGTAAGGGGATGGGAATGGAGTATCCGCTAGAAGAGATTAAAAGACAAATTATTATAGGAGAGTCAGGGTAGTTGAAAGAAGCAGCAGATAAGCAGCTCTCTCATTGTTTGCTTTTTCAAGGCATTTCAACCAAATATGAAAGCAGTTCATACTACCTTTAGTCTCTAAATAGAGAGGAGTAAGAGAATGAACATATCTCTAGTTTGCACATTTTCTGCCATCGCGTTCCAAATTACCTCTCAGGAAAAATCTGACTAGTAGAAACTTTACCTGAAAACTTTGTCCCTTAAGAAAGTACACATTTTCTTATCATGAATTTCAAACATGAGTTTTAAATACCCTTTGAAGTAATCTTCAAATTCTATATGTTACTGTAAATTAAGAACCCTCCATCACAATGCACATTTATGTATGCAAACCTATATTTCCTTTGAGCACTCCTCTCACTCTACCATCATTCAAAATAATAGCCCAAGCCAACAACTAATTAGTAATCAATATTACTATGAAACTTAAAGTAGAATTACTATGGGTGTCAAAAGGACTTTATAATTTCATGTGGACAATTATTTCAGGTTTCTAGACTGCTTACTTCTCAGTGTTCTGTTTTATTTTTGTTTTTCTGTTTTTTTATAGCAGGTGGGTTTTTTTGTTTTATTTTTATCATCATAATCATCATCATCTTCTTCTTCATCATCATGATATGATGATGCTTTTACCAAGATCTTGCTGGACCATGAATTATTGTTACCAAAGGGATCTGAGAGGCTGAACCCAAAGGAATATGAGTCCCTTCAATGAGAGTGGACTTATGGTATCAAGTCTGAGAAGCATCCAAAAGAATTTGCTTTCATCCTCCAACACAGATAAGGGTTCACCTCTTCATTTTTGAATACTATTGATCGAATCTGAATATTTTCTATTTTGTTCAACTCTGGGAAATGAGCAGATATTAGAAATTTTAGATCTACTTTAGTTTTAGTCTTGGAAGAGGATGGTAAGATGTGGGGGGGATTGAAAGCTTTTCCTTGTTCTAAAATGGGTATATTTATACTTGCTCATGACCTTTGAAAGCAAAACTATGTACACTTTCTAAAATTATTTCAGAACCTAAAATAAAGGTTTCAAAAGCAGCACTTTCTAAATGCCAAGGAAAATAACAGAATGTTCTTATGTTTACAATTCTTCCTCAACTTGTTTATAGATAGAATTTTAAATAGATTTCTGTCTATGAAAGATAGTGTTCATTTAAATTGCACATAGCATGCAATATGCCACAAGATGTTGTCATCTATTTAAAATAGCTTTTTGTCCTCCTGAGATTTTATTTCAAATATACACTAAATATAGAGTTTCTACTAGAGAAAGATTAAAACTCCAGATTGTTTTAAAATCTACATCCTGCAAGGCAAAAGAAAACTTTTAAGGTTTGGGAAATAGCAAAGGCAGCATCTCCTCAGACCCTGAGGCACCATTTGGTGCTTAAATTCCAGTACCAAGTGGAGAGTTTTAATTGCATTTGCTTTCAGAACACTGGAAGAATACAGTGAAGGCCAGATGTGAGATAGTATCTCACTTAATTCTTGAGTTTTTTTCATTCTGGAAGTTAAGAAATCAAGTAAAACTAGTTATAAGACAATATATAGACATCCAATTAAAAGAGAAGCTTAGAAACCAGCTAACGTATACTCAAATGCACATTATTTAGCTTCCCTAGAGAAAGGCCTTGATAGCCTTAATCACAAATCCACTCAGGAAAAAAATATCTGGTAGAAACTCATTAGGATTTTCTGGCCGAAACGAAACTCTTTTGTGAAGAATTACCATCTACACTATGGCTGAGTTGAAGAAACTATATATAAAATGTTCATAAGAGCAACATCAACAAAAGTAACAAAAATTACTTAAAAGCTATACCAGGTGGTCGTGTACTTTTGGCCATGAGAGAATAAATGAGTCCAAACTTACCCTTTCATCATAAGTATTTAGAAAATGGAACTAAATATATGATACAATAGATTTTAGGAAATAGACCCTCAGCATCACAGAATTATGATTCCTGAGAAGAAAGAAAAAATAAAAATAAAAATAAAATGAACCTTGCAATCACTTCAGATTTCTGCCTGGAGGCAGCTTCCAGGCTATGGTGCAGGGAGAGAGAACTCAGACTTGTGGTCTTACCCAAATGAGAAAACAAACACCATAAAGACTAGAATTTTCAAGACAGAGTCCAAGAAAGAAGGGAGATATATAGAAAGAGCTTCAGAAATCTGCATAAAGTCTCCTTGAGGTTTTAAATGAATACTAATCTGCATACACCTATGTAGAAACTCCATGAAGTCAGGCAAAAAGCTACCTTTAGAGAAAGAAAAATTACTAGAGAACTGCAAAACAAATAATTCCCAGAGCTTACACAAAGCAGGAAATCATTCAAATTCCCACCAGCCAGAGTGGAGAGACCTCATTGACTATATGGGACATTCCTAAGAAAATTCAGAAGGGTTACAATTTATTTATAGGGCTAATGTTGGCTTAGAATAAACCTTATCCTAGACTTACCTTAAAATTTTGGAAACAAGCTTTGAAAGGATCAAACTAATTCTCAAGTAATTTGGCTGTTCTTAAAGAAATACAACAATATCCAACCCTCAAATGTATAAGATTAGCAATGTTTGGCATGCAGTCAAATATTCTTATGTGCAACAAATAACAGGAAAACTTGACTCATAACCAGGAAAGAAATCATTTTATAGAAACATAATCAGATATGGCAGAGGTAATGGAAGTAAGCAGGCAAGGATGGTAATCAGTATGCTCAAAGGATTAAAGAAAATGTGAATAAATATGGAGAAGAATATTTTTGCAAAGACCCAAATGAAACATCTAGAGATGTAATATGAAATATATGAAATGAAAATTTTGCTAAATAGTGTTAACAGCATAGTAGACATTTCAGGGGGAAAAAAAAGCTACTGAACATGACAAAATAGGAATATAAACCATTCAGAATGAGGCTGACAAAGAAAATAGGAAAAAGGCAACCAACCAACAAAAAAGCAACACCTCAATAGCCTATATGGTACTATCAAGTGCTCTAGCATATGTTTGAAAGTCCCTGCAAGAAAAGAAAGAGAATGTGGGGGGAAAAAAAAAAAAAAAAAAAAACAACTTGAGGAAATAATGGCTTTTTTTTCAAACTCATGACAAATAAACCTACAGATCCAAGAAACATATAGAACTCTGAGAAGGATGAGAACAACTAAACATATATTAAGGTACATGTAATAAAATTTCTGAAAAGCATTCATAAGAAGAAACTCTTAATAATGGCCAATAAAAATATACATTACATACACAGGGAGAAACAAGATAAGAATGACAACAGACTTCTTATCAGAATCTTAGCAATCCAGAAGACAATGGAATGCCATCTTTAAAGTGCTTAAAAAATAACCTGCAAATGTGTTATTCAATATAAATTTAAATATTTCACAAATGAAGATGAAACAAGGTTGTTTATTTTCTGGGAAAATGAAAGCAAGCAGAGTGATATGGTTTGCACCTGTGTTCTTGCCCAAATTTAATGTTAAAATAAAATCCCCAGTGGTGGAGGGGGGTCCTAGTGGGAGTGATTGGATCATGGGGACAGATTTTCATGGTTTAGTACCATTTCCTCTTGGTACTGCATAGTGATAGATTTCTCAGAAGATCTGGTTGTTTAAAAGTGTGTAGTACCTCCCTGCTCTCTTCTTCCTACTCCTGGTCATGTGAAGTGCCAGGTCCCCCTTCACCTTCAGCCATGATTGTAAATTTCCTGAGGGCTCCCAAGAAGCTGAGCAGGTGCACCATGCTTTTTGTACAGCCTCCAGAACTGTGAGCCAATTAAACTTCATACCTTTATAAATTACACCATCTCAAGCATTTCTTTTAGCAGTGCAAAACAGACTAATAAAGAACATTGGTACTGAGAAGTGGGACATTGCTATAAAGATACCTGAAAACATAGAAGCAGCATTGGAAGTGAGTGATGGGCAGAGGCTGGAACAGTTTTGAGGGCTCAGAAGAAGACAAGAAGATGAGGGAAACTTTGGAACTTCCCAGAGACTTGTTAAATTATTGTGACCAAAATGCTGATAGTGATATGGACAGTGAAGGCCAGGCTAAGGGGGTCTCAGATGGAAAAGAGGAACCTACTGGGAACTGGAGCAGTCACTTTTGTTACACTTTAGCAAAGAGCTTGGGTGCACTGCGCCTCTGACGTGGGGATCTGTGGAACTTTGAACTTTAGAGTGCAGCAAAGTATTCAAGATGTGGTCAGGCTGCATCTAACAATCTAAGTTCATATATGGGAGCAAAGAAATGACCTGAAACTGGAACTTATATTTAAAAGGGAAGCAGAGCATAAAAGTTTGAAAAATTTGCAGGCTGCCTACCTGGTAAAAAATAAAAGCCCATTTTCAGGGGAGAAATTCAAGCTGGCTGCAGAAATTTGCATAACCAAAAGGAAGGCAAGTACTAATAGCCAAGACAACAATGGGAAAGCCTCCAAGGCATTTCAGAGACCTTCACAGCAGCCCCTCCCATCACAGGCCTAGGAAGACTGAAAAGTTTCATGGGCCAGGCCCAGGACCCTCCTGAACAGTCTTGGGACACTGCTTTCCTATCTCAGCGGCTCTAGCTCCGGTTGTGGCTCAAAGGAGCTCAGGTACAGTTCAGGCCACTGCTTCAGTGAGAACAAACCATAACCTTAGCAGTTTCCATGTGGTGTTAAGCCAGTGGATGCCCAGAGTGCAATAGTTGAGGCTTAGAAGCCTCTGCCTAGATTTTAGAGGATGTATGGAAAAGTCTGGATGTCTAAGAAGAAGCCTGCTTCAGGAGTGAATCCCTAATAGAGAACCTTTATACTAGGGCAGTGTGGAAAGGAAATGTGGGGTTGGAGGCCTTACACAGAGTCCCCACTGGGTCACTGCCTAGTGGAGCTGTGAGAAGCCACCATCCTCCAGACCCCAGAATTGTAGATCCACTGACAGCTTGCACCATGCACCTGGAAAAATGGCAGGTACTTGAAGCCGGCCCATGAAAGCAGCATTGGGAGCTATACCTGGCAAAGCCTCAGGGGCAGAACTGCCCAAGGCTTTGGGAGACCCCCGTTGCACCAGTGTGCACTGGATGTAAGTCATGGAGTCAAAAGAGATTGTTGTGTCACTTTAAGATTTATTGATTGCCCTGCTGGCCTTCAGATTTCTGTGAGACCTGTAGCCCTTTTCTTTTGGTTTATTTCTCCCTTTTGGAATGAGAGTTTTACCCAATGCCTATGCCAAAATTGAATCTGGGAAGTAACTAACTTGTTTTTTATTTAACAGGCTCCTAGGCAGAAGGGACTTGTCTTATCTCAGATGAGACGTTGGACTGCGGACTTTTGAGTTAATGTTGGAATGGGTTAAGACTTTGGAGGACTATTGGGAAGGCATGAATGGATTTTGCAATGTGAGAAAGAAATGAGATTTGGGAGGGGCCAGGGCAGAATAATACAGTTTGGCTCTGTGTCCCCACCCAAATCTCATATTGAAATGTAATTCTTAATGCTGGAGGTGGGGCCTGGTGGGAGGTGATTTGATCATGGGGGTGGTTTCTCATAGTTTATCATCATCCCCCCTTAATACTGCATACTGACAGATTTCTCACAAGATTTGGTTGTTTAAAGGTGAGTAGCACCTTTCTCCCACTTCTTCCTGCTTCTGGCCATGTGAAGTGCCAGCTCCCCCTTCATCTTCCACCATGATTTTAAGTTTCCTGATGCCTCCTAAGAAGATGAGTGGACACATCATGCTTTTTGTACAGTCTGCAGAACCATGAGCCAATGAAATCCCTTAACTTTATAAATTACCCAATCTCTGGTATTTCTTCATAGCAGTGCAAGAATGAACTAATACATCGAGAGGATTTATTGCCAGTAGGTCTTCACTTCAAAAAATATCATAACACTTACACTCTCCCAATACTAAACCAGGAAGAAGTTGAATCCCTGAATAGACCAATAACAGGCTCTGAAATTGAGGCAATAACTAATAGCCTACCAACCAAAAAAAGTCCAAGACCAGACGGATTCACAGCCGAATTCTACCAGAGGTACAAGGAGGAGTTGGTACCATTCCTTCTGAAACTGTTTCAATCAATAGGAAAAGAGGGAATCCTCCCTAACTCATTTTATGAGGCCAACATCATCCTGATACCAAAGCCTGGCAGAGACACAACAAAAAAAGAGAATTTTAGACCAATATCCCTGATGAACATCGATGCAAAAATTCTCAATAAAATACTGGCAAACCGGATTCAGCAGCACATCAAAAAGCTTATCCACCATGATCAAGTGGGCTTCATCCCTGGGATGCAAGGCTGGTTCAACATTCGCAAATCAATAAACGTAATCCAGCATATAAACAGAACCAAAGACAAGAACCACATGATTATCTCAATAGATGCAGAAAAGGCTTTTGACAAAATTCAACAGCCCTTCATGCTAAAAACGCTCAATAAATTCGGTATTGATGGAACGTACCTCAAAATAATAAGAGCTATTTATGACAAACCCACAGCTAATATCATACTGAATGGGCAAAAACTGGAAAAATTCCCTTTGAAAACTGGCACAAGACAGGGATGCCCTCTCTCACCACTCCTATTCAACATAGTGTTGGAAGTTCTGGCTAGGGCAATCAGGCAAGAGAAAGAAATCAAGGGTATCCAGTTAGGAAAAGAAGAAGTCAAATTGTCCCTGTTTGCAGATGACATGATTGTATATTTAGAAAACCCCATCGTCTCAGCCCAAAATCTCCTTAAGCTGATAAGCAACTTCAGCAAAGTCTCAGGATACAAAATTAATGTGCAAAAATCACAAGCATTCTTATACACCAGTAACAGACAAGCAGAGAGCCAAATCAGGAATGAACTTCCATTCACAATTGCTTCAAAGAGAATAAAATACCTAGGAATCCAACTTACAAGGGATGTAAAGGACCTCTTCAAGGAGAACTACAAACCACTGCTCAGTGAAATCAAAGAGGACACAAACAAATGGAAGAACATACCATGCTCATGGATAGGAAGAATCAATATCGTGAAAATGGCCATACTGCCCAAGGTTATTTATAGATTCAATGCCATCCCCATCAAGCTACCAATGAGTTTCTTCACAGAATTGGAAAAAACTGCTTTAAAGTTCATATGGAACCAAAAAAGAGCCCGCATTGCCAAGACAATCCTAAGTCAAAAGGACAAAGCTGGAGGCGTCACGCTACCTGACTTCAAACTATACTACAAGGCTACAGTAACCAAAACAGCATGGTACTGGTACCAAAACAGAGATATAGACCAATGGAACAGAACAGAGTCCTCAGAAATAATACCACACATCTACAGCCATCTGATCTTTGACAAACCTGAGAGAAACAAGAAATGGGGAAAGGATTCCCTATTTAATAAATGGTGCTGGGAAAATTGGCTAGCCATAAGTAGAAAGCTGAAACTGGATCCTTTCCTTACTCCTTATACGAAGATTAATTCAAGATGGATTAGAGACTTAAATGTTAGACCTAATACCATAAAAACCCTAGAAGAAAATCTAGGTAGTACCATTCAGGACATAGGCATGGGCAAGGACTTCATGTCTAAAACACCAAAAGCAACGGCAGCAAAAGCCAAAATTGACAAATGGGATCTAATTAAACTAAAGAGCTTCTGCACAGCAAAAGAAACTACCATCAGAGTGAACAGGCAACCTACAGAATGGGAGAAAATTTTTGCAATCTACTCATCTGACAAAGGGCTAATATCCAGAATCTACAAAGAACTCAAACAAATATACAAGAAAAAAACAAACAACCCCATCAAAAAGTGGGCAAAGGATATGAACAGACATTTCTCAAAAGAAGACATTCATACAGCCAACAGACACATGGAAAAATGCTCATCATCACTCGCCATCAGAGAAATGCAAATCAAAACCACAATGAGATACTATCTCACACCAGTTAGAATGGCAATCATTAAAAAATCAGGAAACAACACATTCTGGAGAGGATGTGGAGATATAGGAACACTTTTACACTGTTAGTGGGACTGTAAACTAATTCAACCATTGTGGAAAACAATGTGGCGATTCTTCAAGGATCTAGAACTAGAAGTACCATTTGACCCAGCCATCCCATTACTGGGGATATACCCAAAGGATTATAAGTCATGCTGCTATAAAGACACATGCACACGTATGTTTGTTGCGGCACTATTCACAATAGCAAGGACTTGGAATCAACCCAAATGTCCATCAGTGACAGACTGGATTAAGAAAATGTGGCACATATACACCATGGAATACTATGCAGCCATAAAAATGGATGAGTTCGTGTCCTTTATAGGGACATGGATGCAGCTGGAAATCATCATTCTCAGCAAACTATCGCAAGAACAGAAAACCAAACACTGCATGTTCTCACTCATAGGTGGAAATTGAACAATGAGATCACTTGGACACAGGAAGGGGAACATCACACACCGGGTCCTATTGTGGGGAGGGACAGGGGAGGAATAGCATTAGGAGATATACCTCATGTAAATGACGAGTTAACGGGTGCAGCACACCAACATGGCACATGTATACATATGTAACAAACCTGCACGTTGGGCACATGTACCCTAGAACTTAAAGTATAATAAAAAAAAATCACACAAACAAGAAAAATCATAAGAGGTTCTTCGGACAGAACGAAATTATTAGCAGATGAAAACTTGGAGTAACATAGTAGAATAAAGAATATCAGAACATAGAAGACTTTGTTTCCTTATTTAAAAAATCTCGGCAAAAGATAATTGATTACTTAAAGCAGAAAACAATATTGTTACAAGATTTGTAACATGTCAAAATAATAAATGACACCAGCATAATGGATATAATAGGAAAACAATAGTAAACTGTTTTAATACTTTTATTTATCACATGTAATGAGGTGTAACATAATATGAAGGTTAACTGTGACAGGTTAAACATGCACCTTTTAAATCCTAGTGCAACTGCTGAAAGTATAAATCAAAGAGCAGAAGCTGATAAATCAATAGTGGAGATAAAATAAATTTATAAAAATAAACCAAAATGAAAAAAGGAAATGAGGAAAACAGAGACAAATATAGCTAGAACAAATAGAAAATAAGTAGAAAGTCTTCAGATTTAATGCCAGCTGCACCAATCATATATCCACTAAAGGAAAAAGAAAACAATTTAATTAAAAGGAATAGATTGTCAAACTGGATAAAAAGAAAGCAAAATCCAACTATATGTAGTCTACAACAAACAACTTTAAAATAAATATAGTTTTTTATATATTTGTAGACAGACATAGACATAGATGCAAAAAGCTATACTATGAAAACACTCATAATGAGAAAGCTAAAGTGGCTATATTAGTATTAGACAAAGTAGCCTTCAGAAAGAGAAATAAAATTAGGAATAAAGAGAGACATTTCATAATCATAAAGAAGATATAACGATCATATATATTATATATACATTATATTCCATATATAAATATAAAATATATATGCACCTCCCAATAAACAGCTTCGAATGCCTACACGAAAACCTGACAAAATTGAAAGAAAAAATAAATAAATCCACAATTGTAGTTGGACATTTCAACATTCCTCTCCCAGATGCTGATTTAAAAAACAATGGAAAATCAATAGTAATATAAATGATTTAAAACATTATCACCGTCTTACCTAACTTTCATAGAACACTGAACTAACAACTGTAAAATATGGGGTTTCATTAAGTGCATGTGGAATATTCCCCATGATAGGGCATATGCTGGAACATAAAACAAGTCTTAAATTTTAAAGGAATAAACTAATACAAAGTAGGTTCTCTTATCACAATGAAATTAATTTAGAAATTAATAACAGAAAGCTACCTCTAAAATCCCCAAATATTTAGAAATTAAATGCCACTGTTGAATATTATATTAGAAATCCCAGTTAATGAAACAAATACAAATAATACATGCAGTAGAATCAAAGAAACCAAATTTTAGATAAATTAAACTAACCATTAGACAAATAGGAATTTCATGAAGATTCCTGCAAATAAGATCAGTATACAAAATTCAAAAGCATTCCCATACATATTTATGACTAATAATAAAATTTACTAGAAATAAAAGATTTTATTCCAGTAGTAATAAAAATTATGAAGTATGTAGAGATAACTGTAACAAATCCTATACACAGTAAAACATAGTAGATTGGGATAAACAAAGAGATATGCTAAGTTCATGAGTGAGGTGGCCCAATATCCTAAAAATGTTAATTTAAAATGTTTCTAAAAAGGAGGTGAAAGAAGGGGAAGGGGAAGGGGAAAAGGAAGAAGGGGAAAGAGGAGGAGGAGGAAGAGGAAAAGGAGAAAGGAGGAGAAGGAAAAAGAAGAGGAGGAGGATAAGGAAGAAGAAATCAACACTTTCGAATCAATTTCCTGATACGCAATCTTATGGAATGTGACAATTTATGCATAAGAGAAAAGGACAAAGAACAGCTAATACAATTTTAAGGACTAACAACTTCTGGGTAATTGCTCACCATAGCAAAACTTATACTTCTATCATAGTTAAAACAGCATAACACTGATGCGTGCTAAACAAATAAACAAATTAAAAAGGATAAAAATCCCAGAAACAGAGCAGTGTACATACAAAAATTAATATATAACTCTGGTGACATAAGTAACAAAAGGATAGTCTATTAAATAAATGATATAGGAAAATTGGTCAGATAGGCACAAAATAAAATTGGATCTCTACATCACATTCTACACAAAATATTTAAGCAGAAATAAATTATTTCCTAATTTGTATTAAAATCGGCAAAATAGTATTTATTTAAGAGAAGATAGGATTGGGTAGAATGTCTTTAAAATGATATAAAATCATATAAACCACAAAAACATATTACTAAATATAATAATGTTAATCTTTAAGATGTTTACATTATAACAAAAATTCTCAAGTAAAGTAAAATAAGATAGTAATAGACAAAGATGAAACAATTGAAAAACAAAATAAAGTAGTATTGGATTATAATCTAAATATTCATGACTCCACACTGATATAATTCAATGATTGAATAAATAAACAAATGAGGGAAAATAGACAAATCTCCCATGCGAAATAATTCCAAAAGAGATGGAACATAATTTAAGTTTGGAATGTCTGGTCGGGCGCAGTGGCTCAAGCCTGTAATCCCAGCACTTTGGGAGGCCGAGACGGGTGGATCACGAGGTCAGGAGATCGAGACCATCCTGGCTAACACGGTGAAACCCCGTCTCTACTAAAAAATACAAAAAACTAGCCGGGCGAGGTGGTGGGCGCCTGTAGTCCCAGCTACTCGGGAGGCTGAGGCAGGAGAATGGCTTAAACCTGGGAGGCGGAGCTTACAGTGAGCTGAGATCCGGCCACTGCACTCCAGCCTGGGCGACAAAGCGAGACTCCGTCTCAAAAAAAAAAAAAAAAAAAAAAAAGTTTGGAATGTCTACTTTGACTTCTTTCCAAAGGGTTCAGTCAGTATGGAAAGGGAGGAAAAATGATTTGCTTTAGAATGGAGAAATCTGACAAACTCAGCCAGGTGAAGGATGTTAGTATCAACAGTTAATAAGACATGTTGATAATAGGAACCAGTCATATGATGTGATAAGAATGGTACTTTTCATCTGTGGCTTTCCTTCCCCAAACCCATAAACCCATTTCACCATGAGATAAATATCATGTGAATATCAGTAGAAGAGCTTCCTACAAAATATTTGACTAGACACCTCAAAATTGTTAAGGGCATCAAAACAAAACAAAACAAAAGTCTGAGAAACTCACAGCTAAGAGGAGCCTAAGAGAGACATCATGGCTAAATGTAGTATGAGTATGATCTATTGGATGGAATCCTGGTACAGAAAAAGAACATTAGGTAAGAAAATTTGAATGAAGTATGGACTTTACTTAATAATAATGTATAATATTGGTTCAATAATTGTGACAAGTGTACCATACTGATGTAAGATATTAATAATAAGGAAAACTAAGTGTGAGTATGTAAGAATTTTCTGTACTATTGTCTTAGTCTATTCAGGCTGCTATAACAAAAACCATAGCTTACATAGTTTACAAACAGCAGAAATGTATTCCTTATAGTTCTGGAAGCTGGAAATGTCAAGATCTTAGGCACAGGCAGATTTGGTGTTTTGTGAGGGCCTGTTTCCTGGTTTGTGGATGGCACATTTTTGCTATGTCCTCACGTGGTGGAAAAGGGACATGGCAGCCCTCTGAAGCCTCTTTTATTAAAAACACTAGTTTTATTTATGAAGGCTCTGCCCTCATGACCTAATAAATTCCCAAAGGCCCCAACTCCTAATACTATCACATTGGTGATTAGGTTTCAACACGTAAATTTGGACACAAACATTCAGACCGTAGCAACTATCTTTGTAATTTTTTTTTTTTTGTAACTCTAAAATTGTTCTAGCATGAAAGTTTTTCTTAAAAAGAGAAGGTAGCCATAGTGTGGAAGAAATATTTTGCAACAGGTGTGACAGGTAAAGATTAGCATCGAGGATATGTAAAACACTATAACAAATCATAACTAAACATCATATAATCTGAAAGAAAAATTGGGAAAGCATATGAACCATCAATTAACAAACTAGGTACCCCTAATAGCAATAAAAATATGATAAGTATCTCAACCTCACAATTCATAAAGGCAGTACAAATTTATATTACAATGTGATGAAACTACACATACATCATATGATTTAAAATTTTTTAAGTGTGACCATGTAGAAGGAGAGGTAGAACAATTACAATGCTCATGCTCTAATTATAGAATGAAAGGTCAAACATGCTAGAAAGTTAATTATATTTAATAGAGTTGAGAACAAACCATGCTTTCAACTCAATAATTCAGCCTTAGTGTATGTATATGATAGAGCGGTTTCTGTCCTCCTGGTGATTTCACGCAACTGAGGAATGTGCATCCGCGTTCTAGGGGATACACAGGCATGATTTTATGGAACCATCTGATACAGTTTGGATTTGGGCAGAGACCCAAATCTTGTGTTGAATAGGAGGAGGGGCTTGGTGGGAGGTGACTGGACCACAGGTGCACATTTCCCCTCTTGCTGTTCTCATGATGGGTTCTCAAGAGATGTGATCTTTTAAAAGTGTGTGGTACTTCTCTCTGCTCTTTCTCTGTCTCTCCTGCTCCAACATGGTAAGACATGCTTGTTTCTCCTTTGCTTTCTGCTATAAGTTTCCTGAGGCCTCCCAGGCATGCTTCCTGTTAAGCCTGCAGAAGTGTGAGTCAATTAAACCTCCTTTCTTCATAAATTACCCAGTCTTAGTCTCAGGTAGCTCTTCATAGCAGTGGGAGAACAGACTAATACACCATCCTTTAGACATTCAACTTCATTTTAGAATTTTTAGAAATGAGTCTTTAGAAAACAGATTTGCCTTTTTCTTTTCTTTTTTTTCTTTTTTTTTGAGACAGGGTCTTGCTCTGTACCCCAGGCTGTAGTCTCAACCTCCCAGGCTCAGTTGATCCTCTCACCTCAGCCTTCCCGGTAGCTGGGACCACAAGTGTGTGCTACCATACCTGGCTAATTTTTTAATTTTTTTGTAGAGATAGGGTTTTGCTATGTTATTCACGCAGGGTTCAAGCCCTTAAGCTCCAGTGAACCTCCCATCTCAGCCTCCCAAAGTGCTAGGATTATAAGCATGAGCCACCATGCTCGACCTACCTATTTTCTTTTCTTACCTACCTCACCTTCACAATCATGCTTTTTTTTTAAAAGAAAGGGAAACAGTTTTCCTCAGTGAACCTTACTATGATGACTTGGCCTAGGTCTAAAAAAATATTTGCTTGCCAAAGAGACATTTCAAGAATACATAGCTCATGAAAGACAGTCCCAGGACTGCAAACACTAAGCTTGGTTATGAAATATTGAAGGTCAGTGGTTACATTCATCCATGTGACTAGAAGAAGTCAGAGACCCCATCTTTATATTTTTAATTTATACTTCTATCTATCTTAGAAATAGAATTTAAAAATGAGATGGTTGTCATGGAGATGAGTATGAAAGCGTATTTATTTGAATTGAAACATAAAGTCATATATTTCTGACAGAAAATAAGTCTGATAGCGTTTTGTTTTGACAATGAAGACTGGGTATCCATTTAAGTTAAATGATACATATTTTCCATCAATCAGATTCACCAAATCTGCTCCGAGGTTTTGACCAAAATATATTTAAAGCATGAATACAAAATATAATATGCTGAAACATGTATCTTTTGCAATTCTTAAATTTGAATTAAAAAATAGATGTTAACTTAAAACTGTGTAGGGTGATATGTAGTTTTCAAATAAACTAAATGTCTGCCAAAGGGAAACTGAATTAATGAATTCTGGTATATTCAAACAATGTAATAATACGTATCATCAGTTAAAATGAATAGATTTACATATATCTTCAAAAACCTCAAAAATAAAGCAAGCTGCAGAATATATTCTTTGAGTATCCTGTCATCTAGTATTTATTGAGATGCTATTATATATCAAGCATTATGTTAGTTGCTTGGGATATAGTAATCAACAAACAAAAACTTTTGCTCTTATACGGCTCACATTTTCTCAGAGAAGAAAAACAAACAAGCAATCTACAAACAAACAAAATATCAACAAATACACATGATTCTAGAGCTATTTGTCAAATAATGATAAAAATGGGAAGGAAGATAGGGAATGCTAGCATAGGCAGTGTGGGATGAGGTACTAGTCTTAAAAGGCTGGTGAAAGTCTGTCTCACTGGCGACAGTTGAAGAAAGACCTGAAATACAGGAGCCAGTAATCCACATGGTCATCTGGAGGACGTGAATAATGGGGAAAAGGAACAGGAAGTGGAGAGGCCAAATATGGAGGGTTTGAGGAACATTAAGAAGGGTATGTGGCTCATACAGAGTGAGCAAAGGAGGGAAGTAATCAAGGGTCTTGTAGAGGTAAGAGCTTCTAGATTGTGAATGAGATAAGAGTCATTGGAAGGTTAGAAAATTATCTGATTCCAGTTATTAAAAGATGACTTTTCTTTTTAAGTACCTAAGCTTCAAAAAAAAAAAGCTGTAGACGTAGAGGTCAAAAGAGGGAGTACAGTGCTATGATTTGGATATGGCTAATGTGTAATGTTGTACAAAACCTTTCATATGACATCTATTGATTTCCACTATCTAGAGAGACAACTTTGAGTGGAGAGTGAGGAGATGGGAGTAACATGTCAACTATATCAACATTGAAGTGTATAATCATACCAGGCCAACTATGTGTGTGTGTGTGAGTGCCAGTGAGCTATGAAGATAGATTTTAAAAAGAGTGGCAAACAACACTGTCTTACACAAACTCTTTCAGAATACAGAAGATACTCCCAGATAATTTTATGTAATCTTGATAACAAAATCTAGCAATAACATTACAAGAAAGAAAAATGCAGTTCAATATCTTTAATAACATACTTGCAAAAAAATTCTTAATGCAAATCAAATTCAATAATTTGTTAAAAGGATTATATATTACAACCAGGGCTGTAAGTGTGTATTTAATATTAAAAATCCATAAATATAAGTTGCCTTATTAACAGGAAAGACAAACAATCATGAACATTTTAATAGATATAGAAAAGTGATTAAATTGAGTATTTATGGTTAAAAAAAACTTATTAAATAAACAAATTAAAATTAAGTAGTAGTCCTCTTTTAATCTAAGAAATAGTATCTACAAAAACATCCTACATAAAACATTATATTTAATAATGAATTATTGAAAACTTTTCTCTTGAGAACAGTCATAAGGAAAGGATGCTGAATATCATCATTCTTTTTTGATATCACATTGGAGACCATAGTCAGTGAAATAAGACAAGAAAATTAAATAAAGGGCATTTAATTTAGAAAATAAAAACAAAATTTTCTTGCTATTGGAGGATATGCTTGTGTATAAAGAAGATCCAAAAGAGTCTACAAACTGTAAGAAATGAATTTAACAATATCACTAGGCACAAGGCCAACAGATAAAAATTGTATATCTATATGCTAGCCACTAGCAACAAACCATCATATAATTAAAAATTTTAAATAGTATAATTTTCAAAAGCACTGAAAGTCAGAAATGTAGAAATCAATCTGGTAATTGATGTGCCAGACCTCTACATACAGCACCATAAAATATTACTGAGGAAGAGTAAAGAAGACTTAAACATATAAAAGAGAAAGCATATTCATGAATTGGATAACTGTTTTAGAGACAGAAGTTCTCTATTTAGTCAGTAGATTCATCACAAACCCAACTAAAATTTCAAAAGTTTGGTTTTTGAAAGTTGACAAGATGATTCTAATATTTATATGGCCATACAAAGGTCTAAGAATAGCCAAGACATCTTGAAGAAGAGAAATGAAGATGGAGAAGTTACCCTGTAAGATATCAAAACCAAGAAGTTTTGGCATAAAAACAAACAAAAAATGCAGACAAAATTAACAGGACACAAACTCCAAAAAGAGATTTACAGTGAATTGTAATAAAAGTGAAATAAAAATGATATTACATTGCAGTTGGGATAGACATTGATATTTTTATAAATGAAAGACCTATTGGATATTCATTTGCAGCCCCTTCCTCACACCATACATAAAATCAAATCCAGTATGATTATAGACATAAATAGGACAAGTAAAAATAAATTTAAAATACATAAATAAGCTTTGAGAAGAAAATATAGGAGAACATCTTAATGAGTTGGGTTAGCAAAATTTTCTTATACAGGATACAAAAATAGGAAGTCAAAGTGGACAACATTAGAATTGAAAACTTTAAATGATCCAAAAATACCCCTAAGGAAGATAAAATAACAACCCATGAAATGGTAATAGTCATTTTCAATACATATACCCAACAAGGGAGTCCTATTCAGAACATATAAACATCTTCTATAAATCAATAAAATAGAGATAATCATTTTGTTAAATGTAGAAAAACTTAAACATGCATGTCCCAAAATAAAATGACAAATGAACTGAAACGTGTTCAATTTTGATGACAGTCATCAGACAAATGCGAATTCAAACCACAGTTAATACAGCTGCACAAACTAAGAATGGTTAAAATAAAAACGACTGTCAGTACCAAGTATTGGAGAGTTGATATCATCTAGAACTTTCATACAATGCTGGTATAATTGTAAATTGGTAAAAACACTTTAGAAAACTGTTTACAATAATTAACTAAAACTGAATATATGTAGCTAATGACTCAGTAATTTTTGTGGCAGTGCTATTCAGACTATCTCTATAAATTGAAAGTAATCCCAAAGCCTATCAACTGTAGAATGAATAAATTATGATTATTAATAAAATGAAATACTGTACTCCAATGAGAATAAATGAACTGGAGCCATATGCAGCATTATCCATATCTCACCAACATAATGCTGACCAAAAAATCTATACATAGGAGTACACACTCTGTGGTCCCACTCGTATAAAGTTCAAAAGTAGACAAATCTAACCTATTGTATTAGAAATCAGATAATGATTATTTGGGGAAAAGAGGTCACAAGGAAGGCTCTTGAGTTCCTGAGGATATTCTGTTCCTGAATCCAGGTACTTGTTACTTAGACGTGTAGACTATTAAACTTCATTGAGCTGGTATATTCATGATCTCTAGACTTTTCTATAGGTATGTAACACTTAAATATTATTACAAAAATATCATGTACTTGAGGAATAGAAGAAAAAAGGTTAAAATGAATTTTTTTATTTTGAAACTCTAATAGAAAATAAAATTTTAAACAAATTTTAAAAAATTAATAGCAGAGACCCAAACATGAAATGTACCAGGAAGAAGGAATTCAGTAAGAAAAGTCAGAACAGATCCAGTCCTGATTGTAAGCAGTGAGTAAAGCCCAGTATAGTAGGTTCAAAGAAACCTGTTCTATATTAACTCCCTGGCTGTGATATATCCCTTGTATTAGTCTGCTCTGGCTACCAATACAAAAATATCACAGACTGGGTGGCTTAAACAACAGAAATATATTTCTCACAATTCTGTGGGCTGGAGGTCCAATATAAATTGTCAACAGGCTTAGTTTCTTCAGAGGTCTCTCTCCTTGGGTTGCTGATGGCCTCCTCCTCCTGAGTCCTCACATGGTCTTTCCTCTGTGTGTGTGCATCACAGGTGTCTCTGTGTGTCCAAATTTCCTTTGTTTTACAAGAGCACCAGTCAGATTTCATCAGGCCCACCATAGTGTCTTAATCTCATCTTCAAAGGCCCTATTTCCAAATATAGTCACATTCTGAGGTAGTCAGGGGTTAGGGCTTCCACGTTTGAGTTGTGGAAGGGGCCACAATTCAGCCCAATCGCCCCATTGAAGTTGGAAAAATAGCTAATAACAAGACTAGAAAGAGCTACTGCAGTATACTCTATACTTTATTTTGGGGGCTCCAGGAACATCACACTGTGGGACTTCCCTCTGAGCATTATACTGAGAGATAAAGCGTTCCCCTCCCCCTCTTTAAAACTGACTTTGACATTATAGTGATTTTGTGAGAATTGAAAGCATCAAAGATCAGCAGAGATAGTAGTAACATGACCTTATTGAGGGGTTTTGATCACAGGAGTTTTGAGAGGAAAAAACGACAGTTGGAAAAATTCCACACAGAACATGAATCTTGAATTGTGTGACAGGGGAAAGTTGGATTGGGCCAGGACAGAAGGGATAGTATTGTAGGATACAGGTCAAAATAGGAGGAGGAGGAGAGGAGTGTGAGCAAAAATTAGTGTGTGTTTAATATCATACTCTGGACAATTAAATTAAAAATATTTGTGGAGTTTAATGACTGTTCTTCAGTGATGCCTTGGACAATATTTTTGACTATATTAAATGTTTGTTGAACAATGAATATTTGTTGAAAAAATGAATTTAGCCATGAACATGTAATTAATTTTTGTTGCCAACAAATATCTGTAATAATTCTCAGGCTGTTGTTTATGTTCCTTGATTGGACATCATTCAAAAAGATCATTATTTTCTGTTCCAATTGAAGATCTGTAAACAGGGTTTGACCAGCAATTTAGCATTTAGAAGGCAGTTAATGAGAAAAGTTAACTACTTCCAGAAATACAATGTGCAGAACACAGAAGCTCTAACCAGATCAGTTCATATAAAAGTAGAAATTGTCCCCTGGAGTAATTTATATTTTTCAGTTTCCCATTTCCTTACTCCATGTCCGTATCTCTTTCCTTCTATTTCTGCTCCTTTCCTATCTGTATCTGACAATTACTTTCTTCTTCATTTTATGTCTCTCGCTGAGTGTCCTTATTGCTGTGGGGACGTTTCTTTTTTCACTATTTCTTCCCTTTCCCTGGCTCTTTTCCTTTCTTTACTATTTTTCTACTTCATCTTTTCTCAAAATCCACACCTTTTCCTATTTAAATCAGTCATTTGAAATCAGGTATATTTAAAAACCACTATGCTGTGTTTGTCAAATAAAATGTTACTGAATTTTAAAACTAGTCCAAATATCACTTTATATGACTGATATGGTTAGGCTCTGTGTCTTCACCCAAATCTCATCTCGAATTTTAATCTCCGTACTCCTTACATGTCAAGGGAGAGACCACGTGGAGGTAACTGAATCATGGGGGTAGTTTCCCCCATGCTGTTCTCGCAATAGTGGGTGAGTTCTCAAGAGATCTGCTGGTTTATAAGTTCTTGGCAAGTTCCTCCTTCAGTCGTTCTCTTTCCTGCCACTTTGTGAAGAAGGTGCCTGTCTCCCCTTTGCCTTCCACCATGATTGTAAGTTTCCTGAGGCCTCCCCAGCCATATGGAACCGTGGGTCAATTAAACCTCTTTTTGTTATAAATTACCCAGTCTTCGAAAGTTCTTTATAACAGTGTGATAATGGACTAATGCAATGACTCTAAGGGGAAGTACAAATCAGTTGTATTCCAATGGCAGAGGAATGGTCTCCTCAATGTCTTAGAGTTTCTTCAGGAAATTCCCTGACCCCTAGATTGAGTTAACATTCTCTCCTCCCCTAGTATGTTCTTTAAAACATAATAAAATTCAAATATTGCTACTTGTGTTACACTGAATGACTTTTGTGTGCTAATGTCTAAATTCTGTGAAGTCGGAGATTAGTCAGTTTTGTCCATCCTGTAAGCCCTAGCGCCTATGAGTACCTGGAACATTCATTACTAAATGAATAAAGTAATGAGTAAAAAGTTTCAGTCAATTCTTGTTTTTATCTTGTCAAAAATAACTCTCCTTCCTCAGTCCTTGTAAGCCATCTAAAACTTTTCTACTCATTCCGCAGTTGCCTGAAAATGTGAAGACCAGAAATGGACTGAGGCAAATGTGATAATGAAGACATTCTCATAGACATTGGGTTCTGAGATCAATTCCTTAAATTTTAAAAGATTCTTGCTGTGATCTCATCTTTAATCTATAATGTGCTATTCATTTCTCTATTTTTCCTTGATGCTCCAGAAGTATATTCTTTAACATGGCTTTACACACCAAAGTAGACTAGATTTTCTGCCTGTTAACAATGATGGGCCTCTTTTACTTACAGCATAGTACTGAGTTGTGTTTCTTATTCCCATCCTGCAATGTGTGTGTGTGTGTGTGTGTGTGTGTGTGTTTCCTGATAACATAGGTAAAGCACTGATAAATGAAGATAAATTGTTGGCTTTGTTCCAAAACAAGCTTGTTGTTCTAGGACCCCAAACTGTCTCAAACATCATTAAGAAGCAGCAGGCCACCTAAGGTTGTGCATCAATTAGCAATTAGGTCACACATTGGGTGGTTGCAGGCACTCAGCCTTTGGCCTTGTTCCTCGCAGCACACCCAAGCGGGGCACCAGTATCCAAACAATGCCCACCCTGTTGTATCTTGTTCCTTAATTGGGACAACTTAGAGATGCTAATGTGCACAGGCAGACTCTGTCCTCCAATTAGGCCTCATTAGTGACTCTGACAGTGGTGACCACTGCAAAGTGATATTTGCTCTTGGGAAGGCTTTGTGAGGTATTCTGAGCTCCTGCAGGGGAGAAACAAGGATGCATTTTACACTCTGCCCAGCAACCAGCTCCTTCTCTCAATTTTCTACGGCTGCTGTCAGTTGGGGCTGGCTTTACCTTCCATGGCTCAGATATTATACCACGATTCCTGCTACCTGGGGTGGTCATTTGGACATTCTTACAGATAGCCGCATGTAGAGGACTGGTTTCTGTCTCCCCCTTTGATCCCATCTCTTCTCTTTCTCTAATTTTACTTGAAATATAGAACATGTGTTCAGAGACAGCCCTGTGGCACCAAAAGTTAACACCACTCTGAATTCTGTAGTGTCCCACAGTAATTTTCATCTGACTGAAAAGCAACAAATTGAAAATAATAAACTTGAGAAACGCACAAGAAATAAAGAATGCAGTTATTTTTAATTTTTAAAACAGTGTCAAGGATACTTCAAAAAAACAAATTGAGAAGGCTGTTGTTGACTCTTCACAGTGAGAAACTGGTTGTTGTTCTAACTAAATTGCGAGAAAGGCACATACCCCCACTAACAGAGCACTTTTTGTAGATATTCTAGTCTGTGTACACTTAGTCTAAAAGGAGACACAATATGATGCATCATTAGGCTTCCTAACACAAATCCATCTGGGTTACACCACTGTAGAATTCACCCCACAGTCCTGGTAGAAAGAGCTCCTCATTAGGCCAGGCTGGCATGGCAACATTTTCTTACATTGGGATGGGGCAGAACTGGGAGAATGTGATTAGAGCCTAATCACATTAGGCTGCCAATTCTCTCAGTTCACTCAAAAGTCTTTATCATTTTTGCTTTAATATTTTTATATTTATTTCTTAAGCATTGAAGGAGTTGAATACATGTACTTTAATAAATAAGACTGGGGACAAATTGGGTGATCCATAATAGGGGACACTCAAAAATGGCAGATCTGAGTGTCATTTGCTTGTAACTGCTTTTCAGATTAGTTTGTTGTTTTTGTTTCATTTTTTATCATCATCCACATTCCAACAGCTGCCTAAACTACTGGCATTGCAGTATGTATCAAGACATTTGCCATCTAAAGAGCCATTAGGAGAATAATAAGGGTAGGACTTCGTTGGCCATTTCCATCATGTGATTTTTTTCCCCTAGTTACTTGCATCCTTCTTCCTGCCCCCTTGACTTGTATGAGCAGTTGCTACAGAGATGGCAGGATGTCAATGCCCCCAAAATTGAACCTGTGATTTGTTTTTCTTTGATTTATGTGCTTGTAGTCAATAAACTTTATAAAGGAAAGTATCAGACTGAACAATCAATCAAAGATAAACAGATTCCTGTCCTTTAAAAGCATTTCAGCCCAGTAGGTGAGTGTCTCATTCATCTTTTGCAGGCATGCTTTCGGCCTTTCCACTGAGACACAACTGACTGCTCACTACAGGCAGCTTTTCTACCAAAGGGCTGCTGCAGTTCAGCTGAGATTTATCAATTTCATGGCACCAGTGGTCCTGACATGGTATCACTTTCAGGATCTAAATGGTTAAGCATGCTGTTTGTATGCTGAGACCTGGGCTTTCCATATACCTGAAAAGAGAGAAAGGTGACTAGATTTAAAGACTTTATACTGTGTAGTTCTATAAAAATTCATATCATCCACTTTTTTTTCTATTCTAAAAAGCCAAATCCCTTCCCCGCAAAAGAGAATTCCCTCTTCGTTCTATTAGTGGTTTCTGAATCTGCCTTCGAATAAGGCAAATGTCATCCTGCATGTTTTGCTTCTCTGCAGCACAGATGGTATGCATATGCAGATTGGTGATTTTCTAATCAATACAGTGGCACTTGGGAATATCTGTAAGTATTGTAATAATGCATTAGTCAGGAGTGATGTTGTAACACACTGAGATCATACACATAAATCTAAGACGCCATGTCTAGACACTCCAGGGAAGATGGTATGGCATGGGTTAGAGCAGGCATTAAAGGAGGGCAATATTTCAAATATGATGGGAAAATAATGCAATTTGCAGACTTTAATAAAACCATTGGGGAATTAATTTCAGTAGGGGCACATTCTTTCCCCAAACATTCACGTTCTTATGTTTGCTTCATGGACACTTGTAATGAGATACTTTTCACCTGTTATCTCAGGCATAAACACAGAATGGGATCTGTGAATTGAGCTGGATTTTTAATGTGCTGAATATGAAAATAATCCCTTTATAGGTAGTGCTTTAGCTGTACAAAAGTGCATTATGCAAACAACACATAGACGGAATAAACCTTGGAGATTCAGAGTCAGAAGAGTTTATAAATTAATCTCCTAAGCACATCTTGAGCTTGCTTAGAGAATATGTTCAATCATAAAAACTTGACCAACTGAACCTGCAAAGTTTTAATAGGAGCAAGTTCGATGATGAAAAATGAAAATGATGTTAGATGTATGCCCATTTTAACGCTGCCCAAAAGTTACAGACTGGTTTCACTCTCTGCTGACGCCAATGCCATTTGCTCTCTAGCCCTTCATTTTAATCAACCAGGCTTTGCTTACATTCTGCAGGCTAAAAACTGTCCCAAAGCTAGGTATTCACTCTGACACAAATGCTTTGATAAAAATGTTAAATTAAATGTAGCCAGAAATGAAACCTGGATTTCCTAGCAGAAAATAGATACAGAACGTATGGCTTCCCCCGTCAGCCCCTTTCCCAGTAAGTTTCGAGCATTAACACAACAGGCTCCTGGTCCAACAGACCGCTTAGTCTGTCTTCTGGTTGTCATTTTAGTCCATCGCTGCCTTAACTGAAGTCTCCTCAAGTCTCAGGCCAGCTCTGTGCTTCCAACACTCTGGAGGCTTTTCAATTAAAATGTGAGAGAAGCAAAGGCTAGATGGAATCAACCCAATTATCTTTGTAGCCATAGAAATGCACATGATAAATGAACTCCAACCTTTTCCTTTCTGATGACAACTTGGGCTCTGAATAGAGGTGTGATTTATTTTTTTCATTTTTTGGTGAGTGTGAGAATGAATGCGGTTTTCTTTAGTGTAGAGTGAAACACCACTTACTTGGCAAAATATCTCAAGGCATAACGCTTCCGGCACCTGAACAATTTGGTTGCATGAAAGCTTAAGCTTAGATTTCTTTTCTTGTTTTTCCTCGGACTGCTGGTCCAGAGGGAAAACACATTGTAGCATCTCATTTGTCGATGTCTGTTCTTGCAATTGTAGTGATTCATTTCTTATTTTGATTTTGAAATTTGTATTTCTAGATATTTTGCTCTGCATCTTTCCTTCAAATGTTGCTTTTAAAGCGGGGAGTAAGTACACACACAGAAATGTATTCATCCTGTTTAAGCCCTTGACCAACTTCCCTGTTTGTGGAAGGTCATTTGATCTGCATTACTAACACTGGGCACACATTTTGAGAGAAAGGATAGGAAGCTCAGCAAGAGTAAAGATCAATCCACAATTTTCCATATCCCTCAGTTCTTAGATCATTGACACATACCCAGTGGTCACTTCGTATATATGTTTGTTTCAGGAAGGGACCATGGACAGCCTCAAGAGAAGTAGCATCCACTTAAAACAAGAAATAATTGCCTTCCCTTTCAAACTGAGGAAATACACAAGATTTCAGTCCTGTATTTCTTCTAGAGGTCTTACTCTACTCCATTTTCTTTTTCACTTTAACAATCTTTTTTGCCAAACGCAGAGTACATGAGTCAGTTCGTCCTTTTTTCTTCACTAGCCTGCCTACAGTTTGCAATATTGCTGGAGTTTATCCCAGCTGAAGTTTTAGTAGTATAATAATCAAAACTTAAGCCACATGTTCCTTTTAAGTTTTTTCCCTGTCCTTTTCTAGGGTCATTTTAATTTATTAGTTAGAAGTTTAAACATTTAATGACAGCTATCACCAAAGTATATGTTTAAGAATATGTCTCTGCAAATACTAACAAACTCTTTTATTTGACTCACTTTTAATAATCCAATCCATGAAAATCTGATTACCCAATGTCAGTTTCTCCTGACTCCATAAAAATTTGAAATGATAATATAACCACAGAGATAATGTATGTTTACTCTTGTTTAACACCTTATAGTTTACAAAATGCATTTAGGAATATGAGAAAGAGTCTTGGTTGGGGATGGAGAGAAAAAGCAATGATTGTCAAATAGC
Organism: Rhinopithecus bieti; assembly: GCF_001698545.2. Lineage (NCBI taxonomy): Eukaryota > Metazoa > Chordata > Mammalia > Primates > Cercopithecidae > Rhinopithecus > Rhinopithecus bieti. The sequence goes on from NW_016807055.1 coordinate 2,746,636, forward strand.
ATTTATGCATGATACTTCTAATGGGACCATGCTCTGGGCCCCAGCCTGGAGAGGGAGGGTGAGAGGTCTTTTCGAAAGGCTGAGAATCACATTATGAGAAGGAAGAGATCTCGAAAAAGAGACTACCCCTCTGGGTTAGGGGACAGTGAGGAAATTGTAACCATTTCAATCAAATCACAAAAATAGAGAGTTCCTTATACTGAGGGCAAAGATAAAAAAAAAATTATTTTTCATGGGACAAAATTTATTTCTACATTTAAAACTAGATGCATCATTGTGGCTAGTTGATCCCCAAACCCATCAAAGCTGCTCGACTTACATAATGACAACCTTTGAAGATTACTCTTGTCTTTCTCAGCGTAGGAAGATTAGTGTGATAAAAGTACAAAGGGAACAAAATAAACAAAAGACCCTGATTATTTTGGCTTAAGGCTTTGTCTCTGTTAAAATGCAAATGTCTCTATAGAAGATAACATTTTATTAGTCATTTACACTTCAGTAATAATGATATTATCAGATTCTCACCAGATAGATTTTAATCCACGTCTTAAGAGACCAATGACAGAGGGTACCTCAGAAGAATGAAGAGTGTGTCAACTAATTGGGGAGGGTGGGTAGGAAGCCCAGGCAGGGGAGTTATAATCACAGGAAGCTGAATAAACTGAAAATTTGCTTCTTTGCTTACCAGTTACACCCTGAGCTACCCTGCTTTTGCCATTGCATCCCCAGAAGTTGAGACTACAACACAGGTACTTCTAAAATAAATCTTTCTTTGTATACACTCCACTAAATTCAACACTGAAAAAAAAAGCACTAAGAGCTATTTTCCCAACGTGGGACAATATGCACAGAAGGTATTGAGTCACACAGTGAAAATACAGATTTCCCATCTTGTGGTGCTTAACAAGAATGTTGGGTTCCCTCTGTCTCCTAGTTCTTATTTACCTCCTGTTTTCTTCAGAAGAGCAATGCATCATCAGATGGCAGATTACTGATTAGATCAGTCTTAGGCTCAGGAATATCCACACTAGGTCCTCTACATACAGAATCTGCCATTTCAAAGTCTATGTCTTTCTCTCCCCACCCCTAAATCCTTTTAAACAACTGCCAATATAAAATGCTTAAAACAATGCTGAAATTTGCTTGAATTACTCACAAAATGTCTCTAGGTTGTTTTCTGTTTTATGCACCTCCCTTTTTTCACTAATTATGTACGCTAAATAAAAGGACAATTTTCTCCTTTTCTAATATTTTGGAAGAGATAATGATTATATAATATTCTATATCAATAATGCCATACAAAAAGAAAATGTCATTCAAAAGTATCTGTGTTAAATTAAATTGCCTAAACAGCCTGCTGAAGTGGACATACGATGGACTTGCAAATCAAATCCGACCCACTGCAGCATCCTCTCCTGTAAGATGAAGGGATTGGGCTCTCAGCAACAACAAAGTGGTTCCCTCTTGCAGGTCAACTCAGACCAGTTGCTAGTGCTACCTGAACTCCTGTGTCTTTTTGGGTTGGTTTGTTTTTGTTTTTGAGATGGGATCTTACTCTGTCTCCCAGTCTGGAGTTCAGTGGTATGATCATGCTCACTGCAGCCTTGAACTCTGGGGCTCTAGCCATCCTCCCACCTCACCTTCCTGAGTAGCTACAGGCACATCCCACCACACCCAACTAATTTTTTAATTTTTTGTAGAGACAGGGTCTCACTATGTTGCCCAGGTTTGCACTGCTGTTTTTAAAAGGACTGTGATTCTCAGTCTGTGCTCTGCAGAAAGAATTTCCATTATTCATCAACATCTGCCAAAGGCAAGGACCTGGACCAGCAGGACCTGGACCAGATTCTGCCACCCTAGAATGAGATGATGTTAAAATGCTTCTTCGAGTTCTGGAACCTTAATTCTCAGCCACAGAATAATTTGCATGTATTATAAACACACACACACATACACAACTGAAAATTATCAATACTTTGTATTTGTAAGGAAAGCTGAAATTATCAAGACTTATTTACATATTCAAAGTAAAGTGAGTTAATAATGGGATCAGGTGAGGCTTACTGTGGCCTGTAGCACCTAGTTTATTTTTGTGTATTTTTTTATATCTGCAAGTTTTGCCCCATCATCTGAAACAAACATTTTGCCAATTCCTAGTGCTTGAAATCAAAAGCCACATAGTGCATTTCTATTTCTACGTGCTGATAGCTCTGTGATGAAGTAATTCCACTCAAATAAAGATACTTGTGAAGTTTTGGATAAACTCATATGCTTTTAGATGAACCACACTTTTCGTCTATATATTCACACCTATCATCAGCAATTGTGACATCCAGTGTGTAAGTTCATTTTATACCAGCCCATTCAAATGTGTGATTGGTATTAAATTAGGAAATCCCATGTGATCACACCATATCACAAGTTGGGAATGACTTTGTGTTTGAGGAGCTTAATTATCATTTTGTCTCTTTTAAAAGACAAAGAAATCTTAATCAGCAATATACCCTGTAAATAATGTTGTTCTCTTCACACTGAAAACCATTTAATTCCCCGTTATCTCACTTCATTAGCCAAACGTCCTGTTTAGGCAAACTCTGAATATGAGGCACATTATAATGAAGTAGGAAAATAATATTTAGAAACAGCCTTGAACAGAAAGAAAAAACTCAGCAGAACAGAAGTCCCTGTAGATCTATGTATTTATCATAGCCCAGGTTATTTCAGGAATCTCATTCTATTATGATTGACCTCGGAAATGTGAACAATTTTCACCCGTTGTACTAAGTAAACGATGAATTCTTGCAGACACAAAAGAATAAAGAAAGTTAGCAATTAGTTTTTTATGAAAGAATTTGAATATATGTAAGACTTTGGGCCAAACGAAGAAGGCTATGGGAACCAGGAAAATCCTTTGTGTCACCAGCTCATCTCTCTATCTACCATCACCCTTTCCTCTAGAAAAATATCATTTGACATGCAGTGAAACATGAACAAGGAGTGCCTTAATTGGAAAAATAGTTACAAAGAGCCAGCTAATGGGTGTATAAAGAAGGAAGGTGGCCCCAAGAAGGAGGTGTGGAAGATGCCACAGGCAAACGTGAACCCTTCAGAGATGCGTTAGCCTCTGCTAGCAAACCACTTTCTTCTCCCACTCAGATTGCTTTCTTGGTCACTGCTCACTCACCAGTATCAAGGGCCTTGCCCTAAAATAATGAGATCTAAGGCAATCAGCCTAACAGAAATGACCCCTCATTGTCAAACTAAAGTGGTTCCCTCAACTAGAACAGTTTCAGGAACTGCTGTTCCCTTGACAGCTCAGAGAATGAGAAGGTGTAGATGTCAAGCGGCCCTTCCTGCTCCTGCTACCTCTTAACACTAGTGGAAGGAGTTATTGTAGCTCCTTTATAGAGATGAAAGCACCCCCAACCCAATGTGTGCACGCCCACACGCACTCACAAACACATAATACAAATGAGTAATATCCTTTGATATGGATGCTCTTTTCCAGGCCTATCTCTAAAGGAGGATAATGCCTCTTACCCCAATAATACTAGTTTAATCATGTGCCTTGTTTGACCAATGAGTGAGAAGAATGGAAGTGTCAAATGCCTTTTTCTTTTCTTTCTTTATTTTTTTTTTTGAGACAGGATCTCACTCTGTCACCCAGGCTAGAGTGCAGTTGCACTACCTCGACTCACTGCAGCCTCCACCTCCCAAGTTTAAGTGATTCTCGTGCCTCAGCCTTCCAAGTAACTGGGATTACAAGCATACTACCATGCCCGGCTAATTTTTGTAATTTTTGATAGAGATGGGACTTCAGCATGTTGACCAGGCTGGTCCCAAGCTCCTGACCTCAAGTGACCTGCCCACCTTGGCCTCCTAAAGTGCTGGGATTACAGGCATGAGCCACTGCACCCGCCAAATGCCACTTCTGAGTAAAAGGTGTAAAAGCCTTCATAAGGTCACATTTTTCTTTTTTGTCTTTCATGAATCTGGCAAAGGGTTGCCAGGGAAAAAAAAAATACAGGGCACATGATTAAATCAGAATCAGATAAACAACAAATCTTTTTTTGGCATAAGTCTATCCCAAATATTGCAAGAGACATATTTCTGTACCTAAAAATCATTCGCTATTTATCTCATATCCAAATTTAATTGGATGTTTTGTATTTTCATTTGCTAAATTTGGCAATTCAAATTTGGCAGGATCCCAGATAATAGCTGCTATATTGGCCAGTGTTCTAGAACAAAGAAAAAGTAAACAGGGCTTCAGCAGACCTACAGCCAACCTAAAATGTGATCGAGCTGTGTGGTCTTAAGCCACTTAGAGTTGAGGGTCATTTGTTTCTGAAGTAAAATCTAGAAGAAGCTTACTGATAAAACTATCATTTTTCTTCACTAAGATTCTATTAAAACCCATAAGTAGGAGAAGTTAGGGAACACTCCTCTTTGGTAGTAGTTTGAGTCTCTTCTATGTGCACTCTTCACATCAGTTTCTATGTCCTCTGCTCATCTGCATTGTTCTAGTTCCATGTTGTCCAATGTTGCTTTGATCTCTGTTAATGACAGCTGTCAGTCTTCCTGCCTGCAACTAATGTGGCTTTAGCCTCCATGGTACAGAGGTTTTCTCCCTCACTATACAAATTTCATCAATAGTGCTTTTAATACTTTGCTTGTGTCAGTCAGTCCCTAGTTGCCACTGCAGGAATTGGGTGCAAATTTTGAACTATACCAAGTGCCTATCTCCTCTATAGACATTCTCACTTTAAAATGTATTCTGATTGTACAACAGTGGTTTACCATTCCAGAAGTGCTTACTGGATCCCTCTCGACTGAGAGTCAGGTATTGGCTTTACTGTGATGAACAAAGCACATGGGATAATTGGCCTCATGGAGTTTATAATCTACAAGGGGAGGGGATGCACAGACTTTACTTGATTTTTAAAAAATAAGTATATTACAGGATTTGTATGTTTTCTCCCTCTCTTTAACCATCATCCCTTCCAATTCACTCACAAGCTCTTTTCCTTTAAGATTTATTTCTGTTTTTCATTATCAAATGTCCCTATATCAGCAGCAGCTGGTGGTTAAAACTTTTTTATCTTCTGCCAATGTGAGTTTTTTATTTTAACTTTTTAATGCTCCTTTAAACAAAATTTATAATTGGTTCCCTTAGGGAATATGCTATATTTTACTCTTGTATGTGTTAATTCAAATAAAATACACTCTACCAAATGCTCACTTTCAGTGGATTCAGGGAAGGGAGGAAGTGTTGTAAAAAGAAAGGGATGGTCTCTGCCCTCAAAGAGCTTAGGTATAATCTCCCAGCAGGGGTCGGGCGCGGTGGCTCACGCCTGTAATCCCAGCAATTTGGGAGGCCAAGGCGGGTGGATCGCGAAATCAGGAGATCGAGACCATTCTGGCTAACACAGTGAAACCTCGTCTCTACTAAAAAATACAAAAAAATTAGCCAGGCATGGTGGCGGGCACCTGTAGTCCCAGCTACTCTGGAGGCTGAGGCAGAAGAATGGTATGAACCCGGGAGGCGGAGCTTGCAATGAGCCAAGAGCATGCCACTGCACTCCAGCCTGGGGAAAGGGGGGGACTCTTTCTAAAAAAAAAAAAAAAAAAAAATCTCCCAGGAGAAATTAAAACCAAGACCTCTGAAATAGTTGACTAATTATATATGGTACAAGTAGTAAATGTTAAAGAAGTGGTTAAAATAATGAGAGTTCTAAGATTTCAGAGAATGGAGATCTTTCTGTGGACTCAAGAACTCAGGAGGTAGAAACTAAATGTGGCCCAGAAGAATGACAAGAGTTTTATTGGACATAGAGGAAGAGGCGGGCCTGTCAGGCAGGAAGCATGGCAAAAGAACTTAGCTGAGAATGGGTAGGGAGGAATTGTGTAGAAATGATGGCAAGTACTGCCACAGGTGGCTTAGGGGCTTCTGTTAAGAGACCTTGAAACCCAGACTCAAGAGTTTGCACTCTAATGATAACAGGATACAAGTAAATGTTTTGAACCAGATAATGACATGGTGAACTCTAATTTGCTTCTTAATAATGCTGCTACTGTAACCTTCATTTTTTTGTAAGATAGAATCTAAACTTATATAGGCCTAGCTTTTAGCATCTCTGTATGTGTGCATCTGTGTGTTTGTATACGTGACTGTTTATTCATGGCCTTTAGTTTGGTTTCTACTCAAAACTACAACATTTTCCTCTAATGGACTTGCAGGAGGCAAAATGTATTCATGATACATATTTTAATTACAGGTGGCAGGAATCCAGCGTGAAAAGCTTTACAGAAATAGGAGAATTTATTGGGAGAATAATGAGATATCCCATAGAATCCAGGAGAAATCTAAGCTACAGAAATGTCAGTAATACAATTGGGCTCAGGAACTATCCGGGAATAGAAGAATTCAGGATTTTCTTTATCTCTAGTCAATGTACCTTTTCATTTATCTGCTCCATTTTTCTTTCTCCTTGTGTAAATCAATTGATTTACATTCTATGGCATAAAATTAATGTGAGGAACTCTCAGATTAATTTACAATTAACATCTTTAGTTTCAGGAGACAATGCCAGAGCTCTCACTCTAAAATTCACAATCTCAGAGAAGGGGTTCAGTGGCCCAGTTTGATTCAGGTTCTAACTTCTTATATATCAACTGTGACCCTCTGTGGGGCAGAGTCATATAAATCATTGCTCCTATGTTAAAAATGTGAATGCCAAGGGGAGATATTTCTAGAAAAGTTGATGATGGACCACCAGAGAAGAAATGTGTCTTGCACACAGAAGTGACCATCTCAACCATCTTTTAATAAGGGAATATATAATTTTAACTAAAAGGGCACTTATTACAGAGGAATGCTCAATCACCATCCAAAGCTTAGGCCAAACTGAGGCAGTTTGGATAGGCTCTCAGAGCCTCATTGTTTCCTATATTTCTGCTCTACTATCTTACAAGTAAGTGTCTGGGTTCCATCTTTAACAAGAAGACAGAAAATGGAAACCTAGAAGATAGAACCCTGATGGAGAGGTGACTTGTGAATAAATATCCCTGAATAAATATTGGTCTGGGCCAATAGTTTCTGCATTGCTGGAAGGTTCCTCTCAAAATTGCCTTAGCCAAGAGTTCATTGGTCAGCCTGAGCATGTGATACAATGATTTATTTAATTGAAAGCAAGCAGAAACAGATGGGGACATCAGCTGCTACTGCACATTGGTTGCTACTACTGGAAAATTGGTTGCTGTAACAAGCACACATGGGAAAGAACAAAGTGTTGAGATGATCACAAATGGGATTATAAAGGTTAATACATGTGTATAGTTATTACTTTTCAAGCTATCACTAAGATTCATCTTTGAACTGGAAATCAGGATAAACATCTCAGAAATTTGAAATGGCAAATGTCAAGTTTCTGTATTTACCTATTTGCATGTATGTGTGCTCTTGCATTAAGCCTTTTAGTTTACTGCAATATGCATTTCAACTGAAATATAAACTCATAGAAGCAGGAAGCTCGTTTAAAATTTTTTTGGCTACAAATCCTCCTCTCCCCACCACTTCTACCCAGCTTTTGTGTCTAAAACATTAACTTGACCCAGGAATTGTTCAATGAATATTTACTTATTGGTGGATTTATGACATAAATATTTTAGTAAGAATCCTCAGATGGTCATATGCAAAGTGAGTTGGGTAGTAGATGGAGAAAAGACTAAATATAGCAAAATACATTTGTCTCAGCTTACTAGTCTGTAGACATACTGATAAGGATCTCTACAGTCCAATAGCAATGTATCTGAAAATAAATAATTATTTTCAAAAGACTATGAAGAAAAGGAATAATAGGATTTAGAAATTGTTTGGCTATTGTGTGTTCAGAAAAAAAATTAGTAAAAGGTAATGTGAATTTTTAAACTAGATGAATAATAGAGTTAGGGAAAACTAGAGGGAGATTTGAAGGAAGAATAAGTTTTAGGAGATTCAAAAATATTTAAGTGGAAATAACTAATAATATTTTATTATTATGACATAACATTTTCCAAAAGAAAGTGCCAAGATGCTTTAAAGTGGATCTCAAGGTGAACATGCCTATTACTAAATAAAAGCTGACATCTGGAAAATTATCTGAGATGATAATCAAAGCCATAAGATCTGATTCTTAAAAATTTGAAGCAAATTTTAACTAGACTATTGCCATGCTTTAAATTTACATATATGAATGGGGCTGAAAACATTCAGTGAAAACTTCAGTAACCTACCATACTAAATATACCTATACTTTGATATAGAAGAAAGAATTTGGATTTGGATTTCAAAGATTTGGATTCTTATCTCACCACTACCACTAACTAGTTACGTAATGTTAGATAAGTCTGATACGCTGGCTAGACTCAGTGTCCATCAGTAAAAAGACAGTATTTTTATAGATGTTCTCCAAGATTCCTTCCAGCTCTGAAATTCTCAGATTCAACTCTCAATATGGACTTGCAGACTTGACTTTCAAAGATGCTGTTCTGTGTTTTCACTTAATACAAGGCTAGTGATTCTGTTTGACATCCGGAGGTCTTATGGAATGAGGACTCAATTCATAAGAATAAACACATTTGAAGAGATGATTCAGTAATTGTGGGGTTTGTTTTGTCTACAGTAATTCACAATGGCTACCTCAATTTAACCAGTACCTCGTGGTTACAGTAATCAATGATTTTGCAATATTTTTTGATGTTTTACTTCCATATAAGAATGTATCTTGGTATGAAAGTTCTGTCACCAGTGGAACACTTAGCAATGTCAGGAGATACTTTTGGTTGTCACATCTACTAGGGTGGTATTACTGGCATTTTGTTGTCAGAGATCTGGAATGCTGTTAAACATTCTACAACGCACAGGACAATTCCTCTCTCCTCTAACAAAGAATTCTCCACTCAAGATATCAATAGGGTCGAGTTTGAAAAACAATTTTTCTTCCTCACCTTTCTTAAGTCCATAACAAATTAGCCTTAAAAACATCATACAATATAGCCATTTCACCACTGTCCTGCTCACTTAGTCTTCTCACATGTCCATCCTTGCAAAGTTGAATGGAGGGCACATAACCCTAGTTCTCCTGATTTCTGTGGGGAGAGGGGAGGAAAAAATGAGAACTGAATCTGCAAGATGACCTTAGAGTTGGGTCTAAACTCACAAACTAAGTGATTAAGTTTTCAAAAGGAATTCAGAGTCAGTACAACAACAGGCTTTATTTTTTCTCCCTACTGTATTTGTCACTTTTGAGCAGGTAATTTTGGCAAATAGAAACTAAGACTTACAGGGGAAGCTAATGAGTTTGTTCAAGAAGCACAATGTGAAATTAGTGACATCGTTCAGAAAAATTAACTCTCTCAGACAAAGCTTGTAAAAATTGATTAACACGCTAGTAGTGGCTATTGAAAGGACATGCTTTCACATCTTTTAGAAAACAACTTTCAGTTATTATGAAAGTGTATACGTATTTGGAATTAACACACATTTATGTACTTAAGTGTTCTTTTCGCTCCTAATGTTCCATTTTTAGTTTCTGCAAATTTGTTCACAGTTATATTATTTGGAAAATAGGACTGTGCAGAAGCAAACTTGGGCTGGTGATAAAGTGATCTGTGTCACCTGGCTCTATTAGTCTTTTCTTTTCTTCCCTTTTTGTTATTATTTATTGGCATTTCGCCTGCAGCAAAACATAAGTTTTAAATGTGGACTTTATGGTGTGTGTGAGTCAGTCTAGGGAGGGTAAAGTATTTCAAGAGCAGTACAAAATATAAGTATTCTTGAATTTTAATTTTAAGCAGTTTAACATAGGTATGCAATGAAGGTTTATTTATTGAATTTGAAAAATTAATTTCTTACAGCCTTGAGTGTATTTTGCTTTGTCTGCCCCTGGGTTTGTACATATTGGTGTTTTATTCTTCCTTTTTAATATTTCAACAGGTGAGGCTGGCAAGAAGGCTGATGATGCTGTTTTACACCTAGAGGTCTTATGGAACCAGGACTGCATTTGTACGCGGAACAAACAACTTTGGGGGATGGTTTAATAATTGCCTTTGGTAGGGCTTGTCTCACATTCATTAAAATCTCCAGGCAAGGCTGCTTCCTTGATCATCATTTCTTTTCAGTTGCCAAGCAAACAAACAAACAAAACTCCCTTCCTGATAGTTACTTAGTTATCTAACCTAGAATGTCTTTGACTCAAGTCAACATTTAGAGGTTAGAGGTTGGCAGACATTTGGGTAATTGCTGGAATGGATAACTAGTCTGCTTTTCTTGTTTTTAAAAACATTTGAGATACTATTTATTTATTTTATGTATTATTGTTTATTTTAACCTTATACCACATTAAGGTTTCATTGTTAAAAATATTTATTGTGTTCTCTCTTTGGTGAATGAAAAATATCATGTTGCCTAATTATCTTTGATGTAGGAAATGACTAGAGCATAATTAATATAAAAGACTGTGATTTTATTATTTAGGAAATGATAAGGGAATACTAAACCTCTGCCTAGTTCATAATTACAGATATTGGAAACCATCTATCTTCTTTTCTCATTTTTTTTTATAACTAGATCTGACTTTAGGCTTATAAAAGTGACATTCTATATGAAGCCCACAGAAATACATCTTGTATAGAAAGTAGACAGCCAGTATTCACTTTTCTGTGTCAAAGAAATGCCCATAAGAATTGTTGGTTGGCGTCTAAATGTGGAGGTAAGTAATAAGCAGGTACTGACTTCTGTTGAGATCAATATCAAGATTTGTTGACCCAAAGAGGTTAAAATTGACTGAAGAGTGGGACAATAAATCTTGTTATTGACTAGAAAGCAGAAGTCAATATATGTATTATTATAAACATTTTTCTTTTGGTGTAGATGATAGGGGTGGAGTCATTTTTAAGACCTTAAATGCACATGACCACATGTTTTTTATATCATGGTGGTGGCCAATACAGGCTCCTTGGCTTATTAAAACAGTGGCTATTCACATGACATCAACCACATACCTGGTTCATCATTTGCCATTTCAACCATCTTTCTCCCTGTACTTTAGGCCCTCTTATCCTGATTAATTTCAAATTCAGATGTGGAACACACAAGCTTGTATAATGAAACTTTGTTTTTTAAAAAACAAAACACACTTATCCTTTGTTTCTCTAGACAGCAGTTGACATCTTCCCAACAGCCTTACATTTTCAGGCAATGGAAAGACTTCCTTCTAGGCTGCACTTTGCAAGACGACTCTTCCCCTCAGTTGAGCTATTATATTTACTAGGTCATCTAAAAAGCAGGTCACTTTTAAAGATTGACTTTTAAAAAATGTATATTTTAAATGAAGGGTTTTTTGAAACCACAAAATATATGCAAGTTAGGTCATTTCTAAGACTTTCTATTCGTCACTAACCAGCCATTCACAGAAAGCCAAATTGAGATTTCATTTTTCTATAGTTGAGAGAAGTAGAAATGGAAAACAATTTCCCATTGTTCCAAATAGCTCTCATGTTGATAAAATATTAAATTATGTACATCCAAGCTGAACAGAGCATGCAGGGCTACCCTAAGTCTCTGTTCTATAGTTTTGCCTGAACTGAGGTCTGCACACAGCATCATGAATGCATGAAATCCTAGAGGAAGAGTCAGCCAGAGCATCAGTGTTTTAGATTACCAGCCCAAAATTCTTTCACGCCATATGAATCCACCCTCCTACCTCCATCTCTGGCTACATGGTAATAATGAAGGAAAAACACAGAAGTTTCTTTCCTTTCTAGGCACCTCCCAAAAGAGGGTACTTTAGAAGCAATATTCAAGTCCATAAATGCTCAGAAATCTGTTAGGGATGAAACATGAGAGATGCCTTGAACGTCTCACACTATGCGGTGTCTCCAATTCCTTAATACACCCCATTGTGCATCACGGCTGGAGAACGCACTGCACAACCCATTTCCTCCTTTAACTGTGAATTTCCTTGCTTTTATGGCTTCAGATTTTAATGGTTGAATTACATTTACATCTACTTGTGCATTTGCCATCAGCAGCCAAGTTTCAGCCTTAAAGCCTTTATGAACTTTGAGAATAAGTTTCTCATAAACAACCTCATTTGGTTTATCCATATAAATTCACACAACAATTCATAGTGCTAAGAAGCTCCAGAGACTCCTCTGTACTAAATGGCAGGTCTTTCTGTCTTTACTGGTTTTAAGTACTTTACAATGAATCATAGCTCAAGACAAATCGGTAATTAATTTGCAATAATTCCAAAGCCACTGGAAATGTGGCAAATGTTGGTTAGCTAGAGGCATTGATCAGTTCAATTAAGTTTTAGAATCTGTGGTTTTTAGTGAGAAGGAAATAGTTCTATAACGAGAACACACCCAAATAGTACAGAAGAGCCATCTAATCATGTAACAGAATATTGGTACTATTATAGATATGCATCCAGGTTTATACACCAAAACATCTGTGTTTTCATCCTAAACACAGGAAAGCATATAAGGCAAGAATGTAGCTAGAGGACAGCTCTGGGATACCACTCTGAGAAAAAATTATGTTTTTAATCTTACCAACCCCATTATACAAATTAAATATATCTATCTTATCTGTTTATAGATTAGATACATTTTCTCCAAAACTGAAACATTTTAATTTGACTTTTACTACTTTTAATTATTGCTAAAATATATAATCTTGCTGTTTCTCTCATGCGTATTCTTTAACTAAAGACCAGAAAAGGACATAATCTAAACCCTTTGTCTTCTTGTAATAGGAGGGTTGCACTCGAACCTTCTTATTTGTTCCGTAGTTCAGCTGGTCACAGTCTGTCACAGAAGCCTACTGATGGGACTTCCACCATGGTTAAGAACCACAGGAGGGAGATCAGGACCATGTCCACAGATATACAAAAGCTCATGTCACTCCACAGCTAACATCACTCCTAATCATCAGAAAAGGCATTTCTTTTTCTTTCTTTTTTTTTTTTTTTTTTTTTGAGACGGAGTCTCGCTCTTTCGCCCAGGCTGGAGCGCAGTGCCCGGATCTCAGCTCACTGCAAGCTCCGCCTCCCGGGTTTACGCCATTCTCCTGCCTCAGCCTCCCGAGTAGCTGGGACTACAGGCGCCCGTCACCTCGCCCGGCTAGTTTTTTTTTTGTATTTTTTTAGTAGAGACGGGGTTTCAACGTGTTAGCCAGGATGGTCTCAATCTCCTGACCTCTTGATCCGCCCGTCTCGGCCTCCCAATGTGCTGGGATTACAGGCTTGAACCACCCCGCCCGGCCCAGAAAAGGCATTTCTTAAGGTGTATACCCAAGTAGGGGGTCACTTGGAGAGGGGACAACAGCAACAACATTTTGGAGGTTGGAAAACAAAGCAACAATTGGTCAAGGAGTTTGCAGACTTGAAAAAGAATGGAATCTTAAACTAGCAACAGAGAAAGCTAAAATCCAACATGTTTTGTGTTGCAGAGTCCTCCGAAAGCCTCAACCTCTGTAGAAATAGGGAAGAGGTGAAGAAGACTCTGAGGAGGAGGATTGATTTTAAAAAGTCTAGTAGTCAGAGCCCCTTCCCAACCTCACACAGCTGGGCTCTGCTCCTCTCAGTATAATGAAAGAAAAAAGTTCCATTCCCTGGAGGTAATAAAGCAGAGGGTCTCCGTACAGGGAGTGAGTGTTCAGGTCAGCGGTTCTACACGCTGAACTTAGAAAGCGTACGTGCATATTTACCTGGCAGGGGAGATACCCTTATCACAAAGGTGGTTTTCCCAGAGTGAGGCTTAAATGCTGCATTTCAGATATGTTGACCCTGTGATATACCCACATTTGGGAAATTCGTCTGCATAATTTGTGGTAGTGGGAGACTGCGTTTGCTTCTCCCCTGGTTAAAAAAAAGAAAAAAGAAAGCCTATGTGAATGTCTACATATGATCCCTGAAATCGGGGATCCAATTACTTTCGTGGTTCCCAGAACACAGGCAATCAAGCTTTCAACCTAAGTAGAGGACTGGGGAATGGATTGCCCCCAAAGAGACAAAGAATACAACATTTGAGGTTCTTTAAATAAATAGCCTTGCCAGATCCCCTGCAGTAACTACTTCAGTCAGCTAATCTCACACCATGAATTTCCAACCAGCCTTTAAAAAAAAAAAAAAAAAAAATGTTCTTCAACATGAACCATCAAGGATGAGACAATGGAAAATTATAAAGTGAAGTCCAAAACAATCAAAAGTGGACACTACTTGGAGAACAGACATGATGAAAGGAGAGAAGTTAAAAAGGAAAATACATCACTATGACTCATAATCATTAGCAATATAAGGAAACTACTATTACTAAGAAACAAGAACAGAGAACTTGTTTTTAAGGAACACAGAGGAAACATGAGCCTTGTAAAGTAAAATTATAATAGAAAAAATGTTTAAATTCAACAGAAGAGTTGAAAGATAAAGATGAGAAAATCTCCTGAAGATAGAAAAAAGGAAAACAAGAGAGGGAATAAAAGAAAAAGATAAATATCATTCACCAGTCCAGGATACTCAATGCTCAAATAAAAAGTGGTACAGAAACTACTTGTATACATTGTCAACAAGGAAAAAAAGAAAGAAAGAAAATGTACGTAATTTTTCCTTCATATACTAGACCCTGGCCAGACCCTGTGACTGTGTAAGGGGTTAGTCCTCAGAGCTCTGGGTGGCCGGGCCACAAAGGCTTTTACTGAGAATTCTTCAGCAGGGAAACTGTGACCTTCTCTACTGAGATACCTGGTGCGAATTGAGATTCATGACTGCCACAAAACACCTTGACTTACACAATGCTTTAATCTTAAAATTTCTGTATTTGATTAGTTTTTAAAATTAATTTTTTTCAAAAACATTGTATTATAATTGACATATCAACTGCATATATTTTAATGTATACACTTTAAAGTGTACAATTTGATCCATTTTGACATGTGAATAGACCTGTGAAACCTTCACAAGATAATCAGCATATTCATTACCCCTCCAAGTTTCCCTATGCCCCTTTGTCCTCCCTCACCCATCCCTTCCTCATTCCTGCCCTCCAAGAAACCACTGCTTTCCATCACTACAGATGACTTTGTATTTACTTTCTAGAGTTTTTTTTATTAAATAGATTCAGATAGTATATATTCTCTTGCTGACTTCTTTCATTCAGCATAGTTATTTTGAGATTCATCCATGTACCAATAGTTCATTCTTTAATTGCGGAATTATACTTCATTGTGTGGATATACCATAATTTGTTTATCCTGTCCCGTTTAGTAACATTTAGGTTGTTTTCATTTGGGGGCTATTAGAAATAAGAATACTATAAATTTGTTGGTAAGTCTTTTTACTAACGTACGCTTCAACTTGTAGTGGGTAATTATCTACAACTAGAATTACTGGATTCTACGGTAGATGTATATTTAGCTTTCTAAGAAACTTTCATATTTTTTCTAGAGTGGTTGTATCATTTTACATTCCTACCAGATTATGAGAGTTCTAGCTGCTCGACACCCTTGCAACACTTGGTGTGGCCAGTCTTTTTAATAATAGCCATTTATTAGATATTTTCTAAGTTTTGAAAAGAAATGCATTTTTCTTACAACATGCACAACTACTGATTGCCCACACAGCTCTGATTTCCTGCATGTTCCCCTACGCCCATTATAGTGACTGATAGTAGTATAATTTTCCTAGGTTCCCTTGCAGCTAGAAAATTGACACATAATTCAGGACCAGAAAATGAGATCTGTGAGAGAATTTTCTGTGAAGCTTCGGAGAAAGTTTCAGTCTCTCTAAAATAATAATACTAATAAGACACACCGAGAGAGACTCCTTCCTGTCCCTAGAAGTGGCTGTGCGAGGATCTGATGCCTAGAGCATAACAGCGAAGCTGGATACCCTCTGTTTCACTCTCCAGATGCACTCCCCTCCCTTCTGCATTCTGCTCTCAGAGAAGGCTGATCAGCATGGACAAGTTAAAGGGTTCCCTTTCTCTCTGACTTCCCATTGAGTTTAACCCATGAGGAGCTCTGGCAGGTGACTGGAGGAATAGAAAGTGAGAGAAGCAGTGATTCCTCTACCCCTCTCCCCGCAGTCTTCACAGATGATGGCTCTTTCCTTATACTGAAGGTCATAGCTCTTCTCAGTCAGTTGCTCTACATGCCTCCTCTTTCCTGGTTCTAGTAGGTGTAGCTGCTCCCTCCTATTGCCTTACCACACTTAGGAATGGTGGCAGTCCTGCTGTTGTTACTGGCCCCTTGGGGAACAGCATTATCCCTTGTGGTTTCCTATACTCTGCCTATACTTTTTATAAATAATCTTGAGCTTTCCTAATTTAAAGGTCAGCTATTTTGCCTGGGACTCTTAATGATTCAGTAACCCTTGAGACAATGAGAGACAAGCCTGAACATAAAGGCCAACAACAAGTAAGAAAAAGTTGGAAAACACCGAGGTATAGATAACGTTGTGTCTCTGAATTAACTAATGTTGGAACTTCTTGCATCCAAGTTACTTATTTGTTATATAGGACATAATAATAAATATCTCTATTATGAAAAATTATTGCCATAATAAGAGCCATCTGACTTGGTAAAGAGTCAGCCCATGATCCTGTAAGTTTTACCAGTCATGCTGAATTTTCTTCTTATTCTCATCACTCTTCCTAACTGGAAGAGTGGAATAACATTTTGTGACTTGGACACCTCACTCACTTCACTCTGGTCCCAGCCAGTTTGCAGTGGTAGGTCTTCCATGCCTGATTTTCTCATTTCCCTTTATACTGGCCTCTTGGCCAGAACTTTAATTCTGGATTCTGACCACTGGGTCACGAACTGTTCTAAAAGGACAGTGCTGTCATCAGACTCCTCCCTAGTGAAAAGGAGCTCCTTGGGCTACTATAGAATCTCTAGCTTTATACTTTTTCTTTCTGGGAAGTCTCCAACTCGCAGCTTATAGCTACTTTTCTTCTCCCTTCCAGCATCCTCTGCTGTTACTTCTTGACCACTATCAACAATGACCAGTTAAACTGATACTTCTGTTTTGGGAGTGTAACTACACATGCGCATGCCGCACCTCCTCACAGTTTTGTTTCCATAAATAAAACATGAGTACACCTTAGGAGGACATTTTTCTATAGCCCTGTCACCAAAATTAAATATTCTTAACAGTGTTTTGTAATAGCTCCCAGTAACAATAGCTGTTGTACTAGCAGAATTAGTAATAGTTACTAATTGAGCTCTATGAGTATTTACTGAGCACATACTATATTCCAGACGCTGTGATATGAGTTTTGTGTGAGTTATTTCACTTAACAATCACCACCCTCAATGGAGCATGTTGGCTGGATGGTTTTGATGGCTGTGTCCCATTGTCAAAAAAAGGCATGAGAGATTGAATCGGCTCTTGTTTTAATCTGTATAGCTAACAAGTAAAAAGAATACTAAGCAATTCAGAATTCTGTCAAGTTGGAAAGTCTACAGAGCTAGGTGAAAAGAGGTACAAATAAGATCAAAAGAAACACAAAGCCACTCAAATGAAGTTGCAACTTAGGTGAGGGCAACAGAATTTCTTGATCAGCTCAAGGTTAAGGGTACATAGATTATGAGACCAAACTTTTTTTTTAAATTTAGGTGCCCATGAGATACAGTGACTATAAATAGGGCTCTATGCTTCTCACTGGGTCACTAGAAATAATTCATTCACCACCCTAGCCCCATTTCTTGATATTCACTCTTGACTGCTTAGGAAAACATGCCCCAACACTGCTTAGGATATTATAATTGTGTCCCTAGTAGACAATTATTTTCTCAGCTGGGAAGTTTTAATTATAGAACTAGTTAAGAAAACCAAACACTATTAATATGAGTATATATTAAGGAAGCATGCTTGACTTTGGGGTATTTATAATGTTTAAGATATTTTAGTCTATTAGAGAACAGGTAAAATGTGTGATTCAATTTACAATGTGTAAATAGGTAATTGATTTAGGCCTGTGAATTGAAGTTGAAATTTTATTTAGTTTATATAGTCATTGCAGTAGCTTATATAGTATTAAAACATTTAGGTTCATCATATTTCCAGGTTTAATTTATTAGAAGCATTAGAGGTATTTTAAATGTTCTGGAAAATTTTACTTTTAAATCACACATTTGAAGTATCTAAATAAGAAATCAAATACATTTAATTTATAAATTTGGTGTAAAATGTTTAAAGGAGTTTAATTAGTTTGTAAATGGAACTAAACATTAATCAAAGGCCTCATAAAAGTGATTGCTACATTTGCTAGACATATAAACACAACATTATGGAACAACTAAGCTTTCAAATTTTAAGTCTAATAATTCAAACATATTTTTAGCTAAAATAAAACTCTGAATAATCTTTCTTGCATGCAGAAATCTATCCTTGAAATTATTGACACTGACAAACTTCATTGCCAAAGCAAAACAGATGATAAAGAAGCTTTAAATTATCATGAAAGTAAAGACCTCCTCTTCTACAATTATTACATATTACGAATGTCTTCCAATACTCCCAACTTTAGGCCTGTTTCATGGTACTGATACGGAGACACAGAATGGGGTAGTATATCAGTCCATTTTCATAAAGCCATGAAGAAATACCAGAGATTGTGTAATTTATAAAAGAAAGAGATTTAATGGACTCACAGTTCCACATGACTGGGAAGGCCTCACAATCATGGCAGAAGGCAAAGGAGAAGCAAAGGCACATCTTCCATGGCGTCAGGCTGGAGAGCTTGTTCAGGGGAACTCCCACTTTTAAAACCATCAGAGCAGGTGAGACTTATTCACCACAACAAGAACAGTACCGGGGCAACTGCCCCAATGATTCAATTACCTCCACCTGGCGCCACCCTTGACACGTGGGGATCATTACAGTTCAAGGTGAGGGTTGGGTGAGGACACAGCCAAACCATATCAAGTAGTAATCACCCATTTGGGCCCTGGAGTCAGATTTACGTGGTCAGTACCCCAGTTGCTTCATGTACTAGCTGTGACGTTCTGGGTAAGTGCTCAACTTTCTAAGATTCATTGTTTTTGTTTGTTTGAAAAATGGTTTATACACCTAAATTGTTAAGAGGTTTGAATGAAATAATGCTTACAAAGTATTTAGCAGATAACCTGGCACCAAAGTAAAGGCTAAATAAATGTTAATTAGTACTATTAAGAGAAGTCTTCTACAGGAACAACTCTTATCCTGGTTTTCAAACAGATGCCCTTAGAAACAAAACATGATAATTACAAATTCAGTGCATAAAAGTTTTGCACCTGGTAGTGAATAGAGAGAGTGTAAAACAGCTTTGTTTTCTGGTGCATAGAAACCACAATTATCAAGAATAATAAAAGGTATTGTTTATCAGCAATAAGCTCCTCTTATTTGTCTTCCGATAGAAACTTTTATGTATTCATTTCTAGAGGAATTATAGTTTTACAATTCCACCCCCAAATTGCATGACCTATTTAGTTTTAGACTTTGCCCAATTGTACTACTATAAAAGGAAATATGAAAAGAATGATAATATCCATCCCTAAATCAGCTCTTTTGTCTTGGTAAAAGAAGAAGCAACTTAGGTGTTCCTTAATTATATTGTAGAAATGATGCTATGAGCCTTCCAAAGCTAGGTCATAAAAGATCATCTTCTACCTTGTTGTCATGGAATTACTCACCCTGGGGTAAGCCAACTACCATGTGGTAAGGACATTTAAGCAGTCCTATGCAGAGGCCAATGTGTCAAGAAATGAAGGCCTCTTTTCTTGAACAGCAGAACTAAGAGGTCCAGCCAACAGCCATGTGAGAGAGCCATCTTGAGAGCAAATTCTCTAGCCCTCTTCAAGCCTTCAGATGACGGCATCCTCAGCCAACACCTTGACTGCAGCCTGATGAGAGACTCTAAGCTAGAACCACCCAGCTTATTCATACTCAGAAACTATAAGATATAAATTCTTGCAGATTCTTCATACTCAGAAACTATAAGATATAAATATTTGTCATTTTAAGCCCCAACACTGATACAATCAAGCACACACTGCTATGGAAAAAGAATTACTTAAATGTATTCATATAAATGTATAATGGATATGTAAATTTAACTGTTTAACAGTATAAAATATGTGAGAGTTCAGAATAATGCATATAGTATGACTCAATTTTTGTTTAAAAAAATTTAAAATTATCATTTGTTTGTACATGTTTGTTTGAGTATGGAGGAAGGTGCCAAATGATTCATACCAGACTGTCACTTTGGTTACCTCAGGAGTGTGGGAAAGGAAAGACTGTAAACTTTTCCTCCTCAACCAGTACCTAGTACTAGTAATAGACAACTAATACCTTAGCACTATTTGCATCATATGAAGAAGATGTGCTACTTTTACCATTTTAGAAAATATAGTAAAGAAAAGTGGGAGGAAAAACATTACATTTGGATAATAAAATTTTAATTTTGTTCTTTCTGCATCTCTTTAAATTTTGCAATGGCCAAAATAAATTAGATACTTTAGTTTAAAAAATGTTTAATTAATTTTTGAAAATGGAAAGTAAATCATAAATGAACCTTTAGGATATAGATTAGGAACCATTGTTCTCAACAGGACTTTATGCACCAATCTGATCATAAGGTTTGTTCAGAGGGCTGTTTAAAATGTGAAACTCGAACGCATGCTTTCCATCAGTGTGCAGAGCATCTTTAGTCTACAAAATAATAAATATTTAAAGCATTCTTTATATTTGGGCAGGGCTTGATGGGAAAGATGGTCAAACACTATACCTGAGAATTTCAGTCACAGAAAGGTAAAAAAGACTCAGACAATTATCCGATGAGTTCCTGGTTAAACTGGAAAGAGGGCTCAGTTCTCCAGTTCTGATCTGGTCAGTTGACATCTTATTTATGAAATGCAAATTGGTGGAATTGAAAGAAATGTCTGTATATTGTACACATATCTGAGATAAAACGAACAAATACACACCAAATTTCATTGTCTAGTCCCTTTATATCAGCAATTTTTTTTGTTTGTTTTGGAATTGTGGTGGAACAAAGTGCAAAAGATCTTGTGAGCATCATTTTAACAATGGGCTAATGAGCCAGAGTTTTGCTGAACTTCCACTGGCAAACTGTAGAGTTCCCTAGAAAACCACATGACAGGGCTTAGTTATCCCAAGTTGCTATATTCTCTCTGCCCTGGCAAAATTAGATTCCTCAAGTCAACTTGATGCACCAAACAGAACTTTAAAGACATAAGCATCTCTGCACCTTTTAAATGAAAAATCTGTTTTGAGAAAGGTGAAAGGAAATAATCATTGACCTTGATCATTTCTGAGCCAAGATGTCTAATTCCCGGCAGAAGCTGTTCAAGTGAGAGGAAATGTATGAAGAAAAGGAAATACATATCTCTTAATTCTACTGTAAAGTTTGTCTCTAAGTATCATGTCCCTAACAGACAAACACACCTTTAATGAAATTTTGTAATTCATTTTTTTTCTAAAGAAGCAGAAAAAAGATCCGCTTTATTTTTCCCATTTAAAACTTTCACTACTGGGACGAATTCAAACTTATATTCTTCTTAGGATTCAATTGGCAATGTCTGATATGCTTTAGATGACAAATCACTTTCATCTTTGTGATCTGTTTAATTCTCACAAAAACCTTTTAAGTTTGGTATCAGCCCTCTTTAACAGAGGCAACAGCTAAAGTGCAAAGAAACTGAGTGATTAATTCATAGCCACTTAGTGGCATAAACCAGATTTAAAGTTAGGTCCTCTTTCTCTAAATTCTACATACTTTATTCTCCTCTGCATTTGCCTCTCATGCTACTATCTCTTTTACAGCCTTTGAAATGCTTCACAAACATATCTCAGCCCCGCTTCACCTCTGAGCACCAGCCCCAAAGCCTAAAATGAAAAAGCAAACACATAAGAATTAGAGATTCAAGTAAATGTTGAGCGATAGCAGCAATTATTGGCAGCCCTCCCACACCTTTGAAATGTGAGCGATTCTTCAGTCTACACCCATGCCTCAGAAAGAGGCTCTTGGGAAACTGGTGACTCATTCCATGATGAGTCTGGACAAATAGAAAGGCCCAGGAGGCACTTGCATATAATAATCAGGAGGTATTGACTTCTATTGAGGTCAAGAGCAAGATTTATTAACCTAAGAGATAAATATTGACTGAAATTTTGGATGGTTCTTCTTTTTCTTCCCAGAAACCTGGTAAATTACTAAGACTGCCACTCAGACACTTGGAAACAGAATTTTTCTCCAGTTTGATGTCCGTCTTTAGTTATAGACCTCCTGAGGGAGGAAAATCTTTGTACTATATTTTAGAGAGATATTTAAAATCCTGCTAATTATTGCTTCATTTTTATCTATTCTAAGACTCACTGGCCAGAAGCCTTTTATTATATAGTAATAGGTTTTCATGTCCTTGGGGCTTTTCTTCTATGGTCTTCAGTGTCGGGCTGTGAGTCCAAATTTCAATTCATCTCATGTGATAGCCTCTATTCTTTTTCTCTCTAGTTTTCTCTCATCCTTAAGAAATAGTTTGCCTCCTGTGGAAACCCCTCCCAGGCCTGCAAATTGTGCAAGTGGCCTTAGGAAAGTTGTGTTCCAAAGGCCCCTCATTGTGACACACTTATCACTAAGTCATAGTAAACCCTTTTTTCTTCTGGTAAGTTCCTCACAGATGCCCCAGTCCAGAGGGTCTGTTCAAGCATCCAGGGGCCTCCCTGTCCCTTTGCCCTGTGGCTTGAAGTGGTTTGAGTTTGTCTTTAGATGTTGGTCAGATTTATTTTCTTCTCTTTCTTGATGACACGGAACAGTCACCCCATATAACCTGCTTTCTTTTCAGACCTTTTTCGTTGATATTTCTTTTCTTGGAGTCGTCTCCTTTCAGTCAAGTTGAAGGTATATCCTCACATTATGTTAAAAGCTTCAAAATTGTAAATCTACGAGGCTTCAAAAATGTACTGTCTTCATTTAAATACACTCCTTTCTGATCAGAAAGATCAATACCTTCCACAGCACGTTTTTGCTAAGAATGAGTATGTTTAAGGCTCTTATCTCCTTGCCTTGAATAAATTACTAAAAGTATTCATTCTAGTTACTTTGAAATACCATAGAAACATTTGTGGCATTAACACAGTGTATTGCAGCTTTTGAAGTTTTATTACTTTTCGGTTCTTTTTTATTATATATTTAAACTCTAATCCCCTTTCTTTTCTTGAGATGATTGTGTTTGCCAAAGACCTGTATGGAAGGAGTTTGCCTTTCTTTAGAAGCATTTTCCTCCCACACACTCATTCCTTCTGAGGTTGTTATGAATTTTTAATCACAGAAGATGTTACTCCTGTTATTTTCTAATTTTGAGAGTCATCCGTGTGCGCTGACACGACTGGAGCACCTGCAAGGCACTGAGTCCAGCATGCTGCCTAGGTAGCAGGTGGGAGGTCTTGATAGAAATGATGAATTGAGATTTGACCATGACCCACCCTCTAGTGATAAGCAATATTTGAGTACGTGACAACTATACAGTGTCCTAAGATAGGCTGTAGGTTGCTTTCAGCTGATATTTGTATGGCACTCCTTGCTTTAATACGTTACATTGTGCTTTTAACCACCAAGGAAATGGGATGGTACTGGCCATCAGCAATGATGTGCTTAATGTGTCATGCACAACTTGTGAACAGAGAACGTTCCTGAGAATGAAAAGAGGCTGAATCTTAGGGACAAATTCACATAGGAATTTTTGCCTCAGAAATGAACTGGAGATAATCAACAGCAAGAAAGTCCTTGAAATTCAACAACAGAGATCCAAAGAAGCTGAAAATTAATCAGCTGCCACAAGGTGGCGAAATCACATTGATGTCCTTCCTCCTGCTCTATTTCCTCATAGAAACCTTTTAATGTCAACTATCTGAGGACAAAGGTGTCATTTCTACATTTAAATAAAAACCACTCATCACCAAGATTTGCAAACCGTTTCAGTGCATTCAGACAGCTATCTGGGTATACTGGATAGTGTGTGAATAAGTAAGGTGACACCACCAAATAAAAAGCAAAAAGTACATTTTGTTTTCTCATAGCTACCTGTGAGAACCTGTGTTCTCCCCATATCTGGTGTCCATTTGCTAAAGACTAAGAACAGAAAGCATTTAGGGTATATTTTAAAGCATGTTGCAGAAATTCTGTGAAGTGCAGTTTACTTTAGGTGCAAGGTGGGCACATGAACAAAGATGCAGATGCTATTGTAAACATTTCAAGTGCCATCACAGAGAAAAAGGGCAGTGTCAGGATTCAGTGGCCCTGTATCCTGGGCTCCTGCTCACCAAAGCATGAACTCTGCCCTTATTGGTGTTTTCAAATCCCGACACATCCATTTATATTTTTGGAGATTTTATTGAACACTAGTTGCCTCTTACTTTAAAATATTTTATAACAATACTTCAAAGTACTGTTGTGGAGATAAAATGAGTGAATTTGTATAAACTTAGCCGCTGGCCAGAAGCACATTGTGGAAATTAGACAAAGGTGCCTCTCAGGGTGCACACATCCCTTCTCTAGGAGGCAGAACATGGCAAGCAAAGTTTCCACTAGATCTCAGCTCACTTGTCCGCTTTCCTGGCCATCCTGGTGCAGGGGTCACTCTGCATGATTGTATGTCTAGGGTCTGCATATAAAGTACTTAAAATGATGCCTGGCACAAAGAAGATGAGCCCTCTAAAAATCATCATCATCCTCATCATCGTCATCATCATCACCACCACATCCCTTGTGGCCTTGTCATTGTAGCCTTCTACGTCTAGTTTATTCTACAGGTATGTGAGAAATGTACGTATAGATAGGTAGCAGGGAGATACAATGCAGATTAAACAACTTTATAAACAAATATGCTGACCTGATGGTGAAAAGTACAAGAAAAAATTGTGAGTCAGAGTGGTGTGAAATCAAGAACATAAAAAAAATACAGAAGGTGTAAAGGGTGGGACCTTTTTACAATGGTAGTTCCTCAGCCAACCCCCAGTGTAACCCTCCCTTCCACCCTATCCCTGCCTAGCCCAAGGCTTACTACAACTGGTATTGGGACTTGGCTACATGTTTAAATTAGGTCTTTTGCTTAATTTAGTGCTTTTTCAGACACCATTTCTGGGAGCCAGTACTAACACATGACTTTCTGGGTGATCGTCTTTCTGCAGGGCCTCATGTCAGCTCACCCAGACATCAATTTACCGTGACTACTGCAGTCACTGGTAGATGGCTACCAGGTATCCCTGACTGTCATTAAGAGTGCATAAAGGATGACAGGCAAGGAACCAGTTAACAGAACCAGGCTCTGACAAACCACAGGGTCTCAAGGCCCTCTTTTTTTTTTTTTTTTTTTTTTTGAGACGGAGTCTCACTCTGCTGCCCAGGCTGGAGTGCAGTGGCCGGATCTCAGCTCACTGCAAGCTCCGCCTCCCAGGTTCACGCCATTCTCCTGCCTCAGCCTCCCTAGTAGCTGGGACTACAGGCGCCCGCCACCTCGCTCGGCTAGTTTTTTGTGTTTTTTAGTAGAGACGGGGTTTCACCGTGTTAGCCAGGTTGGTCTCGATCTCCTGACCTTGTGATCCGCCCGTCTCGGCCTCCCAAAGTGCTGGGATTACAGGCTTGAGCCACTGCGCCCGGCCTCAAGGCACTTCTTTATCAAAAGAGCTTTTCTATTTACTTTAACTGTGGCATTAGGAGCAGTGGCAAGAGTTTGCATCGGAGTGAGTGCGTAATATAGGTAAGGCGTCTGAGCAGGACTTTTTCAGTCTAAATAAAACAAATATTAACACAGGAAAAGTGAATAATGTGTCAGTTTTTCTCTTACAGTTTACATCTTCTTCAGAAGACCTTGGCACACTTTTCAGAAGGTGAATAAAAGGTATTCATGACATGTCATAGACCGCTCAACACAAAACTTCCATTTTACTGATTTATTCTCAGAGTGCAGTTGCTGACAAAATGCACGTTGATTGTGAAAAATGAGGACTTCTAGAATATCGATAGAACTTTTTATGGGGGAGGGAATTAACTTAGAACTCAAAGCATGAATAATATGTTTTGATGACATAGCAATTAAGTGAGTTTTATTGTTTTGGAACTGCTAATTTTCTACTCATTCAAGGGAAAAGGAGGCCTTTGTTTTCTGAAATGAAAATTTTCAAACTGTCAGGTTTTGTACAACAGGCCACAAGCCCTTTTGACATCATCTTTTTGTAAGATGCTTTTGAAGTAAATGTGTCATTAGTACAAGAAAATCATAACTATTGTAAACAAACAATAACTATTAGTTTTTCCTGTGTATGTTTGACACATGGTTATGGAGCCATTGTAGCACTAAGCCACTTGGAAAGTCATTGATCCAAAGCACAGCATTTTCAGGGCAGCTCTTGTAAATTCTTCCATAACAGAGTCATATTGAGTGGTTTATGACAAGCTCTGAAGCAGTCACTGGTAATAACTGGAAAACATACACAGGGCAAAAGGAGGAACATTCATATAGGTCCTAGCAGAAGTCAGAGCCTCATTCACAGGGACAGCTTGGGATTAATATGATGCTGTGCAGGGCAACCTCCCATAGGCATTCTGGGGCCTTCGTATCAGCCTGGGGAACAGCTGGGCATTATTAATATGATGCTCACTTACCTTCCCTGGATGGAATAGCAGCTTGGAGAAGTTGATGGGATTGTAAAATTGGAGTGGCAGAGTCCCAGGATCTCGACTCCAACTTTAACAACAGATCTGATCATCTGTTTTACACATGGGGCTTCTGAGAAAGACTATTTAAAGAAAGGGCCTCACTACTTTTTTAAAAAGGAACTTTTTAAAAACAAAATTGCTCCGATAGAAGGGGTTAGTGTTGGGAAACCGGAGAAAGGGAGATGAAGGAAGAATGAAACCAAGTTAAAACTAGAGGATTGATTAATGCTGAGTCCTCTGGGCATCTTGCTGGAGAATAGGTGAGGGTGGGAGTGTGAAAGCCTCATCCTGACAGCTTTGCTGCACCCTAGGATGAAATTAATTTAGATGATGAGGAACAGGAGTAGAGAAACAAAGACAAAAATCTCTCTCCTGAATGGAACTTTTAATCTTAGATATAGCAAGATTAAAATGTGGGTTACATATTTTATGTCTTATTTTTTCTTTGGTAGAGAAATTACTTTATTCCATTTGTTATGGTTAATTTCATGTGCCAAGGTAGCTAGGCTATGATGCCCAGCTATTTGGTCAAATACTAGTCTAACACTGTTCTGAGGGTATTTTTGTCGATGGGATTAACATTCACTACTGGTTGACGTTAAGCAATGCATATTACTCTCCGTAATGTAGGTGGACTTCATCCAAGTTGTTGAAAGCCTTAAGAGCAAAATACTGAGGTTTCCAGAAGAAATTCTCCCTCTACTATAATATATGTCTTTCTTGAGCTTACATCCTGCTGGGCTGCCCTGCCCAACTGATTTCACATGTAAGATTGAAGCATCATCTCTTACCTGAATTTCCAGCCCACGGGCCCACTCTACAAATTTTACATTTGTCAGTCCCATAATTGGGTGGACAAATTCCTCAGCATAAATCTCTTCCTCTGAACACACACACAGACATACACACACAATGTGTATATACATATAATTGCTTCTGTTTCTCTGGAGAATCCTGAATGATATGTCAGTCATCCCAGAGAGGTTCTGATTACACTCAGCCTTGTACTAAAAGGGCATGATGGCTTCAGGTACCACGTGGCCCAGATTCAAACCGAGGCACTGCTGCTTAATAGTGAGGTCCTGTTTAAGTTATTTAATCTCTTTAAGTCCCAATTTTCTCAACTATAAAATGGGAGTAATATTACTTATCTTCCTGGTATTTTTCTTTATGAGAATTAAATGGGAAAATGCACACGAAAGTACATGGTACAAAACTTGGCATATAGTAGCTGATCAAAAAGTAGCAAAGAGTGCGGATTATCTATGTATTGTACTGAAGAACGTTCAGATTATTTTACCAGCTATTCAGGTCTGTGAATTCAATATTATCTCAGTTTCTGTTTCTAGACATAGTCAATTAAAAATAGCCTTTAGTGTATATAAAGTTTCTTAATATGAATTTCATGAAACACTAGTGTCATGAAATTACTGAAGACAAAAAAGGTCTCAGATTGAAATAAGAGTGGCAGTCTGCCTAGAGTAACACCCTCTGGGAGAGTCACATTTTACTTCAATATATTAAAGACTCAGAAATTCTGCAGCTTCATTTACTTTTGAATAATCTAATTACAGTAGTCATTTGGCCTATTTACAAATACTCAATTTTCCTTTCCTCCATGAGGTGGTAAGTTTTACCTCCTCACTCTTTCAAATTAGATGTGGTCATATGACTTACTTTAGGGAAAAAAAGGTGAATGAAGTGATATGTGACATTTCCTGGTGGAACCACTTCCCTTTTCCCGTCTTGGACATTGCAGAAGCGTAAGTTAGATGGAACTTCAGTCAGTCTAGGTTGCTGACTGACAGCAATGAGCAGTGTTTCCTCTCTACTGATCTGTTTTGGTATGGTACTCATGACTGAGAAATCAATATTGTGTTATTATATGCCAGATTTCGAGGCTGTTTGTTACTACAGCATAACTTAGCTTATTTTGTGTTGCACAGGACTTTGAAAAGAAAAAAGTGAAGTGCTGGTATAACAATACCCTAAAATACGTAGCATGAGTTCCATGGTATGATGGTTAATAATGAGCGTCAACTTCATTGGATTGAAGAATGCAAAGTATTGATCCTGGGTGTGTCCGTGAGGGTGCTGCCAAAGGAGATTAACATTTGAGTCAGTGGACTGGGAGAGGCAGACCCACCCTCAATCTTGGTGGGCACTATCTAATCAGCTGCCACCACAGCTAGGATAAAAGCATGCAGAGGAACGTGGAAGGACTAGACTGGCTAAGTCTTCTGGCCTCCATCTTTCTCCCATACTGGATGCTTCCTGCCCTCAAACATCAGACTTCAAGTTCTTCAGGTTTTGGACTCTTGAACTTGTATCAGTGATTTGCTAGGGGCTCTCAGGCCTTTGGCCACAGACTGAAGGATGTACTATCGGCTTCCCTACTTTTGAGGTTTTGGGACTTGGACTGGCTTCCTGACTCCTCCACTTGCAGATGGCCTATTGTGGGACTTCACCTTGATATTGTGTGAGTCAATTCGCCTAATAAATTCCCTTTCATTTATTCATCTATCCTGTTAGTTCCATCCCTTTAGGGAACCCTGACTAATACACATGGTTAGGTTGCAAATACTGAGGAAACTGTTAACAGTTTCTGAAAGAATAGCAAAATGTTTTAAAACATAAAAATATACATGACCACAAAATCATTTTTCCTGGAATCTCTATTAGTCAACATACTTTTGAAAACATTGTTCCAAGATGTTCCCTGCAGCGCTTTCCTTTCTCTTTGCAGGTGAATTATTACCAAAATAAATAAGTAAATAAAGGTGCAATAACATATTTTATGAATAGGAAATGATTATCTAAACTTCTTGCATAGGCTATGCATTTTATACTCCCTTCTGTTTGCTCAAACTGCAATGATTTTTCTCCCTCTTCATCTACTTCATCCCACGTTGTTCGGCAAAGTTTACCTAAAATAATACCTCCTCAATAAAACCTTACCAGGTTTAACTGCTTGTGATTAGTTGCTCAGTCCCAGTGATTTTGAATTTTAACTTATTTCTAGCATTTACTATCTTCTGCCTAATAGCATGATTAGTTTATATATGTATCTCATCCCTACCAGGTTACAATCCTCTTTAAACTTGGAAACGTCTCATTGGATCTTAATATCTTCTACAGGGTTTTGTACAGGATTTTTCATTTGTATTAGACTAAATGATCATTCATGGAATAGAATTATGCTAAAGACTAACAATACAGCTATTAATAATAATAACAATGGCATAACAAAATTTTCTGAGCACTTAGTAATGTGCCAAAAACCATAACAGATGTATATGATTATTTCTTTTATTCTTCATATTATACCTATGTGGTAGTTACTGTTATACCCATTTTATAGGCAAGAAAATTGATGCTGAGAGAGGTTAAGAAACTTGGCCAAATTTACACAGCTGATAAGCAACTACCGTATTTTTGCAAATGCAAGCCTAGATACTGGTCTCAGGTGCAGAAAGAAAGACAGATTCTCACAATTATACGTGTGGTATTGGCATGTGCTTGTATTTCCTTTCCAATTTAAGGTTGTCAACCCCAAAGTTTGGCTAAGTTAGCTTGGTACACACAAAAATGGGGTTTGGGCTGGCAGGAAAAGAAACAATGAGAGAGTGTAAAAGGCAGAAAGAGGCATACTTGGTAGAAACAGATAATAAAGCCATGACAGCCACCCCTCATCCTTCCCCTCTCATGAATATGGAGAAGTGGCAAAGAGCAACAGAAGAGGGAATAGAGGAGGAGGAGGAGGCAAGTCTGTTGTGCGTGCAGCACATTTTGCTGAGCCAGAAATGAGAGTGAAGCTCAGTGATGTCCTGGCTTCAGAACCTTAGGGATGCTGGTGGGGAAAATATTCAAATAGCATCATTGGATATTAGATGTTGAAAGAGCTAAGATAAGCTGCAGATTACTTTTTAATAAAAGTAGCTTTGGAAGTTGTCTTTGTCTCTTATCCTTCTTATTTGCTGTATTCATTGGAAACCCTGCCATTAGCATTAATTGAAAGAAAGCACCCGGTGTGCTTAAATCTTTGTCAGAGGAAAAAAGATTCCTCCAGATCAAAGAACCAACATTACGCTCTGATGAAAAGATAATCCTATTTCTGTGACACACCACAATTGATTTCTTTGTGGATCATCAGCAATCCATTTACATACGACAGTTGATGTTCAGTATAATCGTGGTTCAACAAGGGCTTAATGAATGCCTACTATGTGCTAGCCCAGGGTCAAGCATGAGAGAGAACAAAAATGACATCAGAAAAAGTGCTCCTCCCTTCTAAGAGCATGGAATACATTTGAGATAGTAAAATATTGTAGGATATATACATGGAACCTCAGGAGAAAGCAGAGTAAGGTGGTTCACAGTACTGTTGGCATAATTAACAAAGGAAGGGCTAAAAGACCAAATACAAAACTGTAAACAAAGTATTGTCAATATGGGCAAAGACACTTCAATTCGTTAAAAAAAGTTTTTTAACTACAAATCATCCATATTAAAGTATGGAATACTGACTCTGTGTCAATGTCCAGAGCCTCCTCCTGTTTCACATAGACGACCTGAGAGAGAGCAAAACGTAAGAGTGAATACTAGAAGAGAATCCTAGCAGATGAGTAAGATAAGTATGGGATGCCTCATCTAAAGAGGCTGATGAATCTTATTTTATAGATAAAACTGAGACCGAAGGATATAAAGCAATCTGTCACTTGTTGCACAGATGAACAAACTGAAATTCAAACACAGACCATCAGAATCCTAAAACTGTTTTTCTTTTGTTCTGTTTTTCTTCACATTATTCTCATTTCCCTGCTATAACCAGCAATAGCTAAGATTGTGTCTGGAAAAGACAGGAGAGTAGATGTCTAGCAAGCTGCCTCACCTGACCATCCTCACATTCTCTAAGAATAGCCAGAAGAGCCTCCAAATCCACATAGTAACATTGGTGTGCCCCTGACAGCCATTCTGTGATCCTTTCCTTATGAGCAAGGTTGATTGGGCCAGAAGGGGTACATGACATGGTTGAGACAATTGATGACCTTTCTCCCTGTTTCATTCTTTGACCTAATTGTTTTTTTCAGGGATGATTGGTCCCTAAACCAAACAGAGTAAAGAAAAGAAATTCAGTCTCAGATGAAGTGGTGGGTGTTTATTAGGAAACTGGGAAGTGTCAACTCCATGTGTTCTGCAATATGCTCCAATTATTCAATCCAATCAAAGCCAGCCTGTAGAGAAAAAAAAATATAGCCTGGAAAGAAGCACACTCCGTCCCTTTTAGAGGCCCAGCTGCATCTCTTCCCTGGGCCCTGTGAAATACTCTGAGAAGAATTACCCTTTTCTGCTTAAACCAACCTAGTGGATTTTAGTCACTTGCAGTGAAATGAGTTTGACCCAAGAGGAAGTACATGGATCTTAGTGGTGAAATGAGGAAGCAATGTTAAGATAAGCAAAAAGGCTGGGAGGTTTAGAGAAACACAAACAAATGGTGAAATACTGAAGAGGTACATAGTGTAGGAAGTTAGGGTCCAAACATGGAGTGACCATCCTTTTATGTTACGCTTGTCATGTAGTGACAGATTTTCTAAGCAGGCAAAACTATTAGAAAATGTGATTATGAACTGGTCAATAGCAGATTTGTGATCTATGTCCCCTGCGTTCAGAGCGAGTTAGAATGGGTAAGATGTTTACCATTATAGCCAATAGCAGCATAAATAGAAGCAGAATTTGAATCGTAATTTAAAAAGGCATTCAGTGAAGTGAAATGGGAGTAATGTAACACTATAAGGAAAAGATAGATATCAAACTTATATTTGCAAGTAGAAATGTCCTTATTCCAGTTTGTTACTATTACCAATTCAGAACTAACGGGATGGATGATAGTAGGTTATAAGGCATGGAGACTGCAGTCAGGCTATCTAGGTTCAAATTCCAGATCTGCTACTTGTTAGCTTTGGAAACATGGGTTAGTTATTTTATGCTTTGTTAATTTCTGAAAGAAGAATAGTTGACAACCTGCTATATATTGCTTATGTAATATAATCAACCCAAAACTTGTTGCCCTAAAACAAAGAGCATTTATTCTTGTTCACAGTTACCTGGTTTCTTTGTATATTTTTTATGGTCTCAATTCAGTGATTCTTCTGGTCTCAACTGGGCTTATCCCTGGGTCTACAGTCTGAGTCCAGCATCCATACTCTTAAACCACTATGCCATATGCCATATGGCTTCACAAACATAAATTATATCACCTGCTGCTCTTGGCTTGGTTCTCTTACATATTTTGAGGTTAACTGGATGGAAGCTAATCCAGGATAGTTTGACTGCGATAGATCTCCTTTATGTGGTCTCTCAACTACGAGGAGGTTAGCTCAGGCTTATAGCAGGAGTCATCTGAGAGAGAGAGAGCAGAAATGTGCAAGGCCTGAGCTCAGAACTGTTACAACATCACTTCCACTGCATTCTATTGATCCGATGCAAATCACAAGATCAACTCAAATTCAGAGTTTAGGAAAACAGACTTTACTGCTTGACAGAAGAACCTACAATGTTATACTAAATGGGTAGTTATTGGACTATCTGGATGAAAGCGTACTTTGCATTCAATTTATCATAATGGGGATAATAATAGTACCTACCACCTAGTGTTATTTTGAGGATTAAACGTGCTATTATATGTAAAGCCCTTAGCATAGTTTCTGACAGATCAGCAGTGTTATGTAAGTGTTTTTTTTGTTTTTTTTGTTTTTTTGTTTTTTGTTTAATCCTGATATCTTAATAGACCCAGAGAGGACAACTATTTGTCACCTTCTCAGCATGGGGAACAATGTTATTATCACGACTTTTTAAGTCATTTCTTAAAATTTGAGCCAAAGAGTGCACCCATTGTTAAGATGGATCATTGCTTCTCAGTATCTAAAACTGTGGGAGAGGCAAGAGTTCTAACCTCTAGTTTTATTTGTATCAGTGAGTTACTATGACTTCTGGCAAGATACCTGATATGCCCAGGCTTCTGCTTCCTCAGTGTAAAGCAAGGTTTGGACTGCATGATCTTAAGTGTCTCCTAACTACTAACCACTGATGAATCCTGAGAAGAATATTCTCCCCAGTTTTATTCCAACAGCTAATGGGAAAGGATGAGTCTTCTTACTGCATTGACAAAAAATTGCTTTTAACAAAAAAGAATGCCAGATGGAACTGGGCTGCTGAGAATAACCAGGAACTTAAAGTGAATTGTCAAAAACAAGTTGACCTAAAACAATTTTCTCGAAGTCAAGTTGTTGGAAAGAATAAATTGGTCAAAAAAAATCATCTAATATAGATTTTTCATTTTAGTAATTTTGATGGATTTGAAGAAGTTTTGTTAGCTTTCATGAGTAATAAGCCTTTTTGTCATTTTTTTCTCCACAATTTTCAGGGGAACAAAGGTTCCTTTTCTTTCTCGTTTCTAATTCATATAGTCAATTATGTCTGTTCTGCTCATTTGTCTTAAAGTTAATTATTCTAAAAATCAATGTTTCCAACTTCCAGTTAACATTATTTTATAATTCTGAAATTTGTTATAATTCTTAGAACTTTTATCCATATTTTTGTGTTACACTTCTTATTATGTAATTTTACTTTTTAAAATGTTCAGATTCCTTTTCAGCCAGTGATGTTGATTTCATTTACTTAATCCTATTTTGTGTTCCATTTTGGTTGCACATTTCTTACGTATTTCAGCAAATTTTACAGAGCAGCATTTTTACTACTCAAGGTTGCTGTCAGATTGAAGCTGTAATGAAAAACATGTAAAGTCTCAGTGTGGTGTCTCAGACAGCTACCAGCTTAGGCTAAAACTTGTTGACCTAACAATGAATAAAATGTTTCATGGATAAAATTCTTGATAGCAATTGGCTCTGGGCCCCTGGTAACTTCACTGAAGAAAGCTAGGAAAAGAAATATATGCTAGCTTTTCTGATCCAGTTAATCACTACATTAACTTGATGGTTGAAAGCCTTCATGATTGAAATGAAAAATGCGGAATATTCTAAGTCAATGTGGTGATTAACACAACTTCAACGATATCCAGTAACTTTACTCTTCAGAATCATCTTTTGCCACATCATGTCTTTAATTCTGCAGATTCCTTGGAACATACAATTATAACAAAAGAACAAATGACTAATTAAAACAGATTTAGACTAGGTTGGTTTGAGCAATTTGGTACAAAATCATAAAAGTATTGCTAAATCAGAAAAGCTAACATAATTGGGTGAAAATGCATCATAAATTGAAAACAGAAGTTTAAAAAACTGGAGAAAATCTTCTAAATCTTGAAAAGGAAAAAACAAACCATTACAATTCTAAACACCTTGCACATTATTTCCACATTAATAATCTATGAATAACCAATTACAGAAGAATAGTCATGTTTCATTATTTTTTACTAGTTTGGTTTTAGGCAAATTGTTTTTGACCAAATTGGCAGCTAACAAATACAAGCAGTGATTTGAGCCAATACCCTTTAAATGTGCTAGGGTGATTCATGGTGCTATTTTAAACAGACAGAATTTGATCTGAGTGTATTGACACAATTTATCTCAAACTCTTCAACTTCTTGTTCTTTGGTTCTAGAATTTCTTTTCAGTTCTGACTCCTCCACATGTGTCTGATGTTGGAATTCTGATCGCTGGCCTCTGCTTTAATTTACATCTAGTGAGAACTAGACCAGGTTTTTAGCTTTCTGCTTTCATCATTCGTTTTGTTCATTAGGCCCTTTTTCTTTCTTTGGAACCAAAATGGTCCAGGGTGCTCACCAAGGCTTCTCCCCCTTGTTATCTCTAGTAGTCACCCTTTAAGATGAGGCTGCCATCTCAGAGATTCCCACAGTTCTGTCTGGCTCTTGTAATCATATCAGTGACTCCGCGACTCCAAAATCTGTCTCCTAGCTTCTTATGGGGCAAACATTCTTATTTCTTCCCTCAGATCCACATGGACAAACCAATTGGAAGCCATACTGGTATTATACGAACCACCCTTCCTATCTTTTACTTCCAATAAGATAAGATAAAGGAGTAAACACACCTTAACAAACTGGGTCAGATTTTCTTTACCTAGTATTTGGAAGACTGTTGTTGATATGATTTGGCTGTGTCCCCCCTCAAATATCATCTTGAATTTCCATGTGTTAGGAGAGGGACCTAGTGGGAAGTAATTGAATCATGGGATCAGGTCTTTTCCATGCTGCTCTCGTGATAGTGAATAAGTCTCAAGAGATCTGGTGGTTTTTAAAAGGAGAGTTTCCCTGCACAAGCTCTCTTTTGTGGCCTGCCACCATGTGAGACATGCCTGAAATCTTGTCCCTCTGCCATGATTGTAAGGCTTCTCCAGCC
This sequence comes from Rhinopithecus bieti, assembly GCF_001698545.2. Classification (NCBI taxonomy): domain Eukaryota; kingdom Metazoa; phylum Chordata; class Mammalia; order Primates; family Cercopithecidae; genus Rhinopithecus; species Rhinopithecus bieti. Next base: position 2,782,782 of record NW_016807055.1, read on the forward strand.
ACATGGAATTGTAAGTCCAACAAACCTCTTTCTTTTGTAAATTTCCCAGTCTCAGGTATGTCTTCATCAGCAGGGTAAAAAACGGACTAATACAGCTGTCATCTTTGTAAGTGACTAGAATATCAAATATAAAGTCAGATGCTGAGAATGGGCAGCCATTTTGCATCATGTCAACCAGTAAGTCTGACAAAGCTAGTTGTTGCTTGTAACCTCAGAAATATATTTTATTCTTTGTTAAGCAATATTCCTTCATGAATAATCAGTGCTGAACAGTTTGACGTTTATTGCTAGCTGACAAAGGCCAATTCTCACTGAGTTGTAAACAATGTGTATCCACAGCTTTGTGACATTTTCCTGTTTAGTATATTCATGTGCACAGTAACAAATTAAATACCTACAATTGTTTACTTATTTTTTAAAAACTGTGGTGAGTGCCGAGGAACTACCTATTCAGTACTATGCTGACTAACGGGGTGACAGGTTCAATCATACCTCAAACCTCAGCATCAAACAATACACTTTTGTAACAAACCTGTGTATGTTCCCCTTGATTCTAAAATAAAACTTGAAAAAGAAAAAAAGCGGTAAAATAATATATAGTTAATTACTGTCTTAACCATTTTTAAGCATATAGTTCAGTAGTGTTAATATATTCACAATGTCATGCAACCAATCTTCAAAACTCTCTTCATTTTGCAAAACTAAAACTCTATACCCATTAAACAACAGCTCCCTAGTCTCTCCTTCCCCTCCCCTGAGAAACCACCATTCTACTTTCTGTCTTTATGAATGTGACAACTCTAAGTACCTGATATAAGTGGAATCATATGTCTTATAGTATTTGTCTATTGTGATTTGCTTATTGCTTTTAACATAATGTCTTCAAAGTCCATTTATGTTGTAGCATGTGTCAGGATGTCCTTCATTGTTAAGGCTAAATAATATTCCATTGTATGTATGTACCGTATTTTCTTTATCCATCCATTTGTCAATGGATACTGGATTGCTTCATTTCTTGGCTATTGTGATTAATGCTGCAATATACATGGGCATACAGATAGAAGGCAAATGTTTAACTGGAAAGAAGATAAAATGATACATAGAGGAAACTAGAGACAATAAACAGAGATTCGTGATCCCTTTCCTGCTCCTAGTTATCACCATCTATTGCGATCCACTTGCATTTCTATTCTTAAGTTACGTGAGTCACCTCTGCATTTACATATAATAAATTCTCCTTTTTGGCCTAAGATAGATAGTTCAGACTGGTTTCTCTTATTTACAGCCAGAGTCTTGACTAATATATGGTTAGAAGAAAATCTCTGCAAATAAAGACAAGTCCAACTCATGACAAATATTTCTTTTATTCTGTAAATAAGAAATAAGATAAAATTTCACTATCAGCAAAGAAATTACAAACTGCAAGAAACATCATAAGGTGAAACTTTTGCAACCTCCCAGACCTTTAATAAGAAGCTGAGAAAGGGAGGAAAAATTCCTTCATGAGACCCAAGAAGGAAGGTTAATGAAATTTTAGATTTGGTTATTCTGTTTGTTCTGCTTTTGCTTCAATTTTTTACTGTCTCCCTGCAAAACCAGAACTGTCCAACAGGGATTGAATTTTCTATGGACAGTTTGTCTTTCATAAGCTTCACAGGCAAAATTAACCATCAAGGGAAAAATAAGATGACATTACTATTTTTGCAAGTTCAAAGTCATTCTCCCAAGTATCTATTGTATGTCTTATTTTTTTTTCTTAATCCCTTGGCTTCATCTTCTTTGAAATTACTGCTATAAAAGTTAAGATAGTACATATTACTAGTATCCTGGCATCCAAATAGAAGAGTTTTTCTCATCCCACATTTCACAGAAGCAGTTGAAACAAAAACAAACAAATTGCCACATAGCCTCTCTCTTATTCCTGTCTTGTGGTTTTCATAAAGATGTTAGCTTGGAAATTTCATCAAGTTTGAAAGATACCAAGTGATCTTCTCTTCAAAAAAAAATGGTACTAAACCTCTCTTCAAAAAAAATTTAATTTCTATATTTATTTGACACAGTCTTCTATCCATTTTCTCCAAACTAATTTCAGTATTCAGACCTTGACTCTTAACTCCCACAAAATTATTTGTGTTTCTGCTTCTTCCTTTCCCATCACTCCTCTCAATAATTTTCTCAGATGACCTGCTTCTTTTTCTCATCATACTTTGGCCTTGTATGTTTTTAACCTGATTTCTCTTTTTTTTCCACACTGTCTGGATGGTTTTATTTTAAAAACTTGATTTCTAAGGGTGGTGCTAAAGAGAAGATATACGACAAAGACAGAGGGGAAAGGAATATATTTTTAAATGCTTCTAAGTACTCCTGCTGGTGTTCTCCCTCTGTGTCTCCCTAAGACACAGCAACCTGGATTTATGGCATGCTTAGAGTTTTGTACTGAAAAAGCATAAAGACCTATAGAAAACCCCTCCAAAAACCTCCTAAAAAAAATCTACACATGTTGACATATTTGAATGATGTCAGGAGTCAAATCATGCATTGGGAGAGAAATTAACATTTAAATAATATAAACATCCAGGAGAACTGTACTCCTGCAAACTTTCTTTACATTGGAATCCTTGTCTGGCTAAACTTCTTATACTGAATCAATGTAAGAAAATATAACATGGGATCAAATAACTTCTCTTAAATGATTTTTCCCCAGGCTACTCACTGAGGAATTATTAAAGATTTAAAAGTTAAATTTACTTTTGGCTGTATACAGATTAATTTAATTCAACAATAAAATGTCCTAGTTATATTTTTGTGTATATTCATGCCCTTTGAAGGCCAGAAAAAATAAAAGTTTTGTGTAGCTTTTAAAAACAGCTGCTTAAATCATATAAAATTTCTTTGACTGATTAAAAAAATAAACCATTCCAGGCTGGAGCAGTGGCTCAGGCCTATAATCCCAGCACTTTAGGAGGCCAAGGCAGGAGGATTGCTTGAGTCTAGGAGTTTGAGACCAGCCTGTGCAACATGACAAGACCTTGTCTCTACACAAAATTGAAAACTAGTATTTTTTTAAAAAACTCATTTCATGTCTGCAATTAATGACATATTGTCTAGTCAATAGTTCCCATTTAGCATGAACACACAGAAGCAGATGCTGCATCTCAGCCATCATAGCCTCTGTCAAAGCTAAAATGTATAGTAAAACTATAAAATTTATTATTCAAATATTTATCAATACCTATTTTGTGCATTGTCACTAAAAACTGATAGGGAAGAAGTCCATTCAAGACATAGACAATTTCTCTCAAGAAACTCATTAGCTTAGTTGGAGAGATTGGATATACATTCACAAAAGAAGTATTAAAAATACAACATACAACCCGATAAGTGTAAAAATGTCAAATGAAAATTGCAAACAAAAATTCCTGTAGAGATTCACACATGTGAAACAGTCATTGATATGAGTGGATGGGAGAGTCCAGAGGAAGTGCAAGGCTGAGCTTAGATTAGTTTGCAGGGATCGGGGAAGCAGGAACTCAGAGCAGGGCATTATAGGTGCATGACTGTGGGATGGAGAATATGATCAGAGAGAAACACAAAATCATTGCCATCCTGCTTGAGGGGAGGGAAAAAAGAATAGAGCAGTGTGTCTAGACAGGAGAGTTATCAAGAGAAAAAAGAAAAAAAAAAAACTCATCTGACTTCTCCAGTAAGGATGAAAAAAAGCTTTTCAGCTAGTGAACCAGCTGCAGAGACACTAGGGTTCTCATTTGGTTCTGTTTTACACAGAAGAAGAAACAGATATCTGCCTAACTAAAGCCATCTTAATGACTTTCAACAAATATTACAGAAACTCATGTATGTTCAGAGTTTCTAAGCTAAAGAGAGAGGCATTTAAGAAAAACTAAAAATGGAACAAAGCAAATACCCTTGTATTTATCTGTGGCAATTTTCTTTAAGGAAATACACATACATTGAATATGTTTCTTTGACTATGCACAAACACACACACGTCCAAGTAGAGTATAAATAAAGATTACACTGCTGGTATTTTACTTGTTGTTTTAAAACATAAGATTGAGATTTGTGAGTAGAACTTTAAAGTTCAAAAATCGAGGAGCAAAATTTAATCAGTAAGAGAGTTGAAAAATATTTTTTGTGCACCTTTATTAAAGATTAGGCTTAAGACTGCCCTCACAAAGCACAAAGAAGAGTATTTTCTAGACCTGATGCACTTTATTCTCATAAAGATCTTCTCAGATTAGATTACGTATGCACCTAAGGGGATGTGGTTGTGTGCTGGTGCATGATGCCATGAGATAAATGCACCACATATTCCTGGAGTTACAATTTTATCTAATGATTTGGAAGTAGGGCAAGTTAAGTAATTTAATAGTAAGTAATTGAAGACATAGTTTTTATATTAAAGCACATACAGAACAATTATACTGCAGAATACAAAATGCTTCTGAAATTTCATGAGAAAATATGAGGCATCAAATAAATTTCCTTCATGGTTGGTTGCAAGGAATTTCCTACATAGCAAGAGAAACAAAGAAGTCTACTTAACAAAGTTTCAAGCTAGTTGACTATCCTTACTTTGGGAGAAATTTTTACAGTATAATTGCTCTAGTAGATTATTTATTTCTTCCATACTTCTATAGCCTGCTTTTTAGTTAATGTTATTATTGAAATAGTTGAAAGATAATTGATCATATAAGATTGTTTTCCAGTTTTTAAGGACAAGTTTAGCAACCCATTCTAACTCTATGCATGTCTCTGGGGCTTCAGGCTGGTGACAATACCTCCAATCCCATCTCCATCCTGTTGAGTTGGTCCTGGGTCCCAAACAATGCTTCCTAGGGCTGTAGGTAATGCCAGACAATCAGTTCAGTCTGCACCATTAACCTCCAGGGATTAGTAGCTCTCTGTGCAATTGAATGTTCCCAGATTAGTCCCTGTGGTGAGCCACCTGCCAGGACTCAGCACTTCACAGGCAAGCTAAGAAGCTAGTAAAAGATTTAAAGCTCAAACTTGAGCTGAGCAATCAGGATATTTTTCTCCCACAATTTACAGCTACTGTGGCATGACCTAATTTCTTATTCCCCGTTTTTTTTTTTCTTTAAATTTTGAGGTTTCATTTACCTGATAGAATTTGTTTCACAAAAATTAATGGAAGAAACATCAATTTTCCTATCATAAAATTGGAAAACATACTGCAATCCAACATAATCTTTAAGCTTTCATTAAATTCCCATATGTTAACACTTGATACTTATTAAAATAAGGGTTCTTAGAGTTTTGCAAGTAAGAGCTACCTTTCATTTGTGTGATGGAAACACCCAGCCAGTAGCAGAAAAGCATATGGGGAGATCCACACTCTACGTGGTGTGCACACAAAGTATACAAATCATAAAACCTAGGATTGACTCATTGTAAGTTGACACATTGATGTATGAAGAGGTATAAGGTTATCAATTTGCATCCTGAAAAGGGGATAAGTGTTTTGCTATCAAATGAGATAGAGTAGGAGGGAACAAATGGAACCTAGTCATGCCTGAAACAACTAAAACAGACAAAACATATGATAAAACCATTTTTAAGACACTGGATATCTGGTAACTAAGGTCAGTAAACCCAGAGAGATGAGAAGCAAGTGAGATGTGCTCTGATTTCCCCAGTGTAGTGCCTTAATTGTTTGGGGAAACCATGGTGCATGGAGAGTAACCTTGGATAAAACCTGTCAACCCTCTAAGACAGAGATGAAAATACGAGGAAAGCAAAGTGGCTAGATTTTGCCAGAGAGAATATTGGCAAAAAGAGAGCTACACAGAGAAAAACTACAGGGACCTTGAAGGGTCCTCCTCAAATATTCAGCAGAGTACCGGTCAGTGCACATGTTTGAGGAAACTCCTCATGGATGGGTAGAATCATCCCAGAGGATTACAGAGAGCAATGCTCAGTGTTCACATAGACCAAGAACAGTTCCTGTTTCCATCACCCAGACTGGAAAAACATAATTCATGGCACATTGGTTAGAGTGATTCAAAAGGGCCTTGCTTCGGTAATAGGAAATAATTATCTTTAGGCTGAATGCTGATCTGCTCCTACATTTAGTAGACTCTAAATCTTCTTTTTAAAATTCTCAAAAGAAAGACCTGGATGGATCAAACTATTTCTTAGTAACCAACTGTTTATAAGAATACAAAAATATCTTGCATTGAACACAGTAATATTCACAATATCTTGCATCCAATCAAAGAGTAAGAGGCATACAAAGATGCAGGAAAATATAATCCATAATGAGGAGAAAAGCCATTTAAAACCAACCCAGAACTGATACAGGTATTAGAATTAGCTAACAATGACATTAAAACAGTAATTATAACAGTATTATTGATGGTGTTTAAAAAAAGGCACAAATTGGACATCTAAGGGTGAAAACTACAAAATCTGAAACAGTGCTCTGGATGGAATTAATGGTAGATTAGATATCATAGAAAACTAATGAATTTGAAGGCATAGTAATAGAAACTATCCAAACTGAAACTAAGCAAAATATAAAAGAACATTAATGATTTGTACAATTTCAAGCAGCCCAATGTTAGGGTTCCCTAAAACACAGTAAAAATATTTGAAGAAATAATGGCTTAAAGATGTTCAAAATTGTTTTTTTAAGAAAACTATAAGCACTTAGATTCAAGAAGTTCAATGCACTCCAAGCACAAGGCATTTGAAGAAAACCATACCAAAGTACTTTATAATCAAATTATTTGTAAAACTTATGATATAAAATCTTAATAGCAACTGGAGAAAAAAATCCTTATATACAGAGGAATAAAGATCAGAATAATTGCAAATGCCTCATCAAAAACAATGCAAGAAAAAAGAGAGCAGTGAAAAATCATTAAAGTACTGATTGTAAAAGCAAATACAAAAAAACTACCAATCAAGGATTCTACACTTAGAAAACTATATTTCAAAACAAAGGTGAAATAAGCATTGATTTTGGCTATACAAAAGCTGAAAGAATTCACCAGTAGATTTACACCAAAATATATTTTAAATAAAGTACTCTAGGAAGAAGAAAAATAACATCAGAATAGTAACTACATGGGTAAATATGAAAAGTTTTAATATTTAAATTTCTTTAAAAGATAATTGGCTATATCAACAAAAATAATATTGTATTGAGAGTTTATAACATACATTAATGAAATATATATAACAGTAGCATAGGGGAATGTAACTACACTATTGAAAAATTATTATACATGAAGTGATATAGTCTTACTTGAAGGTACACTATAATCAATGAAAGATGTGTAATATAAATCCTAAAGCATCAAGTAAAATAGCAAAGAGTTATGGTTAATAAGCCAACAGAAGGGATAAAATGGAATGAAATATTCAATTACTCTAAAAGGAGGCTGAAAATAGTGAATAAAGAATAGATGGAACAAATAGAAATGAAATAACAGGATGATAGACTTAACTCTAATGATGTCAAATCATCATATTAAATTTAAATGTTATTGACACTCAGGTCAAAACGCAGAGATCATCAGATTGGAAAACTTGAAGAAGAGAGAGTACTTCCTAATTCACTTTATGAGGATAGCGTTATCCAGATACCAAACTCAGAAAAAGATATTAGGGGAAAAAACTATAAACTAGTATTTCTTATGAAAAAACATTAGTAAATCAAATCCTAAAGTATATAAAAAGTAATTACAGGCTTTATGCCAGGAATGCAAGTTTGGCTTAACATTCAACAATCAATCAATGTAATTCTCCATGTTAACAAATTTAAAAAGTAAAGCCTGATCATTCAATAGATGCAGGAAAAACATTTGACCAAATCCAGTATTCATGCCTGGTAAATATTCTCATAAATTTAAGGTTGGAAGACTTCATCAACTGTGCAAAAGGCAAAAATTTACAGTTAACTTCATACTTAATGATGAAAGATGGAATGCTATCTTTTCCCCTAAAACTATGGACAAAACAAGGATATCTACTCTTCTATTCAACATTGAATTAGAGAGTTGTAGCCTGTGGAATAATGCAAGAAAAAGAAATAAAAGCAGTGGAAAGTAACATAGGAAAAGAAAATAAAATTTGTTTTGTTCATAGATGACATGATCACCTTGGAAAATGTGATGAAATCTACACAAAAGCTACTAGAACTAATAAGTGAATTTGGCAAGTTTGCAGGATGTAAGCTTAAAGTAAAATATTAACTGTATTTCTAAGCATTTTGTTTGAATCAGAGGAGAATGTTTTGTAAAACATGACAAACTAATTCTAGAGTTCATACAGAAATACAAATAGGCTAGAGCAGCCAAAACAACTTTGAAAAAGAACAAAGTTGAGAAGCCAGAACTGTCTGATTTCAAGACTTTATTATAAATTTACAGTAATCTTAGCTGAGCATGGTGGCACATGCCTGTAGTCCTAGTTACTTGGGAGGCTGAGGCAGGAGGATTGCCTGAGCTCAGAGTTTGAGGCTGCAGTGAGCTATGATTACATCACTGCACCCCAGTCTGGGTGACAGAGAGAGACCCCATCTCTAATGAATAAGTAAGTGAATACAAATTTCAGTAACTAAGACAATGTGTGTATTAGTCTGTTTTCACACTGCTGATAAAGACATACCTGGGACTGAGCAATTTACAAAAGAAAGAGGTTTAATTGGACTTACAGTTCCATGTGGCTGGGGAAGTCTCATAGTCATAGCAGAAGGCAAGGAAGAGAAAGTCCCGTCTTCCATGGATGGCAACAGGCAAAGAGAGAATGAGGAAGACACAAAAGCAGAAACCCCTGGAAAAACCATCAGATCTCGTGAGACGTTTTCCCTACCATGCTAACAGTATGGGGGAAACCATCCCCATGATTCAATTATCTCCTACTGGGTCCCTCCCACAACATGTGGGAATTATTGGGAGTACAATTCAAGATGAGTTTTGGGTGAGGACACAGCCAAATCATATCAATGTGGTATCAATGTCATGAGAGACAAACAGATAAAATGGGAAAGAATACAGACCACAAATAGACCCACACATACATGGACTGCTTTTTATGAAGGTGCAAAGAAAATTCAGAGGGGAAAGAATAGTTTTAAAAAATGCTGCTATAAAAACCTGTTATCCATATGCCAACATAAATAAATAAATACCAATGCATACACAATTTAATTTATATAAAAATTAATCCCAAATGGATCATAGACATAAACATAAAACCAAAAACTGTAAAACATACAGTTGTATGTATAAGAAAACATACAAGAAAGCCTTTGTGACCTTGGGTTAGGCAAAGAAAAAAAATAAAAATTAATGAATTAGACTTTATCTAAATTTAAAACCTCTGTTCTTGAAGATATTACTAATTGGATGAAAAGATAAATTTTTACTGGAACAAAATATTTGCAAGTATATGTCTGATAATAGGCTTCCACCCAGCAAATACAAAGAAATCTCAAAACTCAAAAGTAAGAAATCAACCCAATAAACAACTGAGCAAAAGATTTAAACAGACACTTGTACAAAGAATACATGAAGACAAATAATTGTAAGTAGGCATATAAAAATATATATAATGTTATATATATATAATTCATTATATAGATATTATATATAATGAGAGAAATTCTTAGTCATTAGAGAAATGCAAATTAAACCACAAAGATATACCATTATATACCTTTTAGAATGACTAAAATTAAAAGGACAGATCATAAAGAGTGTTAATAAAGATGTGGAGAAACAAACTTCTACACACAGCTGGTAGGAATTTTATATAATATCACTACTTTGAAAACCAGTTTGTCTGTTTCTAAAAAGAAAAAAATTAAACATACAACCACCATATGGACAAGCTATTCTACTCCTAGGCAGTTACCCAAGAAGAAGGAAAGTCTATGTCCTTATAGAAAGTTATACTTGAAAAAACACCCAAATACCCATCAACAGATGAATGAACAAACAAATCATGGAGTACATATGCATACAATGGAATATTACTCTATAATATTTAGGCTGAATGAAAGAAACCTTACTAAACAAAAAACATACTATATGATTCCACTTTATTAAAGCTATGGAAAATGTAAATTAATCTATACTGATATATCAGTGGTTGTCTGAGGGAGGATGGGAGGGTGGCAGGTGAAAGGGATTACAAAGGTCAAAAGAAAACTCTTACAGATGAAGAACATGTTCATTATGTTATTGTGGTAATAGTTTCATAGGTTTCTACATATGTCAAAACGTATTAAATATGTTCAGTTGATTTTATCCCAATTATAAGTCTTTTCTTATTAAGAGAGAATAAATCAGCCCTACAGGAGTACAGTTCTACCTGTTAAAAATAGTTTTCTGTCCTTGGATGCCATGAATCAGACACAGCCATTTGGCTCTATCATTGTTGGCCTCCTAAAACCATGGTGCCCCTATCCACTTGGTGAAAGGATAGAGACAGAACAATCCTGCTCCAAATGGATATTGTACAATTCTGAGTGGAACTGTAGAACTCCACTTTATGGAATTTGTAAGTAAAAACCATATAGCACATTAGAAGTCATTAGATTCCACAAGTCTTTATTTTTCAAAAGAAAATGTTTACGACATATGAATAGCTGTTGCTTTATTTTAGTAGATTTTTAAATAAATACATGGCAGTAGCTCAGAGTAACATCTGCCAGTGTAGCAAAGACCAACAGCTGAATTTGAGTCACCAGAGTAGCATGAGCAATTTCAGTACTTTATCCTCAATGCAGAAGCCACTTATTGCCCTTTGCAGGGCAATAAATTGATTTTTCTACCTTTAAAAGATGTTTTACTTAAATTGTGCAAACATGATTTACAACAATTAGCGACAGTGTAGTTCTTAGACATTGGAGCCAGCTCAATATGGACAACACACAAACTACAATTTCTAACCCAGCAGAAGAAAATGAATCCAAAATTTTATAACAACTTTTATATTCTTTGGTTTTCCTTCTAGTATATAATACAAAAGTATTTTTAGTATAAAATATTTAAATTTTTTCTAATATATGTGAAATGTATGTGAAAAAATAAATGTTGATATGTAATCCTGTTATTGTGAGTATCAATTTTAGCACATTTATTTTTTTTCATCCTCTTACTGCAACCCTTGAATGCTAATTGGCAAAGAGATACACTCCAACTGATATGCTCTGGCATTGCAAAAGGCATTACCCAGAGTATCTTGCTGAATTATGGCACCTATAATGTCAACAGAAGATATCTAAAGACTCCAAAATTCGGGACTTATTTTTAAAGGTACCTCATAGATTGCTTTCTGCATTGTTAATGACAAGTGCTGAGGACTATGACATGACTTGACCATCACCATACAAACATGAAATTGCCTACTGCTGCTTGAAACTGCACAATAAAAATTTATTCCTTGGGTTAAACATTGAGCTGTCTGTAGGGTAAAATACTTTCAAATTAAACTTCATTTTAATCATTAGGGTTTTTAAGTTTATTTTAAAATTTATCCTTATGAGATTTTAGTTTATTTTATTTGGTTTACTATTTATTTTAGTTAATTTAGTTTTGTTTTATATTTATAGGAAAATTGGAAGGTAGAGTGCCCATATACTCACACAGCCAGTTTTCCCCACTGTTAAATTAGCACCTTACATTAGTGAACAGATGGTACCTTTGTTACAATTAATGAACCAATACTGATACATTATTATTAACTGAAGTCCATACCTTATTCATATAGTCTTAGATTTTACCAAATGTCCTGGTTCTGTTTCAGGATCCCATCCAGGCTGCTACTTTGCATTCAACCATCTACCTCTTTAGGCTTCTCTTGACTGTGACAGTTTCTTAGATTTACCTTGGTTTTTGGTATTTTATAGATGTTACTCCGTTGGACTTCTTTGATGTTTTTCTGATTACACTGGAGTTACAGATTCTTTGGAGGGTGACCCAGAGATAAAATGCCATTCTCATCACATCATATCGTGGTTATGTGTTATCAACATGATTTACTACTCTTGATGTTCACCACCTGGCTGAGGTAGTGCTTGACAGTTTTCTCCATTTTAAAGTTTAATGTTTTTCCCTCCTTTTCACAATGGAATGAAGAAAATTCAGTCACTGTGCACCTAATGAGTGGGCAGTTATGCTCCACCTCCTTGAGGGACAGTAGCTACATAATAATTTGGAATTATTTGGAACAAGAGATTTGCTTCTTCTATCCACTAATTTATTTTTTATTTATTCATATCTGTGTGAGTCCATTAATATTTATTTTATAGTCTAGGTTATAAACCAATATAACTTTATTTTGTTGCTCAAATTGTTCCAGCTTTGGTCATTGAGAGCTCTTTCAGTTGGTCCTGTCTCACTTTAATATACTCCCATAATTATGGGTTTGTGGGGCTTTAAAAAAAAATTCCTTATTTTCTAGCTCTGTAAGATGCTCCAGAATTATCTTACATATTTTTTGTTGAAATCTGAAATCATTTCTTCATAATGACATTTTCTCCTTTATTGGAGAATGTTAGAAACCAAGATCAAGAGCTTGATGTGCTTGTTGATACTGGAGTGTCATTGATTCAAGGCCCTGTCAACTGACCAGATCAAGGAACTATATGTGTATATGCTGAGACATGTATATGCACATATATAGATTTATAAATATTGTGTATGTAACTATCTGTATCCATATTAAGCTACACGTGAGTTCATTCTGATGTTCTCCAGTCTGGCAACACACATTGCTGCAGCCTCCTACCCTTGCTTATCTGTAAACTCCCACTACGGCATCGAGTCACCTGGCTCACATCATACACCATCCGCTTGGTTAGTTGCTTACTTTCAGTATATGTGAACAGTGGCATCAGAATTATTAACCTGTACCTTAGTTTCTTGTGCCTTCAGCCTTACTGACTTTTCTCATTTCCAAATCTACTTAGGTAGGCACCCTTTCCCCCACTCCCTTCAATAAAGTTGTTTCATATATTCAGAATACAATTAGGTTGTTACCACATTCTGCATTCTATCCTGGGTTCCCCAAACCTCCTAAATTCATTTTCATATTTGCATACATCAGGGTTCACTCTTTGTGCTGTAAAGTACTTTGGATTTTGACAAATGCATTGTGTGATGGTATCCACCATTACAGTGTCGTATTCTATACCAGATATAATATTGTATTGTATAATATTGCATAATTTCTGTATTATATAATATTCTGACCAGATATAATACTGTATAGTATAATATTATACCGTATAATTATAATATACTATAATACTATCTAGAATACTGTATAATACAGTATAGAACACTATACTGTAGTGGTGGATTCCTCACACTATGCATTTGCACCACTCTAAAATCCTGTGTGCTTTAATTATTCATCCTTTCCTTCTCTCTCACCAAATAATCACTTGCAACCACTAATTTTTTTGCTGTCTCTATAGTTTTGCGTTTTTCAGAATGCGACTTAGTTGGAGTCATACAATAAGTTGCCTTTTCATACTGGCTTCTTTCACTTACAATATGCATTTAAGATTCATACATGTCAAAAAAGAATGAGATCATGTCCTCTGCAGGGCCATGGTTGGAGCTAGAGGCTATTATCCTTAGCAACCTAACACAAGAACAAAAAACCGAATACCACATGTTCTCACTTATCAGTGAGAGATAAATGATGAGAACACATGAACACATAGACAGGAACAACACACACTGGGACCTATGGGAGGGTAGAGGTGTGGAAGGAGAATATCAGGAAAAATAACTAATGGGTACGAGGTTTAGTACCTTGATGATGAAATAATCTATATGACAAACCCCTATCACATAAATTTACCTGTGTTACAAACTTGCACATGTACATAAACTTAAAATAAGAGTTAAAAAATTTATATATGTCATTTGTGACTTGATAGCTCACTTATTTATAAGTAACATTTTATTTTATTAATGAATCGCAGTTTGTTTATCCATTCACTTATTGAAAGATATCTTGGTTGCTTTCAGTTTGGGGAGATTGTAAATAAAGTTTTTGTAAACTTTTATGTAGACATAATTTTTTTAATTCATTAAGTAAATACCCTGGAGTGTAATTACTGGATTATGTGGTTAGAGTATGTTTAGCTTTTTAAAAAAACAGCCAAATTGTCTTTGAAGTGGCTATATCATTTTCCATTCCTACCAACGATGAATGAGAGTTACCGTTGCTCTTCATTCTTACCATTAACTAGTATTGTTATTTTCATTTCTAGTTTAATTCCATTGTGGTCTGAGAAAATACGTTGTAGGGTTTTGATTCTTTTAAATTTGGGAAAGTATGTTTTAGGATACAGAATGTTGTCTACCTTAGTGAATGTTTCATGTGAGCTTGAGAAAAATGTATAATCTATTGTTGTTGGAAAGAGTTGTCTATAAATACCAATCAAATCAAATTGATCAATAGTACTCTTCAGTTCAAATCCAGCTCCAACCATGTCCCTGTAAAGGACATGATCTCTTTCTTTTCTGACATGTATGAATCTTAAATGCACATTGTAAGTGAAAGAAGCCAGTATGAAAAGGCAACTTATTATATGACTCCAATTAAGTCCCATACTGAAAAACGCAAATGCTTGACCTATCAATTAAGTATAGAGTAGTGTTGAGGTCTCCAGCAATAACAATTAATTTGGCTATTTCTCCTATCAGTGTGATTAATTTTTGTCTCACATATTTTGACATTGTGTTGTTAGATGTCTACCTATTTAGGATTGTTTTGTCTCTCAGAGAATTGATCACTTTATCATTATGTAACACCACTCTTTATTCCTAATAATTACCTTTGTTTTGAAGTCTGCTTGTCTGAAATTAATACAGATACTCCAATTTTTATTTGATTATTTGATTATTGTTACCATGGTTTATCTTTCTCCATCTCTTTACATTCAATCTGTGTCTTGATAATTAAAGTGGATTTCTTGTAGACAACGTATAGTTACAGATAAAATGTAGTTGGATTCTTTTTTCTTCCACTCAAACTGCATCGCTAATTAATGCATTTTGACCACTTACATTTAAAGTGATGATTGGTAGAGCTGGATTAATGTTTAACTTATTTGTAATTGTTTTCTAATGGTTGCATATATTCTTTGTTTCTGTTTATCATCTTTTAATGCCTTTACTGGTTTTAATTAACAATTTTACATAGTTCTATTTTATCTTCTCTCTTAGCACATCAATTATCACTTAAAAAACATAGTAATTGCCCTAGAGTTTGCAATGTGCATTTTTTCCAGCTGTATTGATGTATATTGACAAATAAAAATTTTAGGTACTAATGACATACAACAAATGTTCAGATCTATGTATAACATTGTGAGATGATTACAACAATCAAGCTAATTAACATATCCATCACTTCAAGTAATTATCTTTTTTATTTTGTGGTGAGAATATTTCTACTTTCTTAGCAAACTTTAAGTGTAGAGTACAATATCATTATAGTCACCGTGATGTACAATCAATCTCAAGAACTTATTCATCCTATCTATCTGAAATTTGGTACCCTTTGACCAGCATCCCCCATTTCCCCTACTGCCCAGCCCCTGGCTACTATCATTCTACACTCTGCTTCTTTCAGTTCAACAGTTTTAGGTTTCAGATTTAAGTGAGATCATGCAGTATTTGGTTTTCTATACCTGGCTTATTTAACTTACCATAATATCCTCCAGGCTCATCCATGTTGTTGCAGTTACAAGATATACTTCTTGTGTAAATATTTTTTCATGTGGTAGAATATACATATTTGTGTGTACATATATATACATCTATATGTATATATGTGTGTGTATACACGTATATGCATATATGTATATACATGTATGCCATTTTCTTTATTCATTCATCTACGGACACTTAAGTTGATTCCATATCATGGCTATTGTGAATAATGATGCAGTGAACACAGTAGTGGAGACTTCTCTTCAACATACTGATTTTATTTCCTTTGGATATATACTCAAAAGTGGGACTGCTGAATTATATGATAGTTTTGTTGTTTATAATTTTTTGAGGCACCTCCATACTGTTTTTCATAATGGCTGTACTAATTTACATTCCCACTAATGGTGTACAGGGTTTTCTTTTCTACACATCTTCACCAACACTTGTCATCTTTTGTCTTTTGATTAATAGCCATTCTAACCTGTGTGAGGTGGTATCTTATTATGGTTTTAATTTGCACTTCCCTGATGATTAGTTACATTGAGGATGTTTTCATATACTATATTAATCTGTTCTTGCACTGCTATAAAGAAATACCCGAGACTGGGTAATTTGTAAAGAAAAGAGGTTTAATTGACTTACAGTTCTGCAGGCTCTACAGGAAGCAAGTTGGCATCAGCTTCTGGGGAGGCCTCAGAAAAAGCACAAAGTGGGGAGGTGCTACACACTTTTAAACAACAAGATCTCACAATAACTCACTCACTCACTCACTATCACAAGAACAGCACCAAGAGAATGGTGCTAAAACATTCATGAAAAACCACCCCCACAATCCAATCTTCTCATCAGGCCCCACCTCCAACACTTGGGATATAATTGAATATAAGATGAGATTTGGGTAAGGACACAAATCCAAATCATATCATACACCTATTAGCCATTGGTGTGTATTCTTTTGAGAAATGTCTACTCAGATCCTTCATCCACTTTTTAATCAGATTATTTGTTTTTTTACTATTGAGTTGTTTCGTTCCTTATGTATTTTAAATATTAACCCCTTGTAAGATGTATGGTTTACAAATATTTTCTCCTATTCTGTAGATTTTCTCTTCATTCTGTTGATTATTTCCTTTGCTGCAGAGAGGGTTTTAGTTGGAAATGATCAGATATATCTATTTTTGCTTTTAGGATCACATTCAAAACATCATTGCCCAGACCAATGTTATGTAGTTTTCCCCTCATTTTTTTTCCTAGTAGTTTCAGAGTTTCAGTTTTTATGTTTAAGATTTTAATTCGTTTTGAGTGGATTTTTTGTTTATGGTGTGAGATAAGGGTCCAAATTCATTCTTCTGCATGTAGAAAACAAATTTTCCCATTGCTTATTAAAGAGACCATCTTTTCTCCATTGTATATTCTTGACAGCTCTGTCAAAGATCAATTGGCCATAAATGCATGAATTCATTTCTGAGCTGCTGTATTCTGTTTCATTGTCTATATGCCCATTTTTATGCCAGTGCCATGCTGTTTTGATTACTTTAGTTTTGTAGTATAATTTGAAGTTGCAATACAATGTTATACTATATTACAGTATAGTACAAATACTGTAAGTATTATGATACATCTAGCTTTGTTCCTTTTGCTCAAGATTGCTTTGGCTACTCAGGGTCTTTTGTGGTTCTATATTAATTTTAACATTGCTTTTTCTATTTTTGTGAAAAAAATGCCATTGGAATTTTGTTACGGTTTGCATTGAATCTCTATACATTGCTCTGGGTAGTATGAACATTTGAACAACATTAATACTTGCAATCCATGAACACAAGATATCTTTCCATTTATTTGTGTCTTCTTCAATTTCTCTCATATATGTTTTATAGTTTTCAATGTACACATCTTTTACCTTCTTGGTTAAACTTATTCTGAAATATTATTTGTTGCTATTGTAGATGGAATTGTTTTCTTGATTTTATTTTCACACAGTTTATTGTTAGTTGATATGGTTTTTCTTTGTCCCCAACCAAATCTCATCTTGAATTGTAGCTCCCATAATTCCCTCATGTTGTGGGAGGAACCCACTGGGTCCCAATTATTTTAAGATAATTGAATCATGTGGCCAGTCTCCCCCATACTTTTCCCTTGGTAGTGAGTAAGTCTCATGAGACCTGATGGTTTTATAAGGGGAAGCCCGTTTCTCTTGACTCTCATTCTATTCTTTTGTCTGCTGCCATGTGAGACGTGCCTTTAACCTTTTGCCATGATTGTGAGGCCTCCTCAGCCACATGGAACTGTGAGTCCATTAAAACTCTTTCTTTTGTAAATTGCCCAGTCTCAGGTGTGTCTTTATCAGCAGCATGAAAACAGATTAATACAACTAATACAGTAAATTGGTGCCAGTAGAATGGAGTGCTGCTGAAAATATACCCAAAAATGTGGAAGCAGCTTTGGAACTTGGTAACAGGCAAAGGTTGGAACAGTTTGGAGGGTTCAGAAGAAGACAGGAAAATGTGGGAAAGTTTGGAATTCCCTAGAGACTTGTTGAATGGCTTTGACCAAAATGCTGATAATGATATACACAATGAAATCCAGGCTGAGGTTGTCTCAGATGGAAATGGAGAACTTTTTGGGAACTAGAGTAAAGATGATTCTTGTTATGTTTTAGCAAAGAGACTGACAGCATTTTGCCCCTGCCCTAGAGATTTATGGAACTTTGAACTTCAGAGAGATGCTTTAGGGTATCTGGCAGAAGAAACTTCTCAGCAGCAAAGCATTCAAGGTATGACTCAGGTGCTGTTAAAGGGATCCAGTTTTAAGAGGGATCAAAGAACAAAAGTTTGGAAAATTTGCAGCCTGACAATGTGACAGAAAAGAAAATACCATTTTCTGAGGAGAAATTCAAGCCAGCTGCAGAAATTTGCATAAGTAATGAGGAATGGAATGTTAATCACCAAGATGATGGGGGAAAAATGTCTCCAGGGCATGTCAGAGACCTTTGCAGCAGCCCCTCCCATCACAGTTCTGGAGGCCTAGGAGGAACTGGCCAGACCCAGGGTCCGTCTGCTGTGTAGTCTAGTCCCCTGCATCCCAGCTGCTCCAGGTGTGACTAAAAAGGGCAAGGTAAAGCTCGGACCATTGCTTCAGAGGGTACAAGCCCCAAGTCTTGGCAGCTTCCATGTGGTGTTGAGCCTGCAGGGGCACAGAAGTCAAGAATTGAGGTTTGGGAAACTCCATTTAGATTTCAGAGGATGTATGGAAATGCCTGGATGTCCAGGCAGAAGTTTGCTGCAGGGGTATGGCTCTCATGGAGAACCTCTGCTAGGGCAGTGCTGAAGGGAAATGTGGGATGGGTGCCCACACACAAAGTCCCCACTGAGGTGCTGCCCAGTGGCCTCTGAGAAGAGGGCCACTGTCCTTCAGACCCCAGAATGGTAAGTCCACAGACAGCT
Organism: Rhinopithecus bieti; assembly: GCF_001698545.2. Classification (NCBI taxonomy): domain Eukaryota; kingdom Metazoa; phylum Chordata; class Mammalia; order Primates; family Cercopithecidae; genus Rhinopithecus; species Rhinopithecus bieti. The sequence goes on from NW_016807055.1 coordinate 2,801,953, forward strand.
TGCACTGTGTGCCTGGAAAAGCCGCAGACATTCAATGCCAGCCCATGAAAGCAGCCGGGAGGAAGGCTATACCCCACAAAGTCACAGGGACAGAGCTGCCAGTCACCATGGGAACCCACCTCTTGCATCAGCATGACCCGGATGTGAGACATGGAGTGAAATTAGATCATTTTGGAGCTTTAAGATTTGACTGCCCTGCTAGATTTTGGACTTGCATGGAACCTGTAGCCCCTTTGTGTTGGCCAGTTTCTCCCATTGGGAACAGCTGTATTTACCCAATGCCTCTATCCCCATTGTATCTAGGAAGTGACTAACTTGCTTTTGATTTTACAAGCTCATAGGTAGAAAGGACTTGCCTTGTCTTGTATGACATTTTGGACTGTGGACTTTTGAGTTAATGCTGAAATGAGTTAAGACTTTGAGGGACTCTTGGGAAGGCATAATTGGTTTTAAAATGTGAGGACATAAGATTTGGGAATGGCCAGGAGCAGAATTATATGGTTTGGCTCTGACCCCATCCAAATCTCATCTTGAACTAAGGTTCCCATAATTCCCTCATGTTGGGAGGAACCCAGTGGAAGAACCAGTTCCATGGTTCTGGTTTCCCCAATATTGTTCTTGTGGTAGTCAATAAGTCCCAGGAGATATGACGGTTTATAAGGGGAAAACTCCTTTCATTTGGCTCTCATTCTCTTCTCTTGTCTGCTGCCATGTGAGACATGCTTTTCACCTTCCACCATGATTGTGAGACCTTCCCAGTCACGTGGAACTGTGAGTCCATTAAACCTCCTTCTTTTATAAATTGCCCAGTCTTGTGTATGTCTTTACCAACAGCATGAAAACAGACTAATATATTAGTGTATAGAAATGCCACTAAATTTTGTGTGTTGATTTTCTATCCCACAGCTTTACTGAATTTATTTATTACTTCTAACAGTTTTTTAATGCAGTCTTTAGTTTTCTGTTATTATTTATTTAAATGTGCTTTTTCCTATTTCTCTTTCTCCGCTTCTTTTGAAACTCCCATAATGCATATATTGGTTCATTTGCTGGTGTCCCACAAGTTCCATAGGCTTTCTTCACTCTTTTTCATTCATTTTGTTGTTGTCATTTCTCTGACTGAGTATCTTCAAATAACCTGTCCTCAGGCTCAGTGATTCTTTCCACTGCTTGATTGAGTCTGCTGTTGAAGCTGTCTGTTGAATTCAGTTCAATCATTGTGTTCTTTGTGTCCAGAAATTCTGTCTGGTTCTTAGTAAGTTCTATCTCTTTGTTGAATTTCTCATTTTGTTCACATATTATTTTCCTGATTTCATTTGGTGTCTATCTGTATTCCTTTGTAGCTCATTAAACTTCTTTAAAATAATTATTTTGAATTCTATATCAAGCATTTTGTAGATCTTTATTTCTTTACAACTGGTTATCAGTATTTACTTTGTTCCTTTGGTAGTGTTATGTTTCCCTGATTATTAATGATGTTTGTGCCCTTGCATTGGCATCTGCGCATTTGAAGAAATGAACATCTTTGCCAGTCTTTACAGACTACTTTTGGCAGGAAAAGCCCTTCAGTAAGACAATCTATAGGTGTCAGGCAGGCTGCCTGGCAGGTTCCTTGGGCTGGCTTGCTGCTGGAATCTTTGGATAGGCTGACTTGGTGCTTGGGTCAGTTGGAAGGTGAGCCTGTGCCTAGGTCCACAAGGGTGGCCCTAGGACAAGGATTTGAATCCTGAGGCCATGGTAGCCAAGGAGGCCTGGATCCTGAGGCCATAGTAGCTTGCTTGGTACCAGGTCCACTTGGCGAGCCAGTCGCTCAGTCCCCACAGACAGGCCTGAAGTCTGTACCCACAGGGTAGTAGGAAGAGACCTGACACTGTGCGTGCAAGGGCCATCCTGAAGTCTGTGTCCACAAGAGTTAACCTGGCTCTAGGATGTTCTTCAAGTCTGAAGCTGCAAACGGCAGCCTGGAGCTTGAGAACAGAGGGTTTTATAGATCTATGATTTATAAGGCTATCCTGAAACCTGGGACTATGAGGGCTAACCTGGAACTAGGTTAGGACTGGAGTCTTGAGTCTCCAGGGGCAGACCTGAGTCCAGAGGTGTGAGGGTAAACCTGAAAACTGAGGACTTGGGGATTGGTCTGGAACCTGGGCTGGTCTGGCCTGTTGCTAAGGCAGGTCTAAAGCCTGAAACCACAGAGGGAGGCCTGAGCCTGAGAACACAGGAGTTGGCCTGGTGATGGAGCAGGCCTGGAGTCTGGGACATCAGGAGTGGGCCTACAGCTTGCAACTATAGGACTGGTTGGGTGCTAAAGGGGAGAGCTTCACACTGGGATTAACCGGAGTGGGCCTAGTGCTGGGGTCCATAGTGAATCAGGTGCTCATTTTAGTCTCCTCCCCACAACCTAAAGGTTATCTCTCCCCGTGCTGTGCTGAATGGGCTTAGAAGAGGGGTGATGTGGGTCTTGTGAAACTGTTGTCCCTGTCTTCTTCCATGTGACTTTTTCTATTTCTGTGCTCTACCCAGGTGCTGTAGTCTTTCACCTGGACTCCTTAGCCCTTGTGAAAGATTTTTGCACATGGATATTTGTTCAAATTGATGCTCCTGCAAGGGGAAGAGAGTTGGAAAGTTCTATTCTGCTATCTTCTTGATTTCACTCTCTGTAGAATATATGTTTTTAACTAATCTAAGTCTACTTTTAAAGTATACTACTTCATTCCAATGCAAGTACTTTATAACAGAATATTCCCAATTCTTACTTCTTATCTGATAATATTGTTGTCATTTGTTTCATATACTTATATGCTATCATCACTCAATACAGTGTTACTATTATCATTATAAACCTTTTAGATCAATTAAGAATAGAAAAAAATGTATATTTTACCTTCATTTAGTCCTTCTCCAATACCTTCTTTCTTTATGTGGATCTGAGTTTCTGACCTATCATTTTTCTGTACCTGAAGAATTTCTTGCCAGATAGTCTACTGGTGATAAATTCCCTCAGGTTTGTTTGTCCGTGAAAGTTATATTTTTCCTTCACTTTTGAATGATGATTTTGCTGAATATAAAATACTAAGTTGATGTTATTCTTCTTTCAACACTTTGCTTTATTTTACTTTCTTCTTGGATGCATGATTTCTAAATAAAAGTCTGGTCTAATAGTTCTTTGTTTGTCTATAGGTACACTTTCTTGGTTTTTTTGTTTGTTTGTTTTTTGTTTGTTTTTGCTATTTGAATATGATGTGACTAGGTGTCATTTTTTGGTATTTATGAGCTTCATATTATCTGAGATTCCTAGTGTTATAGTTTGGTGTCTGTCACTAATTTTGGAAAGTTCTGTGCCTTTATAGTTCAAAGATTTTTCTGCTTCATTCTTTCTCTCTTCTCTCTCTGATAATCCAATGATATGTGGGTTATACTTTTAGAAATTGTCCTACAGTTCTTGGATTTTTCTCTTCTGTTTAATTATTACTATTCTGTTTTTCTTTGTATTTTAGTTTGGAAAAGTTCTACTGATATATATCCAAGCTCACTAATTCATTTCTTGGCCATGTCCAGTCAACTGATTAGTCCACCAAAGGCATTTTTCAAGTTCTAGCATTTTCTTAAGTTTCTGTTTTAGAGTTCTCATTTATCTGCTTTCATTCTCATTTGTTTTTGTACATTGTATATTTCTTATTAAAGCCTTTAATATATTAATAATAATTATTTTAAGTTCTTTGTTTAATAATTACAACATATGTGTCATATTTGAGCCTGAACCAGATGTTTACTTTTTCTCTTCATACTTTGTGTTATCTTCCTTTTAGTATGCCTTATAATTTTTGTTGAAAGTTGAGCATGATAAATGAATAATAAAATGATCACAAAATAAGAGTAAAAGGAACTAAGGTAAATATGTCTTTTGTGTGAGATTTTATCTTAATCTGGCTAGAGCTGTAGGTGTCAGAGGCTTTAAATTAATCTAATGTCCTTGTTTTGGTCTCCCCTCTTGACCTCAGTCTTCACTAAGTACTTCTCAGAGATAATCTGTGTCTTGCAGTTCTTCCATCTATAATCCACTGTTACGCTGGAGCCCATTGGTGTGATGGTAAAGTGTCGGGGAGGGGAAGCATTTGATAATCTTATGATTAAATCTTAGCCTGTGTCCCTGGTCTGTGACTGTCACAAGTGCTTCTTAGGTTTTTTGTCCCCCCACCCCCCTTTTCACTAACAAGGTGAGACAAGATGGCTAAGGTCCGGGTAGAGGGGTGGGGGCCTGGAACAAGAGAAATGCATTTTCCTCAAGTAGGATAAGGCTCCTGTAAAGTCTTTTTCTCTAAAAGTATGTCTTTGTAATGGGGAACATGCTAGGGATATTTCACCATGGTTACTCTAACTCTCCCTTTGCCAGTCATGAGATCTTTTTCAGAGCTTCAATATGAGGGTCTGACAGGGTTTTCAGAGTAAACCTATAAAAATGTAGGCCTCCCCTGAGATTGTGGCCCATAGCACTTTCTTACTGTCATACTTTCCCACACTCAGCCTCCAATAATTCAGCAAAATATGATTCCAGTGGTTTCTCTGCTCAGTAAGCAAATTTCATTTGTGACCTTAATTTCACATGTCTCTCCAGATTTCAGGGTAGTAGTGTTCCCTGTGACCTTATGTCTCTGATGGGTCTAAGGAAAGTAATTAATTTTCAGTTTGATCAGCTTTTTTCCCCTTGAATTATAGAGGATTGAATAATCAGCTTCTTATTTTAAGGATGGTAGTGATGTTTTCCAAGCTTTTTTTCATGCTGAATCTGATTTCAGAAGTCTATATAGGGTAATATTTATAAAAGCAATATTCTAGAAGAAATAGCATGATAAATCCTTACACTTAATATATACTGGACACTGTATTATTTATATATGGTCTATTATTTAAAAGATAAAACATCTATAAGATATTTGTCAGAAGACCTAGTATCCAACACTGTATGCTTTTTACTAAGTCATGCTGCCTCGTATTTTGGAAACTTTGATCTCATATTTAAATAGAAAGACTTAAAACAAATTTGTTTTCAGCAGAAAATATTTTGGTCAGCAGGCTAAACTGTATTAATTACTGAAACACTGTTTGACAAGCAGACTCCATGTTGAGGAAAGGCCTTGAGGCTTCTATCGGACTCTCTTTTTTCTTCTATTTGGTCTTTAAATGAGCTACACTTTGCTTATACACCTCCAGAATAAAATTGGGATTTTTTTTAAAAAAAGCAATGACAGTTTATTTTTTAAAAAGGTCAACTCTAAGCAACCGGAAAACATTGTGTCTTTAGAATATATTTCAAATAAAAAAAAATTTGAAAGGACATTTGCAGGACAGAGAAATCCTTACTAACATAAGAGAACTCTACAAAAAAAAAAGTCACAACATATGGCACAGTATTTTCTTCAGAAAAGCAAGCCTCCTGGGAACCAGTTCTTTGATACTAATCACAACAGTAATTAGAGATGATGTTGGTTAGTGTTCATGAATGTTTTCCGTGTTTAGTACAAATATACAACTAACCAAGGTGTCTTCCTTTTCCCACCCCGTTGGTGGCCTGACAAGTTCATCTCTAACATTGGTTTCACTATTGCTGATGCTAGAGATTTGTCACACACATTTCCAATAATGAAACTGGAAAACTATTTGAAAGCCTTTCTTTAATTATAGTTGTTTAGTCTCTAAATAATAGTTCTGAGGTTTGCAGAAAAGTAAAACAAATAATAGGAGATTTTAAAGCAAACTCGAGCATGTAAATGTGGGTTTGGCAGGTAAGCATCTAAAAAAAAGAACTACTCTATATTCAGAAACACTGGTATTGAAATGTTATGTGGATCAAATCTACATTGTGACCGAGTTGTTTTCAAGTGTCAATGGGAAGATTTCAATCAAGAAAGCATGGGCAGTATCGATGGCAGAATTTTGTGTTGTAAATATAGAAGCCAGTCTAAGCAGGCTGGAACTATACGATATGGGAGTCAATTAGGAATAAAAAACAAAAGGGATGCATCTTTTTCTGATTTTTTTAACCTTTACTTTAAGTTGAGGGGTGTCTGTGCAGGTTTGCTACATAGGTAAACTCGTGTTATCAGGGTTTGTTGTACAGATTATTTCATCACCTAGGTACTAAGCCTATCACCCATTAGTTATTTTTCCTGTCCTCTCCCTCCTCTCACCCTCCATCCTCTGTTAGGCCCCAGTGTGTTGTTTCCCTCTATGTGTTCATGTGTTCTTATGATTTAGCTCCCACTTATAAGTGACAACATATGGTATTTGGTTTTCTGTTCCTGCATTAGTTTGCTAAGAATAACAGCCTCCAGCTCCATCTGTGTCCCCTCAAAGAACATGGTCTCATTCATTTTTATGGCTGCATAGTAAGCATGGTGTATATATGTCACATTTTCGTTATCAAGTCTATCACTGAAGGGCATTTAGGTTGATTCTATGTCTTTGATATTCTGAATAGTGCTGCAATGAACATACACATGCATGTGTCTTTATAATAGAATGATTTACATTCCTTTGGGTATATACCCAGTAATGAGATTGTTGGGTCAAATGGTATTTCTGTCTAGGTGTTTGAAGAATCATCACACTGTCTTCCAGTGGTGGAACTAATTTACACTCCCACCAAAAGTATGTAAGTATTCCTTTTTCTCCACAACCTCTCTAGCATCTGCTATTTTTTGACTTTTTAATAGTAGCCATTCTGACTGGTATGAGATAGTGTCTCATTGTGGTTTTTATTTGCATTTCTCTAGTGATCAGTGATGTGGAGATTTTTTCATATGATTGTTGGCCACATGTATGTCTTCTTTTGAAAAGTGTCTGTTCATGTCTTTTGCCCGCTTTTTAATAGGATCACTTGTTTTTATCTTATAGATTTCAGTTCCTTATAGATGCTTGATATTACACTTTCGTCAGATGTATAGTTTGCAAAAATTTTTTCCCATTCTGTTGACTGTCTTTTTATTCTGTTTATAGTTTCTTTTGCTGGGCAGAAGCTCTTTAGTTCGATTAGATTCATTCATCAATTTTTGCTTCTGTTGCAATTGCTTTTGGTGTCTTCATCATGAAATGCTTGCCTGTGACTACATCCTAAATAGTATTGCCTAGGTTATCTTCCAGGGTTTTTTGGTTTGTTTGTTTGTTTTTTTTAATATTGGGTTTTACATTTAAGTCTCTGATTCATCTTGAGATAATTTTTGTATATGGTGTAAGAAAGGGGTCAAGTTTCAATCATTTGCCTATGGCTAGTCAGTTATCCCAGCTCCATTTATTGAATAGGGATTCTTTCCCCATTGCTTGTTTTTCATCAGGTATGTCAAGGATCAGATAGTTCTAAGCATGTGGCCTTATTTCTGGGTTCTCTGTTCTGTTCAATTCTCTATTATGTGTCTGTTTTTGTACCAGTACCATGCTGTTTTCATTACTGTGGCCCTGTAATATAATTTGAAGTCAGTTAGTGTGATGCCTCCAGCTTTGTTCTTTTTGCTTAAGATTGCCTTGGGTATTCAGGCTCTTTTTTCATTTCATATGAATTTTAAAATAGGTTTTTTTTTTCTTTTTGTTTCTTAGGTTGGTTTTAGTTCTGTGAAGAATTACAATGATAGTTTAATAGAAATAGCATTGAATTTATACATTGATTTGGGTGCTATGGCCATATTAACAATATTGATTCTTTCTAACCATGAGCATGGAAGCTTTTGCATTTGTTTGTGTCATCTCTGATTTCTTTGAGCAGTGTTTTGTAGCTCTCATTGTAGAGATTGTTTACCTCCTAACTAGCTGTATTCCTAAGTAATTTTTATGGCAATTGTGAATGGAATTACATTCCTGATTCAGCTCTGAGCTTGATGGCTCTTTTTTTTTTTTTTTTTTTTTTTTTT
>NW_016807055.1:2810183-2845225 GCF_001698545.2 Rhinopithecus bieti
TTTTGAGACGGAGTCTTGCTCTGCTGCCCAGGCTGGAGTGCAGTGGCTGGATCTCAGCTCACTGTAAGCTCCGCCTCCCAGGTTTACGTCATTCTCCTGCCTCAGTCTCCCGAGTAGCTGGGACTACAGGCGCCTGCCTTGTCGCCCGGCTAGTTTTTTGTATTTTTTTTTAGTAGAGACGGGGTTTCACCGTATTAGCCAGGATGGTCTCCATCTCCTGACCTCGTGATCCGCCCGTCTCGGCCTCCCAAAGTGCTGGGATTACAGGCTTGAGCCACTGCACCCGGCCTGGCTTTTGATATATAGAAATGCTACTGATTTCTGCACATTGAGTTTGTATCCTAAGATTTTGCTGAAGTTGTGTATCAGCTTAAGGAGCTTTTGGGCTGAGACTGTGAGGTTTTCTAGATAGAAGCTCATATTGTCTGCAAACAGGGATAATTTAAGTTTCTCTCTTCTTATTTGGATTCCCTTTATTTCTTTCTCTTGCCTGATTCCCCTGGCCAGGGCTTCCAATACTATGTTGAATAGGAGTGGTAGAAGAGGGCATCCTTGTCTTCTGCCAGTCTTCAAGGAGAATGCTTCCAACTTTTGCCCATTCAATATAATGTTGGATGTGGGTTTGTCATATGTAGTTCTTATTGTTTTGAGTTATATTTCTTTAATGCCTAGTTTATTGAGAGTTTATAACATGATATTTTATATAAAATTTTTTTTCTCTATCTATGGAGATGATCATGTGATTTTTGTTCTTAGTTCTGTTTATATGATGAATCACATTTATTGATTTGTATAGGTTGAACCAATTTTGTATCCCAGAGATAAAGCCTACTTGATTGTGGTGGATAAGCTTTTTGATGCACTACTAGATTTGGCTTACCAGTATTTTGTTGAGGATTTTTGCATCGATATTCATCAATGATATTAACCTAAAATTTTCTTTTCTGTTGTGTCTCTGCCAGGTTTTTGTTTGTTTGTTTGTTTGTTTGTTTTTGTTGTTTTGTTTTTTTCTTTTTTTTTTGAGACAGTCTCGCTCTGTCGCCCAGGCTGGAGTGTAGTGGTGCAATCTTGGCTCACTGCAAGCTCCGCCTCCCAGATTCATGCCATTCTCCTGCCTCAGCCTCCCGAGTAACTGGGACTACAGGTGCCCGCCACCATGCCTGCCTAATTTTTTGTATTTTTAGTAGAGACACGGTTTCACCATGTTAGCCAGGATGGTCTTGATCTCCTGACCTTGTGATCTGCCTGCCTTGTCCTCCCAAAGTGCTGGGAGTACAGGCGTGAGTCGCCACACCTGGCCTCTGCCAGGTTTTGATATCAGGATGGTGCTGGCCTCACAGAATGAGTTGGGGAGGAGCCCCTCCTCCTCAATTTTTTGGAATATTTTCATAGGAATAGTTCCAGCTCTTCTTTGTACATCTGGTAGAATTCAGCTGTGAATCCATCTGGTACTGGGCATTTTTTTGGTTGGTAGGCTATTTATTGCTGCCTCAGTTTCAGAGCCCAATTTTGGTCTGTTCAAGGATTGAATATCTTACTGGTTCAGTCTTGGAAGAGTATATGGGTCTAAAAATTTGTCCATTTCTTCTAGCTTTTTGAGTTTATGTGCATAGACATGTTCATAATATTCTATGATGGTTTTTTGTATTTCTGTGGGGTCAGTGATATATCCCCTTTGTCATTTCTAATTGTGTTTATTTGGATCTTCTCTCTTTTCTTCATTAGTCTACCCAGCAGTCTATTTTATTAATTTTTTCAAAAAAAACCAGCTCCTGGGCTGGGCACGGTGGCTGACACCTATAATCTCAGCACTCTGGGAGGCTGAGGCAGGTGGATCACGAGGTAAGGAGATCAAGACCACGGTGAAACCCTGTCTCTACTAAAAAATACAAAAAAGTTAGCCGGGTGTGGTGGCGGGCACCTGTAGTCCCAGCTACTCAGGAGGCTGAGGCAGGAGAATGGTGTGAACCTGGGAGGCGGAGCTTGCAGTGAGCTGAGATTGTACCAGTGCACTCCAGCCTGGGCAACAGAGTCAGGCTCCATCAAAAAAAAAAAAAGAAAAAAAAGAAAAAGAAACAAACAATACAAAAAACAGGTCCTGGATTTGTTAATCTTTCGAATTTTTTTTATGTCTCTGTCTCCTTTAGCTCAGCTTCAATTTTGGTTACTTCTTGTCTTCTACTAACTTTGGGGTTGATTTGCTCTTGGTTTTCTAGTATTTTTAGTTGTAATATTAAGTTGTCAACTTGAGATCTTTCTAGCTTTTTGATGCAAGCATTTAGTGCTATACATTTCCCCCTTAATGCTGCCTTAACTGTGTCCCAGAGATTCTGGTATGTTATATCTTTGTTCTCATTAGTTTCAAAGAACTTCTTAATTTCTGCCTTAATTTCTTTTTTTACCCAAAAGTCATGCAGGAGCAGGTTATTTGATTTTCATGTAATTGTATGGTTTTGAGTGAATTTCTTAGTCTTAATTTCTAATTTAATTTCTCTGTGGGCCAAGAGATTGTTATAATTTTAGTTCTTTAGCTTTTGCTGGGGAATGTTGTGTGTACAAATATATGGTTGATTTTAGAATATGTGTAGTATGTGTCATGTGGCAATGAGAATGTATATTCTGTAGTTTTGGGGTATAGAGTTCTATAGATATCTGTCAGGTACATTTGATCCAGTGCTGAGATCAGGCCATGAATATCTTTGTTAATTTTCTGTCTCAATGATCTGTTTAATATTGTCAGTGGGGTGTTAAGGTCACCCACTGTAATTGTGTGGGAGTCCAAGTCTCTTTGAAGATCTCTAAGAATTTTCTTTATGAATCTGGATGCTTCTGTGTCGGGTGCATATATTCTTAGGATAGTTAGGTATTCTTGTTGAATTGAACCCTCTGCCATTATTTAATGTCCTTCTTTGTCTTTGTTGATCTTTGTTGCTTTAAAGTCTGTTTTGCCTGAAATTAGGACTACAACCCCTGCTTTTTTCTGTTTTACATTTGCTTGGTAGATTTTTTTCCCCCCCTTTCTTTTATTTTGAGCCTAAGGGTGTCATTACATGAGAGATGGATCTCTTGTAGACAGCATAACATTGAATCTTGGTTCTTTATACAGATTGCCACCCGTCTCTTTTAATTGAGGCATTTAGCACATTTACATTTAAAGTTAGTATTGATATGTGTGGATTTGATCCTGTCTTCATTATGTTAGCTGATTATTATGCAGATTCATTTATGTGGTTGCTTTATAGTGTTATTGATCTCTCTACTTCAGTGTTTTTTTGTAGTGGCTGGCAATCATCTTTGCTTTCCATATTTAGTGTTTCCCTTAGGAACTCTTGTAAGGCAGCTCTGTTGGTAACAAATTCCCTCAGTATTTGCTTGTCTGAAAAGGATCTTATTTCCCTTTCACTTACAAAGCTTAGTTTGGCCAGATATTAAATTCTTGGTTGGAATGTCTTTTCTTTAAGAATGTTGAATATTTGCCCCCAATCTCTTCTGACTTACAGGATTTCTGCTGAGTGGTCCATTGTTAGTTAGATAAGCTTCTCTTTGTAGGTCACCTGACATTTCTCTCTAGCTGTCTTTAACATTTTTTCTTTCATTTTGACCTTGAGGTCTCTGATGATTATGTATCTTGGGGCTGGTTTTCTTGTGAATTATCTTACTGCGGTTCTCTGGATTTCCTGCATTTAAATGTTGGCCTCTCTAGCTAGGTTGGGAATGTTCTTATGGATAATATCCTAAAATATGTTTTCCAAATTGGCCCCCTTCTCTCCATCTCTTTCAGAGATACCAATCAGTCATAGATTTGATCTCTTTACATAATCCCATATTTCTCGGAGGTATGTTAATTGATTTTCATTCTTTTTTTCCCCCTATTCTTGTCTGTTTGTCTTATTTCAGAAGGCAATCTTCAAACTCTGAGATTATTTCCTCCACTTGGTCTATTCTGCTATTAATACTTGAAACTGCATTATGAAATTCTTATATTGTATTTTTCAGCTCTATCAGGTTGTTTATATTCTTTTCTATATGGGTTATTTTGTCTATCAGTTTCTGCACTGTTTTATCATGATTTCAGCTTCCTTGCATTGGGTTTCAATATATCTTTGTAGCTCAATGATCTTCCTTTCTATCCATATTCTGAATTCTGTTGCTCTCATTTCAGCCAGTTCATCCCAGTTTCCAAACCCTTGCTGGGAAGGTGATTTGCTGGTTTGCATGAAAGAAGACACTCCAGCTTTTTGAGCTTTTGGCATTCTTGCACTGATTCTTTCTCATCTTTGTAGGCTTACTTACCTTCAATCTTTGAGATTGCTGACCTTTGGATAAATTTGTTTTTTCTTTTATCCTATTTGATGACCTTGAGGGTTTGATTGTGGTGCAATGTGGATTCAGTCAACTGGCTTTGTTGCTGGAAGATTTTTAGGGGTTCAGTACTCAGCTTCCAGCTCCTGTACTGCATACTCTAACTCTGGCATGGGGGGACTTGCATTGAGCCCTGACTTTGTTCTCTGGCTCCTCAAGGTTTGGAGTCTGCTGCACTGTGGTGGGCTGAGGTGCAGAAGCTGCAGCTGAGTGCTAGTGGATGCAGGGGTGCCTGCCTCCCTGTGGACTTTCACCACAGTGGTGGAGGCAACAGAGCTGTGAGAATGGGGCTGCAGGGGGCCCCTGTTAGAGACTACATGAGCAGTTGCACTGGAGGTGGTGTTGGCTTGGGAACAGAGTACTGGTAGGTGCAGGTCTGGGTGACTTCTTTGTGCCCTGCAAGCAGAAGTGATTGCTTAGGGTGTAGGAGGATCCACTCTTCTCTGCCTAGTGTTAGTGCAGAGTGGGGCACTGGTAGGCACGGCTTGCTGACTCTGTGGCAACCAAAGCTCTTTCTGCAATGGCAGTCAGAGTGGGTATGGGGGGTAAACTGCACTCCCTTGTGTTGGTTGGTAAAGAAAAACCTTCTCATGCAGACATGTGCCTGCAAAGTGATGTGGGGAGTTGCCATGGGCCCAGGGGAAGCTGTAGTATGTGAAGGGAGTGTGAGATCTGGTGCATGGCCTTAGAAGCCACCTTGCTGGAGCTCTCCACAGGTCAGGCACAGTCCACCAGCACAGAAACTATGGTGTGGGCCGCCAGGGCCCTTGAGACTATCCTATAAGCAGACATGGCCAGGTTGGGGCCACAGGAGAGGCCACCAGACCAAAGGATACATGGGTTGGACCAGCCCCATCTGATGTGCAAGACTGCTCTACAGCAATCAGGTCCAACAATTCCCCTAGGGCTAAAGTCTCTTATAGGAGCAACTTGAGCCCAGGGGGATGGCCTTCCCTGGCTGGGCTCTACTTAGATGCTCCAGCACCAAATCTTCTGGACTCTACATCAGCTGGCTTGCTGCTGCTACTGTTTCTTTAAACAGCTTTCCCTGCCACCTTAAGTGTCCATGGTGGTCGAGAGGTCCCCTCTTGCTGGGTTTCCAGAGGCCTGTAGCAAGAGCAGATTGCTCCTTGCCAGTTCAACTCACCCATTATCCTGGAGCTGTTTTGGTTCAAAAATGGGTCCCAGTGTGTGGCAGCCCATGCAGAGTTCCCAGCTTGCTCCTGCTTCAGCCCACTTTCTGTGTCTTCCCTCGTCCACTGTTGGAAACTTCCCTCTGAACATCTGTTCAGGGTACACCAGTTGTCTCAGTCCTGTGTGGGAGCTATTCCATTTGTCTGCATCTAGTGGCCATGTTGCTCTCTCTCCTTTTCTGATACTTCTCATGGAAGGCAGGAACATGGAGATGAGCACGATTAGATGACAGAGGGCATTTTGTGAAAATTATGAGTAGTCATTTCTTTTGAGAAACCTAAAAGAATATTATTCTTTTTACCACTGTCATATTGGCCAGTGGGCAGGTTAATGTTATTTTAGAGGTTTACATGAAGGGTCAGCCTCATAAAGTTTCCTGCTTACTGCAGTGCAATCCTCAGCAAGTCACCAGGAAACTCCCTAGTGGGGTTGCAGTGCAGACACACAGGCACCACTCTGATCAATGGGTTGAGAAGCCTCCTAAGAACGCAGGGCCAAGAACACAGATAAAACAAAGCTCTGTTGGGTTGCCTGGTGTGCAGGCTGTAGTGTGGGCAGAATGAGTACTTCAAACAAGGACAATAGAGCCTTATTATGGAAATGATGTACACTGAAATTTCTAAAGGTTGTCTAACATTTTCCCCTCTGAAAAGTCATGCTTCTATAATAATATTTACATAGTTTAACATTTTAACCTGGTTAGACACACTTCGCCTTTTTCCTTTTTTTGCTGTCAATAAGCATCTATAACTAGCAATAAAACTAAGTAAGGTCAAAGAAATTTTCTGAAACTTCTCTTATGATGGATGTTCCTCAGAATAATGATGATCATGAAGCTACAAATGTACTCAAGTTGATTCTCAATTATATGCACTAACAGAGAACAGAAATGGGGCAAACAATCCAAACTGAGAGAATGGTTAAAAAAATAATTTTTTGACTTTAGAAATATCTTATATGATTTGTCTCCAGAGTATAATTTTGAATAATTTCTCTCCTTAAAAACTCTTCAACTATTCTCATCAACTATAGGATAAATCCAATAATTCTTAATGTGCCCCTTACGATCTGTGACCCATCTGTTTCCACAGGTCTTTGTCCTCCAGTCATACTAAGTTATTTGCAGTTTGTTAAATCTATGTAGTTTTCAAATCCATAAGCTAAAGTGTGGCTGATATTCCTTATTTCTCTTTTTCCACTTGGCAAGTTTTTACTCCCCTTCCATAATAAATTCAAACTCTCCTCTGTGAGTATTTTTCCTCCCTGTAGCCTACTTACTGGGAGATACTAATGAGCTCTCCATTGTATTCTTTTGGATTTTTTTTCCTACTTCTTTCTCGGAACTCACAGCACTATAGAACAACTGTCTACATATGTCAGTTTTTCATCAAAAGTGTGAGCTACTTGAGGCCAGGGAACTGTTGGAATTCTCAGAGATCCCAAACAGCAGCATAATGAAAGGTAAATGACCGAGGGGCTGAGTTATGAAAAGAAAGTATAGATTAGAACTCTGCAAGAAGAGAGATGATCTGGGATTTGTCTTTTACGTGAGAAAACCCACACAGTACATAAATCTCCCTGGAATAAGTGCATAGTTAGAATTTTATATGTGCTTTTATCCCCTAGATTATAGAGGACACAGAGGCCATTTGTACAATTATTCTTCACACACAAACAAACCTCAGTTTTTTCAACATACTTGACAAGTGACTTTCAGGGAAGAGGCATTCGCTGTCTCAAAAGGAAGACCACTCCATTCTTGAATGCTTGTAATTGTGAAAACAGTATTGTTTGTTGTTTGTTGTAAATCAAATCAAAATCTTTTTCTCTGTCAATTCATCTTTTCTCTGCCAGTCTTGGAGTCAGAACATGCCCTGATAGGCTAAAGAATAAGTTTACTTTGATTTCGTAAAACAAATCATCAAATATTTGAGATCTGAGATCTGAGGTAAATAACCTAATCCCTCAAAGACCCATTGGTTTTTGTTTCTTTTTTAAATCTTTCAATGGAACATTCTTTTAGATCTTTAAATAGCACTAACCTCCCAGGGTTATAGTGATTATTAGATAAAATGAAGCATGTAAAGAACCTAAAACAGTGCCAGGTAAATAGCACTAAAAAGAAAAAAATCTAGTTAAACAACTCTTAGGTCTTTCAATAATTAATTACATAAAATCTCCCCCCACTTTTTTTTTCTTTGTTTTTTTGAGACGGAGTCTTGCTCTATAGCCCAAGCTAGAGCACAGTGGCATGATCTCAGCTCACTGCAACCTCCACCTCCCGGGTTCAAGTGATTCTCCTGCTTCAGCCTCCCAACTAGCTGAGATTGGACCAGCCCCATCTGATGTGCAAGACTGCTCTACAGCAATCAGGTCCAACAATTCCCCTAGGGCTAAAGTCTCTTATAGGAGCAACTTGAGCCCAGGGGGATGGCCTTCCCTGGTTGGGCTCTACTACAGATGCTCCAGCACCAAATCTTCTGGACTCTACATCAGCTGGCTTGCTGCTGCTACCATTTCTTTAAACAGCTCTCCCTGCCACCTTAAGTGTCCATGATGGTTGAGAGGTCCCCTCTTGCTGGGTTTCCAGAAGCCTGTAGCAAGAGCAGATTGCTCCTTGCCAGTTCAACTCACCCATTACCCTGGAGCTGTTGTGGTTCAAAAATGGGTCGTGTACCACCACATCTGGCTAATTTTTGTATTTTTAGTAGAGATGGGGTCTCACCATGTTGGCCAGGCTGGTCTCAAACTCCTGACCTCAGGTGATCCATCGGCTTTGGCCTCCCAAAGTGCTGGGATTAGAGGCATAAGCCACCGTGCCTGACCTATACAAAATTTTCTACAACATCCTGGCTACCCTCAGGTCCATGCACTTCAGTTTATAATAGTTTCTCTAGTAACAGAGTGTCCAGAATGGTATAGGTCATAACAGATGTGGACAAAGTAGTGCAGATTCTAGTGGGATGATGTCCTTCCTTTATGAGACACCAATCTTCCATTAGAGCAACAACATATACATTCCTTTTTTTTGGCAGCTTCATAACACTATTGATTTATATTGAGTTTGCAGTTGACTAAAACCCCTAGGTCACCTGTGAATGAAGTTCTCTAATCCAAGTCTCTACCATTGTAATCTTGTGCAGTTGGTCATTTTGAACAAATGTGTATTTTCATTTTAACCCAATTATCCTTCTTCTTGGGTTTAGCTTTTTCTTAACTTTCTCAAACTACAAGGTCAACAAGATATTAGCAATCATTTTGTGATTTTGCTGAGTGCACAGAATACGCAATAAAGAAAATAAAAATTTGACCTGGACTGTGGAAAGGATTAAATAGCACAGCATATATAATATTCCAAGCACATTGCCTAGAGTATAGGAAGTATTTTATATTTAATGCTTTTCCTTTATGTGATATTCAAATATGATAATCGACTAGGACCAAAGTAGAGTAGTTTTCAGTAATAAAAATCAAGGAAACATCAATTAACTGTGAATGTTGTTTATGAATGGCCTTATAATCATCTATGAATCCATTTAATTCTACTCTTACTTGTATTTTCTGATTACTTTATATTAATGTTATAACTAGCTTTGATGATGTTGTCCTTTACCAAAAAGGCCTTCTAACACTGGGGTACACATTGTATACCCTCCTGTTCTGGCTAATGATTGTGTGTGTGTGGGCAGTGGAGAGGGGTGTCCTTCCTGATGATTGTCCAGGGCTTGAGCATAAGGGAAGTGCTTTGTTCAAAAGAACTGTTTTCTTCAGGCTTCTCTCCTCTCTTCAGAGCCCTTGTTTTCTCCTAGTTGCTTACTCTGTGCCCCTTTTCTATAAGGCATTGCCTTGATCAACATATACTGATTCTGCTAAAACATTAGTAACAGATTCAGGTTTCAATTCTTGTGGATATATTTTCTTTTTATTGAAAGACCATTGAATCTTTCATGATTCAAAAAAAATCATAATTTGATAGGATTCCAGGTCACTTAATTTTAGCAAGCTTTCTTGGCCACATACAAAGTAACACCACAGACTTAACAGTCTATTGAGAAAGGTGATAAACCATACCACATACCACATTAACTCATGCATTCAACAGATGTTTACTGATCACTTATTATATGTGGAGGCACTAAAGATAGGTGATAAACAAGACAGAGATAATCCCTCCCCTCATAATGTTCCCAGTGTGTTGAGGGAGATAGGCAATAAACAAATTAGCCCAACAGAGGTGGTGATGAGACTTTGTAGGATAATATTTCAAGATATTAATTCACTTTTTTAACATTATATTTTCCCTTTTCCTTTTTTCATCATGCCCTAGGAGAAGTTTGTGACAGGAAAAAATAGGCTAACATGAAGTTTCTTCCCTTGTTTTTGTTTCCAAATGCCATCAGTAATTGAGAAACTCATGCTAGGTGTTTAGAAGGAAAGAGGAAACGATGTGCCTCTGGAAAATCAGGAAAAACAGGCTTCCCTTGAGAATGAAATATGCTCCCTTAAATTGTAACTTGGATTGACAGTTGTTGGTATACAGGAATACTAGTGATTTTTGTACATTGATTTTGTATCCTGAGATTTTGCTGAAGTTGTTTGTTAACTTAAGGAGCTTTTGTGTTGAGACTATGAAGTTTTCTAGATATAGAATCATGTGGTATACAAACAGGGATAGTGTGACTTCCTCTCTTCCTATTTAGATTCCCTTTATTTCTTTCTCTTGCCTGAATGCCCTGGCCAGGATTTCCAATACTATGTTGAATGGGAGTGGTGAGAGAGGGCAGCCTTGCCTCATACCCTCTTTCAAGGGGATGCTTCCAGCTTTTGCCCTTTTGCCCAATCACTATGATGTTCGCTGTGGTTTGTCATGGATGACTCCTATTATTTTGAGGTATGTTTCTTCAATACCTAGTTTTTTGAGAGTTTTTAACAGGAAGGGGTTTGAATTGTATAAAAAGCCTTTTCTGCATCTGTTGAGGTGATCATGTAGTTTTTGTCTTTAGTTCTGTTTATGTGATGAATCGCATTTATTGATTTGCATATGTTGAACCAAACTCGCATCTAAGAGATAAAGCCTACCTGATTGTGGTGGATTGGTTTTTGATGTGCTGCTGGGCCAGGTGCAGTGGCTCACGCCTGTAATCACAGCACTTTGGGAGGCCAAGGTGGGTGGATCACCTGAGGTCGGGAGTATGAGACCAGCTTGACCAACATGGAGAAACCCCGTCTCTACTAAAAATACAAAATTAGCCAGGCGTGGTGACACATGCCTGTAATCCCAGCTATTCAGGAGGCTGAGGCAGGAGAATTGCTTGAACCCAGGAGGTGGAGGTTGCAGTGAGCCGAGATCGCACCACTGCACTCCAGCCTGGGCAACAACAGCAAAACTCCATCTCAAAAAAAAAAAAAAAAGATGTGCTGCTGGATTCAGTTTGCCAGTATTTTGTTGGGGATTTTTGCATAGATGTTCTTCAAGAATATTAACCTGTGATTTTCATTTTTTGTTGATCTCTGCCAGGTTTTGGTACCAGGATGATGCTGGCCTCATAGAATGAGTTAAGGAGGAGTCCCTCCTTGAACTTTTGGAATAATTTTAATGGGAATCGTACTAGCTCTTCTGTGTTCTCTGGTAGAATTGGGCTTTGAATTCATCTGGTCCTGTGCTTTTTTGGTTGGTAGGCTATTTATTACTGATTCAATTTTGTAGGTAATTATTGGTCTCTTTAAGGATTTGATCACTTTTCAGTTCAGTCCTGGAAGGGTGTATGTATCCAGAAATCTATACATTTCTTCTAGATTTTCTAGTTTGTGTGCTCATAAACACACACACTATAGCTGTTCATAATATTCTCTGATTGTTATTTGTATTTCATAATATTCTCTGATGCTTATTTGTATTTCTGGGGGTAACTGATAATATCCACTTTATCATTTTTAATTGTATATATTTGCATCTTCTCTGTTTTCTTCTTTATTAGTCTACCTAACAGTCTATTTTATTAGATTTTTCCCAAAAAATCAGCTCATGGATTCATTGATCTTTTGAATGGTTTTTCATTTCTCAATCTCCTTCAGTTCAGCTCTGATTTTGGTTATTTCTTGTCTTCTTCTAGCTTTGATTTGCTCTTGGTTCTCTAGTTCTTTTAGTTGTAATGTTAGGTTGTTAACTTGAGATCTTTCTAACTTTTTGATATGGACATCTAGTGCTATATATTTCCCTCTTTACACTGCCTTAACTGTGTCCTAGAGATTCTGGTATGTTGTATCTTTTTTTCTCATTAGTTTCAAAGAACTTCTTGATTTCTGCCTTAATTTCATTTTTTACCCAAAAGTCATTCAGGAGCAGGTTATTCAATTTCCATTTAATTTTATGGTTTTGAGTGATTTTCTTAGTCTTGATTTCTAATTTTTGGCTCTGTAGTCAGAGTCAGAGTGGGTGTTATGATTTTAGTCCTTTTGAATTCACTGAGGAGTATTTTTGTGTCTGATTATGTGATTGATTTTAGAGTATGTGCTATGTAGCAATGGGAAGAATGTATGTTCTGTAATTTTGGGGTGGAGAGCTCTGTAGATATCTATCAGGTACATTTAATCCAGTGCTGAGTTCAGGCCCTGCATATCTTTGTTAATTTCCTGCCTCAATTATCTGACTACTACTGTCAGTGGAGTGTTGAAGTTTCTCACTATTATTGTATGGGAGTCTGAGTGACTTTGAAGGTCTCTAAGAACTTGCCTTATTAATCTGAGTGCTTCTGTGTTGGGTGCATATATATTTAGGATAGTTAGGTCTTCATGTTGAATTGAACCCTTTACGATATGTAATGCCCTTCTTTGTCTTTTATGACCTTTGTTTAAGTCTGTTTTGTCTAAAATTAGGATTGCAACCCCTGCTTTTTTTGTTGTTTTCCATTTGTTTGGCAGATATTTCTCCATTCCTTCATTTGGAGTCAATATGTGTCATTGCATGTGAGATTGGTCTCTTGAAGACAGCATACCAATGGATCTTGATTCTTTATCTAGCTTGCCACTCTATGCCTTTTAACTGGGGGATTTAGCCCATTTACATTTAAGGTTAGTATTGATATGTGTGGATTTGATGCTGTCATCATGAAGTTAGCTGGTTATTATGCAGATTTTTGTGTTTGTTTGTGTGGTTGCTTTATAGTGTCTCTGGTCTATGTACTTCAGTGTGTTTTTGTAGTGGCTGGTAATTGTCTTTCCATATTTACTGCTTCCTTTAGAAGCTCTTGTAAGGAAGGTCTGTTGGTAACAAATTCCCTCAGCATTTGCTGGTCTGAAAAGGATCTTATTTCTCCTTTGCTTATGAAGCTTAGTTTGGCCAGATATGAAATTCTTGGTTGGAATTTCTTCTCCTCATGAATATTGAATATTGGCCTCTAATCTCTTCAGGCTTGTAGGGTTTCTGCTGAGAGGTCCACTATTAGTCAGATGGGCTTCCCTTTTTAAGCAACCTGACTTTTCCCTCTAGCTGTCTTTAACATTTTCCCTCATTTCAACCTTGGAGAATCTGATGATTATGTGTCTTGGGGATGATCTTCTTGTGAAGTATCTTACTGGGGCTCTCTGCATTTCCTGAATTTGAAGGTTGGCATCTCTAGCTATGTTGGGGAAGCTTTCGTGAATAATGTCTTGAAATGTTATTTGTAATTTGCTTCCATTCTCCCCATCTTTTTCAGACACAACAGTTAGTTGTAGATTTGGTCTTATTGCATAATATCATATTTCTTGGATGTTTTGTTTGTTCCTTATTTTTCTATTATTGTCTGTCTAACTTATTTCAGAAAGCCAGTCTTCAAGCTCTGAAATTCTTTCATCAGCTTGGTCTATTCTACTATTAATACTTGCAATTGCATTATGAAATTCTTCTGTGTTTTTCAGCTCTGTCAGGCTGTATACGTTATTTTCTATACTGGCTATTTTGTGTGTTAGCTCCTGTATCATTTTATTGTGATTCTTCACTTCCTTGCATTGGGTTTCAAAGTACTCCTTCATCTTGATGATCTTCATTTCTGTCCATATTCTGAATTCTACTTCTGTCATTTCAGCCATCTCAGCCCAGTTCAGAACCCTTGCTAGGGAAGTAGTGCAGTTGTTCGAAGGAATTAAAGCACTCTGGGTTTTTGAGTTGTTAGCGGTCGTGAACTGGTTCTTTCTCAGCTTTGTCGGCTGGTGTTCCTTCAGTTTTTGAAGCTGCTCTCCTTTGGATGGGTGTTTTTTACTTTTAACCTATTTGATGATCTTGAGGGTTTGATTGTGGTGTAAGGTGGGTTCATTCAACTAGCTTTGTTTCTGGAAGATTTTAGGTGACCAAGGCTCATCTCCCAACTCCTGGACTGTATGCTCTAACACTGGGGATCTTGTGTCAGGCCTCAACTTTGCTCTCTGGCTCCCTGCAATTAGGAATCCATTACGCTGAGGTGACCAAGGTGTTCCCAGACCACTGATCAGTACACTCCAATGAGTGGCACAGCAGCAGCAGAGTAATGGGGTACATGCTTATCAGCTGCAGCAGGTGACAGCAAGGGCCAGAGTGCCTGCCTTTGTGTGGGCATTCACAGCAGTGGGGGAGATAGTACAGTTTGCAGGGAAAGGGAGCCCTCGTTGGTGACTGCACATGGTCACACTGGTGATAGTATTAGCATGGGGGCATGGCCCTGGTGGGTCAAGTCTGTGCTTTTCTACCAAAACTAACTGTGGTCTTCAAAAATGTAGGGTCATGAAAGACAAAGAAAGAAAGTACTATTTTAGATTAAAGGATACTAAAGGAACATGACAAAGAAATAAAATTAATTCTTGATCACAACAATGTTTATTTTGTTATATAATGCTCTAGCAGAACAATTTGCAATATTTGAATAATAGCTATAGACTACATGGTAATATTGTACCATTGTAAATTTTCTGAGTTTAATAATAGTGCTGTAGTTAAGACAATGTCCTTGCTTTTAGTGAAAACAGACTGAATTATGCAGTGATAAAGAACGTTTTCTGCACAATATTCTCTCAGTATGTATGTATACATACTACATATATATGTACATGAGAGAAGGAAGATAGAAAGCAAATGTGATAAAATTTTAACATTTGGAAAAATTAGGTGAAAAATATAATAAATTATTTGTACTATTTCTGCACCTTTACTGAAAATCTGAAATTATTCCAAAAAATTAAAAGAGTAAGTCATAAAACAGAGAAAATATTTATAATGCATGTATCTTACTAAAGACCTGAATCCAAATATAAAAGATTTATACAGCTCAAGAATAAAAGATAAACCTATGAAAACAGAAAATATACTTGAATAGATAGTACACAAATATTTGCCTGTAGCCAAAAAACATACAAAAAAGATTCAATGTTTTCCCATCAGCAAATTAAAACCATTCTTATCATTGTGTAGTTGTTTGCTTTATTACTAATGACACTTTTTCACTTACGGAGCATATTGTGTAAAATTTTTATGGCTACCCTTCATTTCTTTGGGTTAGTGTTTGTGTTTCTCCTCTTTTTCCATTCATTTACTTTTATATTTTCTATGTTTTTTTTATTTAGGTGTGTCTTTTAAAACATATCTTTAGCTAGATATTCTCTTAACTAGTCTGATGACTCTGTCTTTAGACTGATGAATTTAGTCATTTTACATGTATGTGATTAGTCATATCTATAGAATTAAGTTTGCCATCTCTTTTCAGCTTTATATTTCCCTTGTGTTTCTATGCTTCTTTTATCTAACTTTCCTGCATTCTTTAAATTGATCACATTTCATTTTATTTTTATTCTTTATTTTTAAGAATTATGTACTCTATTCATATTCTCTTACTACTAAACCTTTAACATAGTATACTTAAAATCTAAAGTTAATGTTTCTATACTTCAGTATAATATACATATTTCAGAACTCGTTGAAGTCCAGTAATCCCAACTTCATATTGTCTGTCATGGGTACTCAGTATCATCTTTAGTCTCTATCATTTTAAGTAGAAATTAATATTACTGTTTACGCAGCCAATATTTGTTAAGAATGATATATGTGATTTTTAAAGCCATTCACTCAGCTTGCTTTCTTTTTTTTTTTTTTTTTTTTTTTATATGTATACTCTTTAAGTTGCTAGGGCGTACATGTGCCATAACGTGCAGGTTTCGTTACATAATTGTTTTGCGCCTTACTTTATGCCATGTTGGTGTCGCTGCACCCATCTAAACCTCGGTCCAGCACCCTCAATTGCATCCCCCCCCCCCCCCGCCTTTTATCATCTTGTATCTAATCCCAATGCAAAGCACCTCCCTCCTCGCCCCCCTCCGCCCCCTACGCCCCGCCATGATAGGCCCCAGCTGCGTGATGTTCCCCTTCCCGAGTCCAAGGTGACTCTGCATTGGTTCGGAGTTCCCACCTCATGAGTGGAGAACAGATCGCCGCGGTGTTTGGTTTGTTCTGTTCTTGTGACTAGGTTTCGCCTAAGAATCGATGGTTTCCAGCTGGCATCCACTGCCCTACAAACGCGCAAAGCGTCATCCTTTTTTTATGGCGGGTCATCAGTGATGTCCTGATGGTGTATATGTTCCACATTTTCTTAATCAGTCTGTCACAGGATGGACAGTTTGGGGTTGAATTCCAAGTCTCTTGCCTATTGTGAATAGTGCTGAATAAACATCACGCTTAGCATGTGTCTTTGTAGAGGAAGGGAATTTGTAATCCTTTGCGTGTATGATACGCCGCAGTAGTGGGGCCGTAGCGCTGGGCGGGTCATATGGTACATCTAGTTCGTAGATCCCTTGGAGAAATTGGCCATACCTGTTTTCCATAATCGGTGGAACTAGATTTACGAATCCCAACCGAACCGTGGCCCTAAAGAAGGGTCCCTATATCCGTCCCAGCAGCCTCGCCAGCACCTGTTGTTCCTGACTTCTTATATGATTGCCCATTCTACACTGGTTTGAGGACATGCGGCTATCTCATGTGGTCTTTGATTTGCATTTCGTCTGAAGGTCACGTCATGTCTAAAACACCAGACAAGCGCGGGCAGCAAAAGCCAAAATTGACAAATGGAGAGGGGTCTAATTGAAACTCAAAGAGCTTTTCGACAGGCGCAAGAAGGAAACCTACCAGTCAGAGGCCTGAACAGGGCGACCTGACAGAATGGGGACCGAAAATTTTTGCAAGCGCCGTAGCTCATCTGAGACAAAGGGGGGCTAATACCAGAAGCTCTACAAAGAACTCAAACAAATATTACGAGAAAAAAACAAACAACCCCCATCACAAAAGGTGGGGAAAAGGATAGTGAACAGACAGGTTTCTCAAAAGCAAGAGTATCTCACTACAGCCGCCAACACGACACGATGAAAAAGATGCTCATCAGCCTTGCTTTCTTATATCTCACATCATTATAACCTGATTATTTTCCTTTTTTACTTAACTACCACCCTGAGAATTTCCTTAAGTCTATACTTGACAAATTCTCATCTGAAAATGTCTTCATTTTAGCCATATCCCGAATTGATAATTTTACAGGGTACAGAATTTTATGTTGATAGTCATTGTCCCTCAGCTATTATTTTCTTTTTTTTGTGGTTTTATCATCACTATGAGAAAGTCAGCTTCTAGTATAGTTGATTGTTTATGGCTAAATTTAAGATTTTCTTGTTGTCTTTGGTCTCCTGCAGACATCTACTGAGGTTTCATTTCTGCCTTTTGAATCTGATAATTCTTACACTTTATCAATCTGGAATCTTCATTCTCTCTTATTGTTGTCTTGCCTGCATTCTCTCTATTTTTTCCCTTTAAAATTTTAATTAGGTGTATCTTTGAATAACTATTCTTATCTTCATGCCTGTTAACATCTTTTTAATTTTCCATTTCCTTTATTTCTGTACTTCATTTGACAATTTCTTTTCATTAATCTACCACTTAACAAATATACTCTTCAACCACATGTAATCTTTTGTCTACACCATTGGTTTCAAATTCATTCCAATCGTTCTATATATATTTCCACTTCTAGGAGTTACATGTAGTACTTTTCTGAAAGTTTATCTAATCATTTTATAGTCTTTTTTTCATTACTCGTGCCTTTGAACCCACATTTTGTCTCTTTAATCATGTTTAATAGTCATTTTATATCCTTTACTTAATTATTCTAAAATATAAAACTTCTGGAGGAGTTTAATTATTCTTTATATACCTTTTTTCTTCAACTCTTTCTCATATCTTGTTTCCTCATGTGATTTTAATTTTGGTTTGTATAAGTGACTGAATCTGTGAAATATTCGGAGTGTGAATTGGGGTATAGTGCTCTAAAGAGGGTGTGTGCTTGTTACTGCCAGGCACTCTGAGCATGAAAACCTAATTCTACTTTAAAATAATGTTTTCACTTGAGATTTTGTATCACTCAGGCATACCCACATAAGGATAACACAATAGCTACAAATTCTCCATTACCTAAAGGTATGGGCTTTCAGCTGGGTGCAGTGGCTCACACCTGTAATCCCAGCACTTTGGGTGGCCAAGGTGGGCAGATCACGAGGTCAGGAGATCAAGACCATCCTGGTCAACATGGTGAAGCCCTGTTTCTACTAAAATACAAAATTAGCTGGGCATGGTGGCACGCACTTGTAATCCCAGCTATTTGAGAAGCTGAGGCAGGAGAATTGCTTGAACCCAGGAGCCAGAGGTTTCAGTGAGCTGAGATCATGCCACTACACTCCAGCCTGGTGACAGAACGAGATGCTGTCTCAAAACAACAACAACAACAAAAAACTGGATCCCTTCCTTACACCTTATTAAAAAATTAGCTCAAGATGGATTAAAACTTAAACATAAGACCTAAAACCATACAAACCCTGGAAGAAAACCTGGGCAATACCATTCAGGACATAGACATGGGCAAAGACTTCATGACTAAAACACCAAAAGCAATGGCAGCAAAAGCCAAAATTGACAAATGGGATCTAATTAAACTAAAGGGCTTCTGCACAGCAAAAGAAACTATCATCATCAGGTTGAAGAGCCAACCTACAGAGTGGGAGAAAATTTTGCAATCTATCCATCTGACAAAGGGCTAATATCCAGAATCTACAAAGAACTTAAATAAATTTACAGGAAAAAAAACAGCCCCATTAAAAGAGGGTGAAGGATATGAACAGACACTTCTCAAAATAAAACATTTATGCAGCCAACAGACATACGAAAAAATGTTTATCATCACTGGTCATTAGAGAAATGCAAATCAAAACCACAATGTGATACCATCTCACANACTTCATTTGACAATTTCTTTTCATTAATCTACCACTTAACAAATATACTCTTCAACCACATGTAATCTTTTGTCTACACCATTGGTTTCAAATTCATTCCAATCGTTCTATATATATTTCCACTTCTAGGAGTTACATGTAGTACTTTTTCTGAAAGTTTATCTAATCATTTTTATAGTCTTTTTTTCATTACTCGTGCCTTTGAACCCACATTTTGTCTCTTTAATCATGTTTAATAGTCATTTTATATCCTTTACTTAATTATTCTAAAATATAAAACTTCTGGAGGAGTTTAATTATTCTTTATATACCTTTTTTCTTCAACTCTTTCTCATATCTTGTTTCCTCATGTGATTTTAATTTTGGTTTGTATAAGTGACTGAATCTGTGAAATATTCGGAGTGTGAATTGGGGTATAGTGCTCTAAAGAGGGTGTGTGCTTGTTACTGCCAGGCACTCTGAGCATGAAAAACCTAATTCTACTTTAAAATAATGTTTTCACTTGAGATTTTTGTATCACTCAGGCATACCCACATAAGGATAACACAATAGCTACAAATTCTCCATTACCTAAAGGTATGGGCTTTCAGCTGGGTGCAGTGGCTCACACCTGTAATCCCAGCACTTTGGGTGGCCAAGGTGGGCAGATCACGAGGTCAGGAGATCAAGACCATCCTGGTCAACATGGTGAAGCCCTGTTTCTACTAAAAATACAAAAATTAGCTGGGCATGGTGGCACGCACTTGTAATCCCAGCTATTTGAGAAGCTGAGGCAGGAGAATTGCTTGAACCCAGGAGCCAGAGGTTTCAGTGAGCTGAGATCATGCCACTACACTCCAGCCTGGTGACAGAACGAGATGCTGTCTCAAAACAACAACAACAACAAAAAACTGGATCCCTTCCTTACACCTTATTAAAAAATTAGCTCAAGATGGATTAAAACTTAAACATAAGACCTAAAACCATACAAACCCTGGAAGAAAACCTGGGCAATACCATTCAGGACATAGACATGGGCAAAGACTTCATGACTAAAACACCAAAAGCAATGGCAGCAAAAGCCAAAATTGACAAATGGGATCTAATTAAACTAAAGGGCTTCTGCACAGCAAAAGAAACTATCATCATCAGGTTGAAGAGCCAACCTACAGAGTGGGAGAAAATTTTTGCAATCTATCCATCTGACAAAGGGCTAATATCCAGAATCTACAAAGAACTTAAATAAATTTACAGGAAAAAAAACAGCCCCATTAAAAAGAGGGTGAAGGATATGAACAGACACTTCTCAAAATAAAACATTTATGCAGCCAACAGACATACGAAAAAATGTTTATCATCACTGGTCATTAGAGAAATGCAAATCAAAACCACAATGTGATACCATCTCACACCAGTTAGAATGGTGATCATTAAAAGGTCAGGAAACAACGGATGCTGGAGAGGATGTGGAGAAATAGGAATGCTTTTACACTGTTGGTGGGAGTGTAAAGTGGTTCAGCCATTGTGGAAGACAGTGTGGTGATTCCTCAAGGATCTAGAACTAGAACTACCATTTGATCCAGCAATCCCATTACTGGGTATATACCCAAAGGATTATAAATCATTCTACTTTAAAGACACATTCACACACATGTTTATTGCAGCACAGTTCACAATAGCAAAGACTTGGAACCAACCCAAATACCCATCGATGATAGACTGGATAAAGAAAATGTGGCACATATACACCATGGAATACTATGGAGCCATAAAAAAGGATGAGTTCATGTCCTTTGCAGGGACATGGATGAAGTTGGAAACCATAATTCTCAGCAAACTAACACAAGAACAGAAAACCAAACACTGCATGTTCTCACTCGTAAGTGGGAGTTGAACAATGAGAACACATGGACACAGGGAGGGGAACATCACACACTGGGGCCTGTCAGGGGGTGGGGGGCTAGGGAATGACAGCATTAGGAGAAATACCTAATGTAGATGATGGGTCGATTGGTGCAACAAACCACAATGGCACATGTAAACCTATGTAACAAACCGCACATTCTGCACATGTACCCCAGAACTTAAAGTATAATTAAAAAATAAATAAATAAAATTAAAAAGAAAAAAGATATGGGCTGTTTAATGATATTCTCAGTTCCAACACTACCTCAGGTGGATCCAAGGCCTTGCCTGCTTCCCCATATGGCTATTACATTAAAAACAAAAACAAAAAAAACAGGTTTCTGCTTCTGAAAGTAAGTTCAACATCAGTTTCTGTTTATCACATTGGTAGACATGTCCTTCTTCAGTATTTTCCTATGTTTCTTTTTCTTGCAAATTCATCTAGGGTTTTGATTTTCAAGTTTGGCAATTTCAACTGTTTGGTAATAAAATTTTTTCCAAATGTCTAGACTACCTATTTTCAGAAACCCAACTCATAGTTGTTTAAATTTCAGAGTTATATTTACATTAGTGGTGGAGAATTTATTCTCCTCAACTAGTTCATGATCAAATACCATCATTTTCCAATGAATGACCCTCATTTTGAGTTCGTTTATTTATTCTTTTTCATTTATTTTTTATGTTGTTTGTTTAATTTATTTCTCTCGTCTTATTCTCATTCTGCACTTCACTTTTCTTCTTTTCTAATGGTCATTTATTTGAAAGCGTTTAAGGTCTGTTCTTTCAGTTTTAGGTTTCCTTGTAAAACACGCAATATTATTTTGCATGGTTATGTTTTACCTGACATTAATGTTATTATACTTTAGACTCGATTTGTACTCTCGCCCAAGTTATGTATCTGTGGTCTATCATTTTGGTCTATATATATATATACGCATCTGTTCCTTTGCCTTCAACTGCTTTGCAGCATTTATAGTGAACACTCACTATTAGTGGCAGTTACTTAAATTGCCCCCAACTTTCTTTTACTACAAATATTGTAGTGAATACTCTACTACATGTTTTCTAATGGGCACATAAAATTTTCCCTGAAACATGTAAGGAGGAGAGACATTCCTAGTTTGTATAGTGCTTGTAGTTTTAATTTGGCTGACTACTGACACAGTGCCCTCTCAAATGTCTGTACCAGTCTACACCCCCCACTGTGTGTCTTCCCCCTCCAATAGATTTGAAGGAAGCATCTTGTCCCACTTATCTTTCTATCTCTTATGATTTACTCAGCTCCTGGAACATAGTCATGGCTCAAAACATTCATAAACTTTAGCAGAAACTCAGTCCACGGAAATGCAAAAAAAAAAAGTAATTTCTACATAGTTGAATGATCTAATACCAAAGTAACAATTTTCATAAAATGCGAACATAGTATGAGCAGTTTCTTTTTTACACATAATCATTTTGTTTTAGCTCACATTCTAATACAGGGAAATTACTATCACTATTGCTTTCTTTCTGCTATTGGGTTTCTCTAGGGTGAATTATTGGCACAACAAATGCCTAGTTCATGTTTTATGCTGTTGAAAAAATAGTCTGAAGTTAATAATTCAGCTCACCTTTAAAAACACTCTGGCTTTCTACTTATCATTTTGTTTCATTAGGATGATTTAGCTATTCACAGAACTTTGTTTTCTTTCCTGAAACCAGGTATATTAAAGAGGAGGTTATGTTGTTATATAACAAAAAATGTTTTAAATTCAACCTATTTAAAATGCAACCTCTAGTCCTGACAGCACCTTTTAAAATGTTGTACTTTAACGAACTTGAGGTTTCTACTGAGAAAGTGAGTTTCTTTCTCTGTGTTGGTATATATCCTAGCTTTAGGACAATAAACACAAATAAATACTATTTTTTCAAAGATCTTGTTGCTGTTGAGAATTGATGTCTAATAGACATCCTAAATTCAAACACTTCATTTTATAAAGCTTGAGACCATAATGCTTCCTAACAATAGTTTGTGATTTTGAGGTGTGTAGAGATAATTTGTAGAATAGTATTTAACATTTGCTTCTATTTTCTTTTCATATATATATCTCCTTTCTTTCTAGATAAATCTTCTCTGCATAATTCATTTTAAGATATGTACCTTGTGCTTTTATGTGTGTACCATTTTCAGAACTTTTCATAAACCTGAACTAATCTATATCCCTTTGTAACACAGTATAACAATAGTTGATTCTCATTCAAACTGTGGATTAAATATCTGTTAATAAAATGTTTTTGTGGGTCATGGCTTTATCTCCAATTTCATAATAATAAGTAAGTATTTAAATACAAGCAATAGGTCAAACATGTTGCTTGTAGTTATTATTTTCAAATATCAGAGGGATTCATTCCTACCTTGTTGCAGGTGGAGTACATAATGATTTTATTGAAAAAGGCTTGCTGGATAGAGGATATATTCAACTTCTATAATAGAAACCCAAAATAAAGTGACTTAATGTCATAGAAGTTCACTCCTGTCACATGTAACAAACTAGATTGAAATATCTCAGGCTGATATGCAGGCTCTGCAGTGTCTAGGACCAGATTTCTTCTATCTCGTTAACATGCCATCCTTAGAAACTTGCTTTATATCCATTGATCCAAGAGGAATCACCACTATATCTATGTTCCAGTTGGCAGGAGGGAGAAAGGATAAGGGAAGGGGTTGGGGAGAGACCTGCATCCTTTGAAGGTGAGGATTCAGAAGTTGAAATTATAACTTCCAACCAAACCTTTTCCACCACAATTTAATCATGTGGCCACACATAACTGCAATCGAGACTTGAAATACATAATCTTTTTTTTTTTTTTTTTTTTTTTTGAGTAGGAGTCTTGCTCTGTCGCCCAGGCTGGAGTGCAGTGGCCGGATCTCAGCTCACTGCAAGCTCCGCCTCCCGGGTTTATGCCATTCTCCTGCCTCGGCCTCCCGAGTAGCTGGGACCACAGGCGGCCGTCACCTCACCTGGCTAGTTTTTTGTATTTTTTAGTAGAGACGGGGTTTCACCGGGTTAGCCAGGATGGTCTCGATCTCCTGACCTCGTGATCCGCCCATCTCGGCCTCCCAAAGTGCTGGGATTACAGGCTTGAACCACCGCGCCCGGCCCCAAAATACATAATCTTTATTCTGGATGGTCATATATCCAGCTAAAATTCAGGCGCTCTATTAAAATAGAAAAAGGGACGAGTAGATAATTGGAAAATAACCAGCCATATTCTGCATACATTGTCACTGAATTTCAGCTTATATTTCCTATCCAGAATGGATAACATCTAAAAACATGTGAGAACAATCTTAACAGTCCATGAACCAATGAGAAGGTGGTGAGCCTGAATAAATAATGAAATTTCCACTTATGTGAAAAATCCATTTTGTTAAACACATACCTTCCAGATTTCCAAAGTAACCGTAAACAGAGGCGCAGGTTTCCCATCAGTGGAGAAACTATCCAAGTTGATTCAAAACTCTTTAGCTTTTTATATTCAAGTATTATCTTTACATTATCCAAAAGGAGACATGCACCTTTAAAATATAGTTGCTGTGCAACTCCTTACTAGTGGATAACACAGATCGCACTTTGTGCCCAATGAACGTGATACAGCAAAGGAAGCCTAGGTGCTTCTAAATAAGTCTTAAGCAAGAGCAAAGCTCAGAAATTCAATTGCAGGGTAAGGGAGATGAGCTGAGTTCTAGCTATATAACATAATACAGTCAAGATAATTAATCATTAATAATAACTAAAAATTACCTGGTTACTCACCCAGATTCCCTTTAGCAGCCTATGAAGTCTACACCCCTAGTCCTGCAGGCATTGGCTACGAATGATCATCATATTTGCACCTTCTGCCGAAAATTGCCCTTAGTTGATAGGCGCTGCCTTGCTGGAAGATGCCTGGGATTTACCCTGGCCCATGACCACGGCTTGGCAGGGTCTTTAAAAGCCCAGTTCCTGGCCTCTAGGTGGACTAAACTCTGTAATGTAATATACTCTTCAGCACTTCCAGTGTGATCAGATTGAGCCTATACTTCTCCTAAAACTGTATCTTTGCTTAGCTTCTTCCTCTTTTTATCTTCACTCCTTTCAATAAATCCCTGTGAATATGCCTTAGTAAATCACTTTCATAAGAACCCCCATCTCAGGCACTGTTTCTAGAGATCCCAAACTAAGATATTTCTCCTTAAGTAGGCTTATTATTCTGTTAACATGAGGCATAATTAGACACATCCTGATCCAATGCTCAATCTACGTCATCATCAACAACTGCCATTTTGATTAGGGACATCGAAATATTTTCACTAATCATTTATTTTATCAGAAAACAATATATAATATGTAAACATATAACAGAAAAATATAGTTTAGTTAATCTACCCAATAAAGGCCTGGCACAGTGGCTCACGCTTATAATCCCAGCACTTTGGGAGGCCAAGGCAGGTGGATCACCTGAGATTGGGAGTTCAAGACCAGCCTAGTCAACATGGTGAAACCCTATCTCTACTAAAACTACAAAAATCATCCGGGCTTGGTCGCAGGTGCCTGTAATCCCAGCTACTCGGGAGGCTGAAGCAGGAGAATCTCTTGAACCCAGGAGGCGGAGGTTGCAGTGAGCCAAGATTACGCCACTGCACTCCAGCCTGGGCAACAGAGCAAGACTCTGTCTCAAAAAACAAAACAAATAAAACAAATCTATCCAATAATAAATATATTTTAGCCATTAATGATGCAGAGTTGTAGGCCTAATGCTAGTCAATATATAATTTTGACAAATATATAAAGTTCTACCAGAACCGTTTTTGATTACAAAAAATTCAGGATCATGAAATTACGATGCTAATGAAACGGCCTAGGTGAGCTTACTGTGAAGAATAGGAGTCAAGCTCCAATTGTGCTACTGTATCTCCAAATTCATATTATGGCAAGGCTTATTATTGCAGGGTGTCATTCTACATGACTACACAAACATTCTTAAAATTTGCAGGACACATTTAGCCCTGGAATATCACAATTCTGGCTCTTTTTACATCATCAATACTGCCAAATTTACCAGTTTTATTGTAAAAAAAAAAAAATGTATTTTCAAAAGACCATGAGATGTGAAAGTTGCTTACAGTAACTTTACAATAATTCTAAGTCCAAAACTTTACAATAATTCTAAGAAATATATTTGTGTTTATAAAATATCATCGCTTTTAATGAATAGCTTTGGTTTTAACCAAATCAGTTTTACTTGAAACTAGGTCACATTCATTAAACAGATACTTGTTAATTCTTGATATTTGCAGTCCAAAGGCAACCACAAGAACTTAAAATATGATTCTTGTTCCTATTCATGTTTCCAGGGAGAGGGACTGCTTCTAGATTAACATTCCTGGTATCTTGTCTCATTTTCTCACTCATTGTTTCTTATGAAATAAAAGTGAAATTACTGACTGTTGTGTCCACATTGAATGACTGGGAAATCTATTAAAAAATGACCAAGGATTTATTTATACATTTTCTTCCATCTCCAACCCTGACCAATGTAACACAGCTACGAGTGTGTCACCTCTTCCATTCCACACATTTTTTTAGGTGAGTGTCTAGACCACCAAGGACTGAGAGTGCTACAGGACCATTGACCTACCTCTGGGTCATTACTGCCAATCAAATGTTTACCAATGATAAAGGTGGAAATTTTATCTTGTTTTTGTTCAGTTATTTCTCATTGTTTTCAAAACTAGAATACAGGAGAGAAGATGGTTATTCATTGACTCTATAAAACCCAAGAATTCTTTTCAAAATGTTTGTGCCTGTTGATGTGGTCACTGACTTCCCACCAAGCAGCCTGATGACCCCACAAAATGTGTGATGCATGGATCCCAGGGCACTTCAGAAAAGGCAAATGTGTTTTCTGTATTTGCAATCAAGCCAATGTGTGTGCACATTTTGATCCTGAGTGAACTTTTTAAAATATTTTATTTTATTTTATAAGTTCTGGGATACATGTGCAGGATATGCAGATTTGTTACAGAGGTAAACATGTGCCATGGTGTTTTGCTGCACCTATCAATAGCTAATGCATGCATTCGCTCTTTATCCTGATGCTCTCCCTCTCCCAGACTCCCCTGACAGGCCCCAGTGTGTGTTGTTCCTCTCCCTGTGTCCATGTGTTCTCATTGTTCAGCTCCCACTTGTGAGTGAGAACATGCGGTATTTGGTTTTGTGTGCCTCTCTTAGTTTGCTGAGGATAATGGCTTCCAGCTCCATCCATGTCCCTGCAAAGGACATGATCTTATTCCATTTTATGAACCTGAGTGAACTTTTTTACTTAAAGAAATCAGTAATACTCTTCATTCATATCTTTTAATGTACAGCTTATTTTTAAAACCTGAGTTGTCAGAAGTCTTTAATTAAAAAAAAATCTTGCCTCAAGAAACTGCTCAGTATCTCCAAAAATATTCCTAATAAAACCCTGAACTGAGTTTTTTTGTATCGTACACATTATATTAAAAGAGATTGCGTGACATCATTGAGAGGTTTCTTTTTTTTTTTGTTTTTTTGCAATTTTTTTTTTTTTTTTTTTTTTTTTTGGAGATGGTGTCTCACTCTGTTGCACAGGTTGGAGTGCAGTGGCATGATCTCGGCTCACTGCAACCTCTGCCTCCCAGGTTCACGCAATTCTCCTCCCTCGGTCTCCTAAGTAACTGGGATTACAGGCGCCCGCCACCACGCCTGGCTAATTTTTTTGTATTTTTAGTAGAGACAGGATTTCACCATGTTTGCCAGGCTGGTCTCGAACTCCTGACCTCAGGTGATCTACCTGCTTCAGCCTCCCAAAGTGCTGGGATTACAGGCGACAGCCACTGTGCCCAGCCTTTTCGCATTTTAAAAGTCCTTTTATTGTCTATAACACATTTATTCCACCTGACAAGAAAAGGGGAAGAGAAAAAGCACACCATTAGTTCCTCAAAAGCAGTCCACTGCTGAAATGTCAGATGTCTCCCATCTCTTAAAAACAGTCTTTTCCTCTCGCTATACCCCGGGCAATCTCATCTGCTTCATGACTTTCTACTTCATTCCTGTGTTTCTGACTTGTACCATATGTACATCTTGTCTTGCCCCCAACATTAACATATTTGCTCTATCCTATAATATACAAAACATAATTTCAGAATTGCTACATCCATACCACTAGCAAACCAAACCTCGTAACAAAAGTCAGGAATTTCTTTGCATCTTTTTAGTCCTTAGAATATATCCCTCTGAGGCTATATAATCAGAATACAGCATTCCAAAATTACCTGGATTCATTTTTTTTTCTTTTCTGTCGTTTTTTTTAATGAGCTAAAGTTAAGTTTATTTGTTTCTGCTTATCTCCAGTTTGAAGTTTCTTTTCTTCAGTTTCTTTGCTGATTAAATTTTCTAAAATTTGTTTTTTAAAAAAGCATAGTTCACAATCAAAACTATATAAAATATATATGCAAAAAAAAAAATCACACTCACATCTATACCCCTTCCACCTAACTCACAACCCTGTAGGTAATCAGTTGTATTACTTTCTGGTTCATTATTTCTGTATTTGTTTCAGCAAAATTAAACAAGTATAGACATACATATTCTAATTTCCTCTTGCTTCTTAGAAGAAAGGTAGCATAGTATATGTTTTTCATTTGCATCTTGCTTTTTTCATATAACAATGCATCCTAGAAATCACTCACCTTAAAGAGATTTTTAATGTCACATTAAATCTAAATTAAATGTCTCTAAATGTGACATTAAAGAGATTTTTATCATTGCTTATATTGATGAGTTGTTTTACTAATTAATATTTGGCAGCTACATAGTACTCCAATGTGTGAATGTGCCAGAGCATATTCCACTTCCTATATGGTATTTAGGTTGCTTCCAATTTTTTTAATACGATTTGAGAGTTATCTTGTACCTATTTTTGTTTGTTTTTTGGCTTTTGTATCTTCAGACTAAAATCCTAGAAGTGGGATTGCTGAGTCATGTGGCAAATGAATATATAATTTCCATATATATTACCAAGTTTATCTTTACTGTGGCTGTACCATTTTGCACTCCCACTAGAAGACTGCCCATTCCCCCACCTCTCTTGAACAGCCTGTGGCGAATCTTTTGGTCAGTAATTTGACAGTTAAAAATAATATATCGGTGTACCTTTATCATTTTTTCTCTTATTATGAGTAACATTAAACATGTCTTTCATATATTAAAAAGCCATTTGTGTATCATTTTGTGTAAACATTTCATGATTTTGTCCATTTTTCTTTGTTGTTGTTGTCAGTTTTTAAGAGTTCTATATATACTGTCATATTTTCCTTTATGGTTGGTTTATTTTCTCCTTGCCCTAGTCATAAAGATGGTACTACATCTAAACCTCTGCTGATACTGTCCAATGGAACTTTCTACAGTGATGGACATATTCCATATCTTTGTTATTCAATGCAGTGGCTGCTAGCCACAGGTAGCTA
Organism: Rhinopithecus bieti; assembly: GCF_001698545.2. NCBI lineage: Eukaryota > Metazoa > Chordata > Mammalia > Primates > Cercopithecidae > Rhinopithecus > Rhinopithecus bieti. Next base: position 2,839,411 of record NW_016807055.1, read on the forward strand.
TTGCACACTCAAAATGTGACTAATACAACTAAGGAACTGAATTTGTAATTGTATTTAATTTTAATTAATTGAAATGTAAATTTAAATACCCATGTGACTAATGGCTACCTTATTGACTAGCGCAGCTCTATATAGATACTTTAATATTTTTATCTTTTGAATTTACATCTATATGAGGAATTTATTTGTAATTGTGAAGTGGCTGGCATTTTTTTTTTTAAATATGGACACTCAACTTATCCAGCACCATGTATTGAAAAGATTCTGTTCTGCAGGGTTACGTGTAATAAATCAAGTGATCATGTAGTTTCGTTCCTAAATTGTTCTGATCCACTAATCTATTTTTCAGTCCTTAATTTCAGTAACACTTGTGTAATCTCAATAGCTTTATAATGTTAATATGTGGTAATATGTTTTGACTTTATCATCTTGGAGAGGCTAGTTTGAGTCCCTTAATTTTCCACATAATTTCTAGAATAATAATTTTACTTTACACAATTGGGGAATTTTAGTCTATATATCAATGTATAGAGAATTGACTTCTTAATATATTGGATCTTTCAATCTCTGAACATGGTATATCCTTTCCCAGTAATAGTAACATTAACTCTGATCACTTGGTTAAACTGAGGTCTCCCAAGCTTTTCCACTGTAGACATACAATTTCTTGATTTTTTTATATTAAATGAAATTTACATTTCTACAAAATGTTCAACATGGTGGTGATATATTATCCTTTATATACATTGTTGAGTTTGGAATGCTAATATCATTTTAAGATATTTAATCAATGTTCATAACAAAGATTGACCAGTAACTTTTGCTTTTATCAAGTTTTGTATCAGGTTATGCTGGCCTTAAAGATTAGTTGAAAATTGTTTTTCCTTTCGCACATTTTGAAAACAAATTACAGATATGATTCTCATTTATTTTATCTAAATTTTTAATTATGAGGAAAAAAGGTGTTAATGATAGTCATTGAATATCTTTTAATCATTTATTTTATCTAAATTTTTAATTATGAGGAAAAAAGGTGTTAATGATAGTCATTGAATATCTTTTAATGTTTGCAGGCTCTATCATTACGCCCCTCCTTTTATTCCTTAGTATTGATAATTTGTACCTTTTTGCTATATTGTCTTGGTTAGTCTTCATATGTATTTATCAAATTTTGGCTTTTGAAATGAACAACTTCTGAGTTTCCTGATTTTCTCTATTGTGTACTTGTTTTCTATTTTATTAAATTTGATTCCTTATTCTTTTCTTCATTCTGCCTTATTTAGGTTTAAACTGATGCTCTTTTGCTAACATCTTCAAATGGATACACACAGGTCATCAATTTTCAGGCTTTTATCTTTAAATATATCATTTGCAGGCTATAAAATTTTCTCTAAAGATGACTGTAACTCCATACCACAAATTTTATATATTCTTTTTTGGTTATATTTTGATTCAAAATATTTTTTATTATTTTACTGATTCTTTCAAAAAATTATGGGTTATTTAATTTTCAAATTTTAGGGGGTTAACAGTCACTAATTTCAAATTTAATTCCATAGTAGTAAAGAAACACACTCTGTATTATTTCAATTATTTGATATATGTTGAGATTTGCCTCATGTACATATAGTCCAGGATATAAACATTTTGGGAAATATTGCATGTGTACTTCTGTATATTGCACAGTTGAATGCAGTGCTCTATATGATTGATTAGGCCAAAGCTTATTAATCTTACTTTTTGAGTATTCTATATTTTAGTGCTTTTATGTGCCTTATCCTATGACTTTTGTGAATTTTGTGTTAAAATCTTTCACTGTATTTGTGTATTTATTTATTCATTAATTTTTTTTTCAGTCTTGCTTTCTAAGGTATGTAATTAGGTGCATACAAATTTTAAATTTTAAATTGATCTTTTTATCATTAAGAAATGTCCCCTCTTTACCTCTGATATGCTTCCTGTCTTAAAGTCTACTATTTCTTATATTAGCATAATTACATGTTTATTTTGATTACCCTTTGAATGTTATACCTTTTTTCTTTTATTTGACTTTACAATTTTTGTGTAGTTATTTAAGTTTTATCTCTTTTAAAACCACTGCATATAATTGGCAGTGGTATTTATTCTGGCAATCTTGACTATTAATTGGATAATTTAATAGAAATTTAATAACTATTATTAATTTAATTAATTAATGATACATTTGGATTTAAATCTACCAACTTAATGCTTTACTTTATTTCTCCCACTTGGTCTAGATTTCTTTTCTCTCCTTTTCTGTTTTTGGGTTCGTCAAGTATTTTTTTGTTATCATATTTACTCCACTATTAACTTTTAAGTTATATTAATTCACTTTTAAATTTTTATTTTATTTGTCTTTTTGGTGGCTCTTCTGTAGATCTCTCACTTCTAAATCTCATATAAATTAGCATCCCTAGGTAAGGCAAGCATGTTAGAGCACTTCAATTACCCCTTTTCCATTCTTTTGTTATTTTGTCATGTTTCGATTAAATGTCACAGTACATTAGTATTATTGTTGCTGTTTTATATATTTTGTTTTTGTTTATAAGGAAATCTCTCCACTCTTATTTTTGAAGAATATTTCCTCTGAGGAGAATTCTACTATAACAACTAATTTTTTTTTCAGCATTTTAAAGATGCCATGTCAGTCTTTCCTAATTGTCATCATCTTTGTTGAGAAGCAAGTTAATAATTACAAAATTGTTCCTTTGGAAGTAATTTATCTTTTTATTAGATGTTTCTAAGATTTTGCTCTTTGTCATTAGTTTTCAGTAACTTTACCATAATGTGCCTGAGAATGATTTCTTTGTTCTCATTCTGATTGGGCTTTATAGTGTTTCTTGAATATGTGGCTTAATGTCTTTCATCAGTTCTGGGTAATTTTTACCCTTTATTTGGTCCTTTTTGCAGTCCTGAGAGTCTGTCTGCCACATATATGTATTTTCTATGTATTATACAAGTCATATTATCCTTTTTGTATTTGCCATCCTATTTTGTATTTTTTTACTAACTTATCTTTCAAAATCACTAATCCTCTGTCTTGCAACTCTCTGATAGTCAGTTAGTATAAAAGTCAATCACTTTAATGCAATTAGGTATTAAGCTATTTATAACTGGTTTTAGGCCTGGTCTTCTAATTTGCTATTATTCCTAGTATATGCTATTTCAGGAGAGTTAGAGAAATACCTAGAAGGTTTATTGTGTTTTTCCCCCTTGCTGGGCTTTGAACTTCATTTAAAAAACTCCAAACAGGCCGGGGGCGGTGGCTCAAGCCTGTAATCCCAGCACTTTGGGAGGCCGAGACGGGCGGATCACGAGGTCAGGAGATCAAGACCATCCTGGCTAACATGGTGAAACCCCGTCTCTACTAAAAATACAAAAAACTAGCCGGGCGACCTGGCGGGCGCCTGTAGTCCCAGCTACTCCGGAGGCTGAGGCAGGAGAATGGCGTGAACCCGGGAGGCGGAGCTTGCAGTGAGCTGAGATCCGGCCACTGCACTCCAGCCTGGGCGACAGAGCAAGACTCCTTCTAAAAAAAAAAAAAAAAAAACAAAAAACTCCAAACAGCACTGGAATTCTCTGCCTCTTAGCATCTGCCTTCTTTTAGCTTCTGAGCCTTTCTACCCACATTGCATATGCACTAGCTAATGACTCAAAGGGAAAAGCTGCCAAGAAAAATACTTCTAGCAAGTTTTCCTTCTCTCTGGAATCCTGGGTCTCCAAGTTTGGTTGCCTTGATTACTTTCTGGTGGGTTCAAACAGGTTTAAATTTTTATCTAGGTTTTATTTTTGCTCTCATTGGGAAGGTGGTCTGCTACGATCTATTTCTTTTTAGCTGGAAATATAAAGTTCAAGATATATTTATAATCCTTGGTTAATAATAACTCCTCTATAAAGCTTTTTTCTTATTATTTCATCAGAAAAAAATCACTCTTTCAACTAAATTCTTATGAATGTAGTGATTAAGAGCACAGAATATGGAGCTATTAGAATCAACCTTCACCATGACCTTAGACAAGTTACCTAACTTCCTTTTGCTTCAGTTTTCTTATAAGATTGAGATAATATTTGTATTCATGTCACAGTATTGATATAAAGATTAAATGAGATGATGGATGTAAATCACATAAGCATTCCTTAAGGGTTAGATATTTTTGGTAATAGTTTTAGTAATATGACGGCATTTTTTATTAAAAACTTTGTTATTTAAGCACATAAGTACCTGACTAGATTCACTGATAGAGAGAAATGTCTTCCTCATCTTTATTCCCCAGCCTTGAGGTATTCTCACATAGGTTATCTATTGCATTGGTGGACAAATGCAAAATTAATTGCATACATCCAAAATCGTTAATTCAATGAGATGAAATGAAAGTTTATTTCCAAAGACCCATGGCAGGGGGAAGAAGTTTAGTTATGCAAATGAGAACTGAATCTGTAGATTTTCCATATCCATGTTAATATGTTTTTAACTCCTTGAAACCAGTTATTTTTTGTTTTGTTCATCTCTTTATGTCAGCACCTAGCCCAGTTTTTGGTTAATAAGAGACAATCAGTGTTTGCTAAATTACTAAAGGAATAATTCATTTTTACCTTCTTTATTACTATTGATTATCTAATGTTGTCTTTTCACAAGTACTTCTGTATTCAGATTTCAACTTATCAAATCTTCAAAAATTTTCAAAAAACCTCTAGTTTTTTAAAGAGCCAGTTGTATTTCTCTTTTTCAGTAAGCTGTGTTTGCCACTGAGTTTATTTTAGAAGCAGATTATAAATGACCTGTATCGGTCAGGTGTGTTTCTGCTATGCTGAACTCATAATACAAGTATCATCCAGGTGTCTGTAGACCAATAGACCAAACAATTTAAACACCTTCTCATACGTTACAGAAGGCAGTGAAAGTTTTTTATATTTTTCTTTTAAGATAAGATTGTCCTTTTAAACTTTTGATCCTAATCTTCATTTTTCATAACATTTGCCAAGGTCTCATGGATTTTATTTTCTATGTGTTGCCTTCCCAGTTGTTCTTTGATGAAGAGAAGAAAATGTTCAAAGATTCTATCTGGACAGCAGAGCAGTGCACAGCTGTGATGTTTCTTTTTTCTCTGCCTTGACCTTACTCTGAAGAAAGTACTCCTTTAGGCTCAAACTCCTGAAATTGACTGAAGTATCTCTTAGGGAGTGCTTTGGTCATAACAATTTTTTTAAGAAACTTATTTGAATTCCATTCCACGTGCAGCCTCCCTTTACTTTATAGGTTAAAGTGGGAAATATCATTCAGAAAGGGAAAAGGATCATCAGTATTTAAAGTTTATATCATAAGTGAGAAGTTTGTGAACAAAGCCTGCCCATAAGACTGTTTTGTGTTACATCATCTCTTGAAATCCATCTGAAAAAAGAGTATGCACCAGACGATTGCACCAACATGGGGAAAGCAAAGGCATGTCTCATTATCACCCTGAGAAATGCCAATACCTATGGTCTTTTGTTAACCTCTTGATTATTTTTAGAATTTTTACTTTAAGTCACATAGGCCTTATGGCTCACACAACAGAAAATTATTTTAACTCAAGTATAATTGATTGTTGTCTTTTCAAGGAATTTTGAAATTAAGAAAATATATGAGAAAAATATTTGTTAGATGAAGAGAAGGAAAAGCAACTATCTGGCACAAAATGACTGACTTCCAAGGTTACTAATTCACTAGAAAAAACATCAGTAATCTTTGAATGAATGATATGTGTGATAACAGTATTAAATATTCACTTACCGAGGGGGCGGAGCAAGATGGCCG
>NW_016807056.1:0-8392 GCF_001698545.2 Rhinopithecus bieti
TACATTGCTTTGTGATGTGTGAACTCATCTCACAGACTTACACTGTTGCCTTAATTGAACAATTTGCTCACACTTTTTTCTTGAAATCTGCAATGGGATATTTTGGAGCACATTGAAACTTGTGGTGACAAAGGAAATATCCTATGAGCGAAATGAGAAAGAAGCTTTAGGAGAAACTAATTTGTCATGTGTGAATTCATCTCACATAGTTACACAATTCCTTTCATGGAGCAGTTTGGAAGCGCTGTTTTTGGGGAATCTGAGAAGGGATATTTTGGATTGCCTTGAAGCCTATGGTGACAAAGGAAATATTCTCAGATAATAACTAGAAAGAAGCTATCTGAGAAAGTTCTTTGTGATGTGTGAATTCATCTCACAGAGTTACACCTTTCTTTTCATGGAAAAGTTTTCTAACACTGTTTTCATGGAATCTGCAAAGGGATATATGCAAGTGCATTGAGTCTTGTGGTTAAAAAGGAATTATCCTCAGATAAAAACTAGAAAGAAGCTTTCTGAGAAACTGCTTTTTGATGTGTGAGTTCGTTTCACAGAGTTACACTGTTCTTTTCAGTGAGCAGTTTGCAAACATTGTTTTCTTGGAATCTGCCATGTGATATTTCGGAGTGCATTGAAGCTTACAGTGACAAACTAAATGTCATCATATAAAAACTAGAAAGAAGCTTTCTGAGAAATTGCTCTGTGATTTGTGAATTCATCTCACAGAGTTACATGATTCTTTTCATGTAGCAGGTTGGTAACACTGTATTGGGGAATCTGAGAAGGAATATTTTGGATTGCATTGAAGCCTATTGTGACAGAGAAATATCTTCAGATTAAAACTAGAAAGAAGCTGTCTGAGAGACTGCGTTGTAATGTGTTAATTCATTTCACACAGTTACACAATTCTTTTCATGGATCAGCTTGGTAGCACTTTTTTTGAGGAATCTGAGAAAGGATATTTTGGATCACGTTGAAGCCTTTGGTGACAGAGGAAATATCATCAGATAGAAACTAAAACCTAGCTTTTGAGAAAGTTCTTTGTGATGTGTGAATTCAACTCAGAGTTACACCTTTCTTTTCATGGAGCAGTTTCCTAACACTGTTTTCGTGGAATCTGCAATGGGACATTTAGGAGTGCAATGAGGCCTATGGTGAAAAAGGAAATATCCTCATATAAACACTGGATAGAAACTTTCTGTGAAAGTGCATTGTGATGCGTGAATTCATCTCACAGAGTTAGACCATTCCTCTCACTGAGCCGTTTGATAACTCTGTTTTCACAGATTGTGCCATAGGATATTCAGGAGCGCTTTGAATCCTATCGTGACAAAGACAATATAATCAGATAATAATCAAAAAGAAGTGTTCTGAGAAACCGCTTTATGATGTGTTAACTCATCTCCTGGAGTTACATGATTCTTTTCAAGGATCGGTTTGGTAGCACTGTTTATGGGAATATTAGAAGGGATATTTTCAATCACGTTGAAGGCTCTGGTGACTAAGGAAATACCCTCAGATGAAAACTATAAGGAAGCTTTCTGAGAGAGTTCTTTGTGATGTGTGAATTAATCTCACAGAGATACACCTTTCTTTTTGTAGAGCAGTTTGGTATCATTCTTTTCACTGAAATCTCAACAGGATATTTGGGAGCACATTCAGGCCTATAGTGAAAAAAGAAATTTCCTCAGATAAAAACCAGAAAGAAGCATTCTGAGAAACTACTTTGTGATGTGTGAATTTATCTCAAACTGTTATACCATTCTTTTTATTGAGCAATTTGATACAACAGCTTTTGTGTGATCTGCAATAGGATATTTGGGAGAGCATTGAAGTCTATGGTGAAAACGGAAATATCCTCAGATAAAAACCAGAAGAAACACTCTGAGAAATGACTTTGTGATGTGTGAAATTATCTCACAGAGTTACACTGTTCTTTTCATTGAGCAGTTTGCTAACACTGTTTTCTTGGAATCTGGAATGGGATATTTCAGAGTGCATTGAAGCTTATGGTGACAAAGAAAATATGTTCATATAAAAACTAGAAAGAAGCTTTCTGAGAAACTGCTTTGTGATGTGCTAATTCATCTCACAGTGTCACACGATACATTTCATGGATCAGTTTGGTAGCACAGTGTTTGAGGAATCTCAGAAGGGGTATTTTGGATCACATGGAAGTCTATGATGACTAAGGAAATATCCTCACATAAAAACTGGAAAGTTTTCTGATAAACGGCTTTGTGATGTGTGAATGCATCTCACAGAGTTATACCTTTCTTTTTATGGTTCAGTTTGCTAACACTGATTTCATGTAATCTGCAAAAGGACATTTTAGAGTGCATTGAGGCCTATATCAAAAAAGGAAATAGCCTCAGAAAAAAATGGAAGAGAAGCTTTCTGAGAAACTGCTTTGGGATGGGTGAATTCACCACACAGAGCTACACCATTCTTTTCAATGAGCAGTTTGATAACACTTTTCTCATGGAATCTGCAATAGGATATTTGGGAGAGCATTGAAGCCTGTGGTGAGAAAGGAAATATCCTCAGATAAAAACCAAAAAAATCTTTCTGAGAAACTACATTGTGTTGTGTCAATTCACCTCAAAGAGTTACACTGTTCTTTTCATTGAGCAGTTTGCTAACACTGTTTTCTTGGATCTGGAATGGGATATTTTGGAGTGCATTGAAGCTTATGGTGAGAAATGAAATATCATCATATACAAATTAGAAAGAAGCTTTCTGAGAAACTGCTTTGTGATATTTTAGTTCATCTCCCAGAGTTACATGATCTTTTCATGGATCACTTTGGTAGCACTGTTTTGGGGTATCTGAGAAGGGANATGGGATATTTCCGAGTGCATTGAAGCCTATGGTGACAAAGGACATATCCTCAGATAAAAACTAGAAATAAGCAATCTGAGAAAGTTTTTTGAGATGTATGAATTCATCTCACATAGTTACATGTTTCCTTTCATGGGACAGTTTGCTATCAAAGTTTTTGTGGAATCTATAAAGGGATACAAGGGAGTGCATTGAGGCCTATATTGAAAAAGGAAATATACTCACAGAAAAACCAAAAATAAGCTTTCTGAGAAACTGATTTTTGATGTGTAAATTCATCTTACTGAGTTACACTATTCTTTTCATTGAGCAGATTGATAACACTGTTTTCGTGGATTCTGCAGTAGGATACTTAGGAGTGCATTGAAGCCAATGGAGGCAAAGAAAGTATAATCAGATAAAAACCAAATAGAAGCATTCTGAGAAACTGCTTTGTGATATGTGAATTCAGTTCACAGAGTTACACTGTTCTTTTCATTGAGCAGTTTTTAAACACTGTTACCTTGGAATCTGCAATGGGATATTTCAGAGCACATTGAAACTTACTGTGAAAAAGGAATAATCCTCAGACAGAAACTAGATAGATACTTTCTGATAAAATACTTTGTGATTTGTGAATTCTTCTTACAGAGTCACACGATTCTTTTCTTGGATCAGTTTGATAGAACTGTTTTTGGGAAATCTGAGAAGGGTAGTTTTGGATTTCATTGAAGCTTATGGTGACAAAAGAAATATTCTCAGATATAAACTAGAAAGAAGCTTTCTGAGAAGGCTCTTTGTGATGTGTGAATTCATATCACAGAGTTGCAACTTTCTTTATATGGAGCAGTTTGGTATCACTGTTTTCGTGGAATCTGCAAAGGGATATTTGGGAGCACATTGAGACCTAGGGTGAAAAATGAAATGTTCTTAGATTAAAAACTAGAAAGAAGCTTTCTGAGAAATTTCTTTGTGATGTGTGAATCCATCTCAGAGAGGTACACTGTTCTATTCCAAGCCGTTTGCTCACACTGTATTGTTGAAATCTGCAATGGGATATTTCAGAGCACATTGAAACTTATGGTAAAAAAGGAAATATCCTCATATAAAAACTAGAAAGAAGCTTTTTGAGAAATGGCTTTATGATGTGTTAATTCATCTCACAGAGTTACACGATTCTTTTCATGGATAAGTTTGGTAACATGGTTTTTGTGGAATCTGACATGGGATATTTTGGATTGCATTGAAGCCTATAGTGACAAAGGAAATATCCTCAGATAAAAACTATAAAGAAGCTTCTGAGAAAGTTCTTTGTGATGTGTGAATTAATCTCACAGAGTTACACCTCTCTTTTCATGGAGAAGTTTGCTAAAACTATTTTTGTGAAATCTGCAAATGGATATTTGGGAGCACATTGAGGCAAATAGTGAAAAAGGAAATATCCTCATACAAAAACTAGAATGAAGCTTTCTGAGAATCAGCTTCATAATGTTTGAATTCACTGCACCAAGTTTCACTGTTGTTTTCATGGAGCAGTTTGCTAACACTGTTTTCTTGGAATCTACAATGGCATATTTGGGAGCGCATTGAAGCTTAATGTGAAAAAGGAAATATCCTCAGACAAAAACTAGAAAGAAACTTTCAGAGAAATTGCTTTCTGATGTGTGAATTTACGTCCTAGAATTACACTGTTTTTTTCATTGAGCAGTTTGCTAACACTGTTTTCTTGGAATCTGCAATGGGATGTTTCAGAGAGCATTGAAGCTTATTGTGACAAGGAAATATCTTCATATGAAAACTAGAAAGAAGCTTTCTGAGAAATTGCTTTTGGATGTGTTAATTCATCTGACATAGTTACACGATGGTTTTCATGAATCAGTTTGGTAACACCGTTATTGGGGAATCTGAGAAGGGATAGTTTGGATCGTGTTGAATCCTAGGGTGACCAAGGAAATATCCTTAGATAAAAACTAGAAAGAAGCTTTCTCAGAAACTACTTTGTGGTGTGTGTATTCATCTCACAGAGTATAACTTTTCTGTTCATGGAGCAGATTGCTAACATAGTTTTCGTGGAATCTGCAAAGGGATGATTGGGAGCACATTGAGGCCTATGGTGGAAAAGGAAATATCCTCAGTGAAAAAGTAGAAGGAAGCTTTCTGAGAAACTGCTTTGTGATGTGTGAATTCATCTTACAGATTTATACTGTTCATTTCATTGAGCCATTTGCTAACACTGTTTTCCTGGAATCTACAATAGGATATTTTGGAGTGCATTGAAGCTTGTGGTGACAAAGGAAATACTGTCATATAAAAACTAGAAAGAAACTGTCAGAGAAACTGCCTCATGATGTGTTAATTTATCTCACAGAGTTACATGATTCTTTTCATGGATCAGGTTGGTAGCACTGTTTTTGGGGAATCTGAGAAGGGATATTTTTGATCGCATTAAAGCCTATGGTAACAAAGGAGATATCCTCAGTTAAAAACTAGAAAGAATCTTTCTGAGAACATTATCTGTGATGTTTGAATTCATGTTACAGATTTACACCTTTCTATTATCTCACTGAGTTACACTGTTCTTTTCAGTAAGTAGTTTGATAATACTGTTTTCTTGGAATCTGCAATGGGATATTTCGGAGCACATTGAAGCTTATGGTGACAAAGGAATTATCCTCATGTGAAAACTAGAAAGAAGCATTCTGAGAAACGGATTTGTGATGTATTCATTTATTTTACAGAGTTACATGTTTCTTTTCATGGAACAGTTTGATAGTATTGTTTATGGGGAATCTCAGAATGGATATTTGGGATCGCATTGAAGCCTATGGTGACAAAGGAAACATCCTCAGGTAAAAATTAGAAGGAAGCTTTCTGAGAAAGTTCTTTGTGAAGTGTCAATTCCTCTCCACAGAATTACACCTGCCTTTTTGTGGAGAAGTTTGCCAACACTGTTGTCATGGAACCTGCAAAGGGGTATTTGGGAGCACTTTTCAGCCTATAGTGAAAAAGGAAATATCCTCAGATAAAAATTAGAAAGAAGAATTTCTGAGACGTTGCTTTTTGATGTGTGAGCTCATCTGACAGATTACACCATTCTTTTCATTGAGCAATTTGATGACATTGTTTTCACGGAATCTGCAATAGGATATTTGGGAGTGCTTTGAAGCTTGCAATGACAAAGGAAATATGCAAGATAAAAACCAAAATAAACTTTCTGCAAAACTTCTTTGTGATGTGTCAATTTTAATTCATCTCACAGAGTTACAATGTTCTTTTCATTGATAAGTTTGCTAACACTTTTTTCGTGGAATCTGCAAAAGGATATTCGGTAGCACATTGAGGAATATGGGGAAAAAGTAAATATCCTCAGATAACAACCAGAAAGAAGTTTTCTTAGAATCAGCTTTGTAATGTGTGAATTCATGTTACAGAGATGCACCATTCTTTTCATGGATCAGTTTGATTGAACTGTTTTTGGGGGATCTGAGAAGCGATATTATTGATTGCATTGATTCCTATGGTGACAAAGGAAATATCCTCAGATGAAAACTAGACAGAGGCTTTCTGAGAAAGTTATTTGTGGTGTCTGAATTCATCTCACAGAGTTACACCTTTCTTTTCATGGAGCAGTTTGCTAACACTCTTTTTGATTAATTTGCAAATGAATTTTTGGGAGGACATTGAGGCATATGTTGAAAAAGGAAATATACTCCGACAAAAACTAGAAAGAAGCTTTCTGAGAAACCACTTTGTGATGTGTGAATTCATCTTACAGAGTTACACCGTTCTTTTCATTGAGCAGTTCGATAACACTGTTTTCATGGAATCTACTATAGAATTTTTGGGAGCACAATGAAGCCAATGGTGACAAAATTATTATCCTAAGTAAAAACCAAAAGAACCCTTCTGTGAAATTGCTTTGTGATGTGTGAATTCATCTAACAGAGTTACACTGTTCTTTTCATTGAGAAGTTTGCTAACACTTTTATCATGGAAACTGCAATGGGATATTCGGGAGCATATTGAGTAATATGGTGAAAACGGAAATTTAATCAGATAAAAACTAGAAACAAGAACTCTGTGAAACTACTTTGTGATGTGTCAATTCATCTCACAGAGTTACACCATTCTTTCCATGGAGCAGTTTGGTAGCACTGTTTTTGGGGGATCTGAGAAGAGATATTCTGCTTTGTGCTGAAGCCTGTGGTGACAAAGGAAATATCCTCAGACAAAAATTAGAAAGAATGTTTCTGAGAAACTTCTTTGTGATGTGTATGTTCATCTCACAGAATAACACCTTTTTTTCATGGAGCAGCTTTCTAACATGGTTGTCATGGAATCTCCAAAGGGATATTTTGGATCGAGTTGAGTCCTATGGTGAAAAAGGAAATATCTTCAGATAAAAACTAGAAGGAAACTTTCTGAGAAACTGCTTTGTGACATGTGAGTTCATCTGACAGAGTTATAAAGTTCTTTTCACTGAGAAGTTCACTAACAAATTCGTCATGGAATCTGCAATGGGATATTCCAGAGCACATTGAGGAATATGGAAAAAAAAAAGAAATATCCTCAGATAAAAACTAAAAAGAAGCTTTCTGAGAAACTGCTTTGTGATGTGTGAATTCATCACACAGAGTTACACCACTCTATTCATGGAGCAGTTTGGTAGCACAGTTTTTGGGGAATCTGAGAAGGAATATTTTGAGTTGCATTGAAGACTACAGTGACAAACGAAACATCCTCGGAAAAAAACTAGAAAGAAGCTTTCTGAGAAATTGCTTTGTGATGCGTGAATTCATCTCACATAGTTACAGAATTCTTTTCTTGAAGCAATTTGCTAAAATTGTTTCTGTAGTACCTGCAGTAGGATATTTTGGAGCACATTAAGGCCTAGCGTGAGAAAGGAAATTTCCTCAGTTAGACCCAAAAAGAATCTTTCTGAGAAACTGCTTTGTGATGTGTTAATTCATCTCACAGATTTACACCCTTCTTTACATTTAGCAGTTTTCTAATATCATTTTCATGGAATCTGCATAGGGATATTCATGAGCACATTGAGTACTATGGTGAAAAAGGAAATATCCCCAGATAAAAACTAGAAAGAAGCTTTCTGACAATCTGCTTTTGAGTTTGTGAATTCTTCACAACTACTCCATTACAAGATTCTTCTCATGGAGTAGTTTGGTAGCAATGTTTTTGGGGAATCTGAAGAGGGATATTTGGATCGCCTAGGGTGAAAATGAATTATCCTCATATAAAAAGTAGAAAGAAGCTTTCTGAGAAACTGCTTTGTGATGTTTGAATTCAACTCACAGAATTACACAATTCATTTCATGGATCAGTTTGGTAACATTGTTTTTGGGGCATATGAGAAGGAATATTTTGAATTGCATTGAAGCCTGTGGTGAGAAAGGAAATATTCTCAGATAAAAACTAGAAATAAGCTTTATGAGAAACAGCTTTGTGATGTGTGAATTCATCTCACAGACTTGCACGATTCTTTTCTTGCAGCATATGCTAACACTGTTTTGAAGAATCTGTAATAGGATATTTGGGAGTGCACTGAAGCCTATCG
>NW_016807057.1:0-17669 GCF_001698545.2 Rhinopithecus bieti
TTTCACCATGTTGGCCAGGCTGGTCTCGAACTCCTGACCTCATGATTCGCCCACCTCATTTTTAAGGTCTTATTATGCCTTAGTGTATTCCATGTTTACTATCTAAATTTATGTGTTAACACATTGAAAATTGTCAACAACTGTAAGAATAATAAGGATTGGCAACTATTTTGACTGTTCAAAAATATTCCAGTTTTCTTGCTCCCAAGAGCACAGAAGGATTGTAGTCCCTACCTCCTTGAAGGGATGCATGGACATTGACTTGCTAGACTAATGAAATGAGTGGAAATGATATGTGGCACTTGCAGGTGGCAGTCTTTAAATTCCAGGCATGATTGGCCATGCTTTCTTTCTCTCGGCCACACCATTAGGTGATGGTCCAGGCAGTAGAAGTGACATCGGTTGGATGTTTGTCCCCTCCAAATCTCACGTTAAAATGTGATCCCCAAATGTTGTAGGTGAGCCCTAGTGGGAAGTGCTTGGGTCATGGGAGAAGATCCCCCATGAGGGTGTTGGTACCATCCCTGCAGCAATGAGTGAGTTCTCAACCTATTAGTTCACATGAGAGCTGGTTATTTTAAAAAGCCTGGCATTTCCCTTTCTTCCTCTAGCATCATGTGACAAACCCATTCCCCCTTCACCTTCTGCCATGAGTAAAAGCTTGCTGAGGCCTTCACCAAAAGCAAGTGCTGGTACTGTGCTTCTTGTAGAGTCTGTAGAACCATGAGTCACAATAGACCTCTTCTTTTTCATAAATCACCCAGCCTTGGGTATTCCTCTATAGCAACACCAAATGGACTAATACAAGAGGTTTCATCAATTTTAATCCCCAAGCTCATGGAGTAGATCCCCCTGGTGACTCATGATGAGCACGTCATGTATGTGAGAAATAACTATCCTTTGTCTTAAGCCACTAAGATTTTGCAGTTATTTATTTACATACCATGACTTAACTCATTGCAACTAATATAAAGATGCAAACTTCTAGGCTGTCCTCTGATTATATCCATTTTTGTTTTAGTTTAGAATTATCTCATGTTCATCATCTATAAAATAAGACTAGTGTGTAAAAAAGTGTGTAAGGGCTTCCAAGTTGCAAATTACTATATACTTCTAAATTTACCGATTATTTCCTAGGCTCTGACCTTAAGTTGATGTCCATATTGGCAAATCTATGTTTTCATTCAGCAGCCTGTTCTGATGCATTTTCAATACATTTGTGATCTGATCACAGGACTCTCCTTTTGGGAGATCTTTTTGAGAAAGGACTCCTTTTTGTCAGTACAAAGGAAAACTGTAGACAAGATCTTTGTTAATTTTCCTAGGGATTTGAGCTTATAGAAACAGGAGTTAGCAAAAGTGACTTTTTGTTAGTAATTGGTAAGTTTAAAAAAAAAAAAAAAGCTATTTGTAGCACTATGATGTAAAAAATTAAAAAAAAAAAGAAAGAAAAAGAAAGTCTAGCTGCTGAGAAAATATTGAGGAGGGAGAAAATGGCTCATTTAGGGCATGTAACAACACTGAAATACTTTAGGAGAAAGAAAAAGTCCTCACCAGAGTTAAAACATCTGTTATTATAAATTACTGAGAAAAGAGCAACGCTTATACTGTGTATAAATTACCAACCAATGGAATATGTTCATGGGTGACAACTGTTTCAAATATAAATTATCACTCATCATTAAGCTTTATTCAATTACCCAAGCAAATGAGAGAGAAAATGCCACTGAATCTTGTACATGTCTTTATTTCTCATGTGTTCATCTTGAAAACTCAAGACATTCTTCACTGAGGGCAACATATGGAATGACTAAATCTCAAGTATTAATTCAAAGCCAATTTTCTCTCCACTGTCCCAGGATACAAAATGCAGCTGAGAACAAAGTCAGAGTATAAAACACAGACTTTCTTCCCGTAGGCTCAGATAACAGACATGCAGCCAAATGGAATTTTACCAAACTTTCTAAAATGAGTAACACTGTGTGAGCACTGTTCCCTTGGGAACTTTATGAAAATGAGATATCTATCACAAAGGTTTCTCCAAGAAAAAAAATTCCTTCAAAAATGGGCATGTGTCATGACCTAGAAAGAACTGCAGAAAATTACAAACACCTAAGCATAGTTTAAACTAAAAAAAACTTGAATTTTCCCTAAATATGATAATAAAAAAAGAAATTAAAATTTATTGAATGTCTAGTACTCATTCTTTCAACATTTATTGGTTGTATATAAGATGCCAAGAACCATGCTAGATGCTTTCACATGAACTGTCTCATTTAGTCAAGAACTCTGTAAAGTACATATTAATTTATAGATGAATGGCTTGCCTAAAGTCACACAACTAAGAGAGTCTTTTATGTGAGAAGTATTTAAGGAACTCTACTACATGCTAGCAATTTTTTTTATTATTTGAGATGGAGTTTCCCCCTTGTTGCCCAGGCTGAGGTGCAATGGCACCATCTTGGTTCACTGCAACCTCCACCTCCCGGGTTCAAGCAATTCTCCTGCCTCAGCTCCCGAATAGCTGCGATTACAGGCATGCACCACCACACCTGGATACTTTTGTATTTTTAGTAGAAACAGGGTTTCTCCATGTTGGTCAGGCTGGTCTCGAACTCTCAACCTCAGGTGATCCACCCACCTCGGCCTCCCAAAGTGCTGGGATTACAGGCATGAGCCACCGCACCTGGCCCCATGCTGGTACCTTCCTGTGCACTAGAGCCCATCACTAACATTTGGGGGACCCAGGATGAGCATACAAATTGAGGTCCCTATACCAGATGTCTAAATTTTTAAAATTATAAACGCTGGTGTGCTGGAGCCAGGTACAGGCCATAGGCCTCTCTTCCCAAATTCAGATTTATTAATGTTGTACTGGTAGCTTGAAATCAGCCATGGTGGAAATATTTAGACCATGGTAAAGGGCAGACACTACAAATTGTCTTTTTGTTTGTTGGTTTGTCTTTAGAGAGCCTCTTTGTAAGCATTTACAAGCACAGCACTTCTTATAACAACCTAACCTTTGAATAAAATATGTTATACTCCTTAATTTTTAAAAATATACCTTCATAGTTACATGGAAGTCCAAGTTTGAATTTAGTCCCAGATTCCTTGTTGTTCCACACCAGAATTTGGCAGAGAAGAGAGAGCCATTCCCCAGAACTATGCCCCCTCACCTGCACGATGAGGCCCTAGCCCTCTCCGCTTTTCATCACATCCCAAGTTTCATCATGCACTGGGAAGGAGTTCATGTGAACCCCTGTGGACACTCCAGCACACACATCAAAGCTTTGTCTATCTGTACACCACACACACATAGAAAGAGCTGCCCTAGATCACCTCCCTTGGCCTAGGAGCATATATACCACGGGTACAGAACAACCTCAGTTGACTGGATGAAGGGAGAGAATACTCACAGATTCTGGAAGCAGACACAAGTCTTTAAAGGTCTGAAATTTCAGCATTATCTAGAAAAGAAGGACAGTGTAGGCTCTGGGTAAGTCCCTTTTTCTTACCAATAAATCACCCCTTAGAGAGTGGTGCAGATGGAAGAGGGCTCAGACAGAGCCCTCTAAAACACAGGGCTCAGGATAGAGGCCTCTATTGCCTGATCTAAGAATGGTACTAAATACAGAAGTTTCAAAGCCCTCATGGAACTCATGTTCCACTAAGGTAAGTTATAAAATCATCAAAGTATTTTAAAGATCTAATTGTTTATACTCACACCCCTTTTTAGCTCAAGTAAAATATTAGTAATTACCATTTATTGGCAGCATAGTATTTACTCAGAGCTTACCAGGTTCTTGGAGACTGAATGACTAAAAATTCAGGGACTAGGTATTAATTTTAGTAAGCAAAACAATTACTGATATTTATTTATCACAAAATAATTGTCAATGGAAGGACTCAGAGCAGCTTCGCATTCCATGAAAAAAGTGCTCCTTCTACCTGCCCAGCTGAATCCTTTTGCAAATTGTGGATTAGTTTTGCTCCCTGATCATGGCACCTGTCACCATGGGTAATAAGAGCACTTTCATTATTTACCTAAGAATTTAGATATATACCTTCATAATAACCTGGAAGGCAAAGCGTCAGCAACACTGGCTGTGATACCAATGCTGCCTCTTACATGTTTTGCAACCATCTGTAGTTCATGAAACACTATGGTCTCATTTTCTCCATCTGAAATCTAGAATATTAACATTGTTCACTACTTCTAGGATGGTACATTTAGAGGCTGTATGTGAAGGCAAGCTGAAACCTGTAAAAAGTTAACATAGAGAAAAGAGAGTCCTCAGGGAAATGCTTTCTTTTTTCTTTTTTCAGTCTTAAAGAGGCTTTCACAGCCAGGTGAACCGGCTGCCACCAAGGGACCAAGACGATTGGTGCACTCCCAACAGACCTTCGGAGGGAAGGCACCAAGAGTGGACAGAGGGAAGACACAGAAGCTGGATTGAAGTGGGAGGAAGCTGGGAACCGTGCATGGGGCTATCATGCACCAGGACTCATTCCTGGCCCCCAACAACCTCAAGGGAATGGGTAAGTTGAACCAGTGAGGAGAAACCCACTCTTGCCATAGCCTCTGGAATCGCAGTGGGCAGAGACCCCTCAAACACCACAGACACTTGAGTTGGCAGGCAGAGCTGCTTAGAGAAGTGATAGGAGCAGCATGCCAGTGGAAGCAGGGCCTACAGGGTTTGGTGTGGGAGCATCTGTAGCAGAACACAGCCAGGGAAGCCCATCTTCCTAGGCGCAATTTGCTTGCATAGGAGACTTTAGCTCTAGGGGAATTGTCTCAGACCTGAACTCTGCAGCAATGTCCTGCCCATAAGACTGTGTCAGTAAGACCTAAGCACCCGTTGGACTGATGGTCTCTCCCAGAGCCAAACCTAGCCACACCTGCTTGCAGGGCAGCTAGAGGGTGCCCTGGGGGCTGCATCAGAGTTCCTGCACTGGCTGATGGTGCCTGGCCCTCACTGCCATGCATCAACCTGCCTGCTCCCTCCCCATGCTGCAGCTTACCCTGGGCCCACAGCAACCTCTGATATGGCTTTGCTGGCACATATGTAGCTGGGCAGGTTTTGCCTTCCTTGTCCCACACGTTTATGTATGCACCCTGCCTGTCACTGATGGGGTGGGAGTTCACTCTGCTCACCCTCCTGGACCATCATTGTAGTAGAGCTTTGGCAGGCACAAAGCCAACCAGCCCCATCCCCACCATTGCCTAGCCCTGGTGCCAACACTACCAAGGAAGTGAAACTATGCACAGAGAACAGCAGACCCTCCCCAACCCTGAGTGACTACTCTTGCCTGTGGCACACAGAAAACACACAGTCTTGTACCTACAAGCACCCCACCCACATGCTAACCCCATCACCAGTGCCACCACAGGCACAGTTGCCAGCAGCACCCCGCCACCACCACCACCATGAGCCATGCTGCCTTCACTACTGTGGTGAATGCCTGCATGGAGGGAGGCCTGAGCACAACTAAGGAGTATGTACCCACTGTGCTGCTGCCACTGCAAATGAGAATGGATCCTGCAGCTACTGCAGGATGGCTGCTGCCACTTTGGCTGACACCACCCTTTTTGCTGACAAAATAATCCTATATTTAGAAATAGTCTCAGCCCAAAAGCTCCTTAAGCTGATAAACAACTTCAGCAAAATCTCAGGATAAAAATAATTGGTGTACCAAAATCACTAGCACTCCTATACATCAACAACAGTTAAGCTGAGAGTCAAATCAGAAACTCGTTTCTATTCACAATTGCCACAAAAAGAAAAAAATACCTATGAATACAGCTAAAGGTATCTGCAAGGAGAACTACAAAACATTGCTCAAAGAAATCAGAGATGAAACAAACAAATGAAAAAAAAAGTTCCATGCTCATGAATAAAAACGATAAACGTCATTAAGATGGCCATAATGTCCAAAGCAATGTATATATTCAATGCTGTGCCTATCAGACTACTAATGAC
The DNA here is from genome assembly GCF_001698545.2 of Rhinopithecus bieti. NCBI lineage: Eukaryota > Metazoa > Chordata > Mammalia > Primates > Cercopithecidae > Rhinopithecus > Rhinopithecus bieti. The sequence goes on from NW_016807057.1 coordinate 5,982, forward strand.
ATTCTTCACAGAACTACAAAAAATATTTTAAAATTCATATGAACCAAAAAAGAGCCCTAATAGCCAAGAATATCCTAAGCAAGAAGAATTGAGGAGAAGGAACTCCCTCTTCTCCAAAGCTGGAGGCATCATGCTACCCAACTTTAAACTATACTATGGGGCAGCAGTAACCAAAACAGTGTGGTACCAGTACAAAAACAGACAAATAGACTGGTAGAACAGAATAAAAACCCAGAATAAAGTGGCACACCTACAACTAGCTGATCTTCAACAAAGCTGACAAAAATAAGCAATAGGAGAAGGACTCCCTATTCAATAAATGGTGCTGGGATAACTAGCTAGTCATAAGCAGAAGATTGAAAATGGATGCCTTCTTTACACCATATACAAAAATCAACTCATGATTAAAGACAAAAATGTAAAACTCAAGACTATAAAAACCCTGGAAGACAACCTAGGCAATACCATTCTGAACACAGGAATGGGCAAAGATTTCATGATGAAGACACCAAAAGCAATTACAACAAAAGCAAAAATTACAAATGAGATCTAATTAAACTAAAAAGCTTCTGGACAGCAATAGAAACTATTGACAGAGTAAACAGACAACCTATAGAAATGAGAGAAAATATTTGCAAACTATGCATCTGACAAAGGTCTAATATTCAGCTTTCACAAGAAAACTTAAGCACATTTATAAGAAAAAACAAAATACATTAAAAAGTAGGCAAAGGACATGAACACTTTTCATAAGAAGACATACATGCAGCCAACAAGCATATGAAAAAAACCTCAACATCACTGATCATTAGAGAAATGCAAATCAAAATCACAAGGAGATACCATTTCAGATCCAGTCAGAATGGCTACTGTTAAAAGTTTAAAAAAAAAAAAAAGATGCTGGTGAGGTTACAGAGAAAAAGGAATGCTTATATACTGTTGGTGGGAGTGTAAATTAGTTCAATCATAGTGCAAAACAGTTTGGTGATTCCTTAAAGACCTAAAAGCAGAACTGCCATTCAACCCAGCAATATCACTACTGAGTATATACCCAAAGGAATAATTCTATCATAAAGACAAATGCAAGCATATGTTCACTGCAGCACTATTCACAATAGCAAAGACATGGAATCAACCAAAGTGCCCATCAATGGTAGACTGGATAAAGAAAATGTGATACATATACATCACGGGATACTATGCAGCCATAAAAAAGGATGAGATCATATCCTTTGCAGCGACATGGATGGAGCTGGAAGCTATTATCCTTAGCAAACTAATACAGGAATAGAAAACCAAATATTGCATGTTCTCACTTATAAATGAGGGTTAAAAGATGAGAACACATGGACACATAGAAAAGAATAACAGGCACTGCATCCTATTGCAAGGTAGAGAATGGGAGGAGAGAGGTGATCAGGAAAAATAACTAATGGGTATTAGGTCTAATACCTGAGTAACAAAATAATCTGTACAACAAACCCCCATGACATGAGTTTACTTATATAACAAAGCTGGGTCTGTAACCCTGAACTTAAAGTTAAAAAAATTAATTAAGGTATAGTTGGCAGGTAAAAATTATATATATTTATGGTGTACAACTTGATGTTTTAATGTATGCATATACTATGAAATCATGAAATCTAATTAACATGCCCATCACCTCATATACTTATCATTTTATGTTGTGAGGACATTTACTATCTGGTCTCTTAGCCATTTTCAAGTATATAAGATATTATTATTAACTGTAGTACAGTAGATCGCCTGAACTTATTAATCCTATCTGACTAAATTTTTGTATGCTTTGGCCATCATCTCGCCACTCCCCTGTCCCCACTCTCACCCCCTGACAACCACCATACTACTCTATGCTTCTATGAGTTTGACTTTTTTAGTTGCCACATGTGAGTGAAATCATGCAGTGCTCGTATTTCTGTGCCTGGCTTAATTCACTTAGTACATGTCCTGCAAGCTCATCCATGTTGTCACAAATTATAATTATTTTCCAAGACTTAATAGAATTCCATCACATGCACACACACACGGACACAGACACACACACACACAACATATTTTCTTTATCCATTCATCTATTGATGAGCCCAGGTTAATTTCCTTTATTGATTATTGTGAACAATGCTATAATGACATTGGTCTAGGCAATGGTTTTTTGTACATGACCCCAAACACAGGCAAAAAAAGCACAAATAAATGAGATGGCATCAAAAAAAAAAAAGCTTTTGCACAAACAAAGCAATAGTCAATAGGATGAAAAGATAATCTATGGAATGGGAAAAAATATTTGTAAACTATCCATCTGACAAGGAGTATCCAAAATATATAAGAAACACTCAACAGCAAACAACTCAATAGAAAAAAAATCTGATAAAAAATAAAGAAAGGATCTGAATAGACATTTCTCAAACGAAGACATGCAAATGTCCAACAGATATATGAAAACAATGCTCAAATCACTACTTATCATGGAAATGTAAATTAAAACTCAAACTACAATGAGAAACTACCTTACACTGTTGGAATGGCTTTCATCAAAAAGACAACAGATGAGTATTGAAAAGAATGTAGAAAAAAAGGAATCCCTGTACACTAATATGGTTTGACTCTGTGTCCCCACTCAAATCTCATCTTGAATTGTAAGCCCCATAATCCCCACATGTCCAGGGAAGTAGCTGGTGGGGGGTGATGGATCATGGGAGTGGTTTCCTCCATACTGTTCTTATCATAGTGAGTGAGTTCTCACGAGATGTGATGGTTTTACAAGGGGCTCTTCTCCCTTCATTCATTTGCTCTCTCTTGCCCGCCACCATGTAAGATATGCCTTTGCTTCTCTCTTGCCTTCTGCCATGATTGTAAGTTTCCTGAGGCCTCCCTAGACATGCAGAACGATGAGTCAGTAACCTTGATAAATTACCCAGTCTCAGGTATGTCTTTATAGCAGTGTGAGAATAAACTAATACACACACTGTTGCTGGAAATGTAAACTGGTACAACCATTATGGGAAACAGTATGGTGGTTCCTCAGAAAATTAAAAATAGAACTATTATATGATTCTGCAATCCCACCTCTGGATACATATCCAGAGGATATAAAATAAGCATGTCCAAGAGATGGCTGCACTCCCATGTTCACTTAAGAAACTTCTTACAGTGGAAAGCAGCGTTTTGATTATTTGCCTATTTGTGAGAATTGAGTCTTTATGTGCAAGTCTTTAAACTTTATTAACAGATTTACTTGTTGGTTTATTTGTTGTTTGTTTTATTTAATCATTCCATTAGAAAATACGTATATTCGGCACATTCTTGTCAGCAACTTTCTTAAAGCTGAAACAGAATTTACCTAATTTATTCCAGTAATTGTTACTAAAGTACAAAGTGTAAAGGAAAAATTAATTGTGTGTATTTCTGTGATGTCATGAATTATTAAAATATAATTATCTGCTTTTGGCATACCTATAACTTCAGTTACTATGGGTTTAAGATGCTGGTCACATTTATGAAGGCACCCCACATATACACACCCTCCTCTCATACATGGAAAACAAAACCTGCTGTTGTTTTCACTGGACAGTGGGTGTCAATAATTTGACCTGGAGACTGGAGGGAAGAAAGGAGGAAAGTGGAAAAGAGGTTCCTTTCTTCAGATTCAGAGAAACAGTTTAAATTTTATTGTTAAAGGATCTGACAAAGCATCGTTTAGGGAGGGGATGCTGCCATTCTGGAAGGGGAGATTTCCCATAAAGGAGGCCACCAGAGAGTTGGGCTGCATTTTCTTTCTCTGTGGTTACCTCTTATTCTTTCTTCACTGAGTCTCACTCACAGCCCTGTAAATCCTTCGGGCAAGAAGCAACAAGTTGCAGGCTGCTTCTACATCTGCCTAGGAAGCGGGTGTTAGGTGGGAGGAGGGCAGAGGACTCATGCATCTCTCCCCTGGACCTTAGTTTCCACCTGCAGACTTTCTTTTAATGTAATCTAGACTCTGTTAGGACCTAGGACCTGAGACCAGTTCCACAATCTCTCCCCCTGCACTGGGCACTCTCCAAGAGTATGCCTGGCAGTCAGGCTCTGGATCCTGGCATGCTGCCTATTCTGGCCTTTCCCTTTTGTTGCCCTAAGGGCTGTGTGTTGTGAATCAAATCACTGGGCAACGAAGTACCTTCAAAAGAGCCCCAAGCTCTCTGGCAATTACTGTGTATTCCAGCCAAAACTGCAAAGAAAGGAGGGCATCAAGCTAAGGGGACCAATCCTCGTCTTTCTACCAGTCCCTTATAACTACTCAAGCTCCCTTTAAAGAGGCTCATATTGGAATACTCTGTTGACAAGTAGATACCACTGCACCTCTGCTAGGGTGAGTGCTGGTAGCTCCTCCCTGTTAAATGCACATCTCAATGCCTCTGCCCTAAGTGCATTGTGCAATAAATGAGCTGTCACACTGAACAGGTGGGAAAGAAGTGAACTGCTTGTTCACTTGCTGCTGTTGCCACTGCTGTTCCAGAAATAGAAGATAAGACAGGTGAGAACTGCTTTTCCTTCTAACAAGAAAGATTCTAAACTGAGGCAATGCTTTGCATTGAGTTCTGGGTTTTGTGGTTTTGGGAACCAGCAGTAGTCAAAGTATCTTCTCTTGGTAACTCCTTCCCCTCTAGGCCATAAAGCCTCTTTTCTTTTTTAAATAAAACACAACAGCACACACACACAAAAAAAAACAAAGACAAAAAAACCTTCAAGCTCCCTTCAGTAGTTGCTACACCTTCAGATTGAGACATCCTTCCTTATTTGCAAAACTCAGCTGCGTCCGGGGGCAGGGCCACAGTGAAACTGCCGGGAGCAGAAAGGCTTCCAAGAAAAAGTACCACATCAGACTGGAAACTGGGGACAGATCAATCCTGGGATATGATGGGCATCAGAAGGCTCCCTCTCCGAAGGACTTAAGAACCAAAGCTGACAGTTTCTTTACTTGGTAAGTTTTGTGTGGTTTGCTGTGTAAAGCATAGAACAGGTATTATTGAACTCAACTTCCTTTTCTCCTTATTGGAAAGGTTTGTGAATTCAAGTCTGTGGACTGAGGTGGTGGGGAGCATCCAGTTAGAACTCTAGTCACATGTAGCTCACAGCCATGTGGGCTGTGCTGGGGATGGTCCATCAAGCATTTGGAATAGGCTTGGTTTTTGGAATGCAGTGGATCTGATTGCTTCTTGGCAGCTTCTCTTTCCCAATTACGTTTGGCTTAGTCTGATAGTCAAATTACTTTACAATCCCTACTCTGATCCAGAAAGTATACAGAGGAGAAAGAGAGAATGCTGTCTAAAAAGAGACTGGGGATGGGGGAAGGAGGATTCTGGTTGGATTTTCACAATGTTCCCTGAATAATCCACAACCCATCCCAAAGAATGGTGACTGCATATGATACCCTGGCTCTTTGTTAAGCTCAAAAAGCTGACTGTAACATACCTTTTTAAAATGCTGGCCAATTAAAGCCATTGCACACATTTTCAATTGTTTTGTTCCCTTAATGAAACTCAAGAATGTATATTACAGGTATGGATTTGATTAAAAATGTAAGGTTTCTCATAATGAAGATATGTTCTGGTTCAAATAATTTAGACATTTCCTAAAATCTAAACCCAGTACTTTGCATTACATCAGAAAACAAAACCTTGATAATTTGAGTTCCAATCTGAACATGGTGATTCCACTGAAGTGAAGCTAATGTTTTCCTTTGTATAATTTACAAATGAATTGTTTGCATGAAATTTAATGCAAGCAAAATTGTGAACCTATTTTAGAGAATGGACTGGTTTTTCTAATTGCGTTATTTTTGTTGTTATAGTTGCTGAGACAGGGTCTTGGTCTGTCATCCAGGCTGGAATGTAATGATGCAATCACAGCTAACTGTAACCTCAAACTCTTGGGTTCAAGCGATCCTCCCGTCTTAACCTCCCAAGTAACTCAGAGTACAGGTATGCACCACCATGCCTGCCCAATTTTTTTTTTTTTTTTTTGGTAGATGTGGGGGAGTCTCACTATGTTGTCCAGGCCAGTCTCAAATTCCTGTTCTCAAGCAATCCTTCTGCTCTGGCCTCCCTAAGTGCTGGGATTACAGGCCACTGCACCTGGCCTCTAATTGCTTTATAGAATTCATTATTCACATGATAATAAATTCACAAATTGTTAAGTATCTCAGCCACCTATTAAACCAAGTTTTAAAATAATAACAACCATTTTACAATTTTAAAAAGACTTCAAGTTGAAGAGCCTTAGGTAGCAGGTATCTTGAGTAGAGTATGTATGTATTTAAATGATGTTAAAGAGAGGCACTACAAATATTGTCTGGTCAAATTCCATCTTACCAAGTAAACATTAATTGATTTTATTATTTAAAGGTTGAAATATAAAATAATAACAATATAGTTAAGCCTCCATGGTGTAATGTCTAGAAAACTTCTTGCCCTCTCTCTCCAAAGCTGAAATGTCAGATGGTGAGGTTAATTAACACACAACAATCTTGAAGGTTAGCTACTAATTTTTTTTAAATTATACTTTAAGTGCTGGGGTGCATGTGTGGAATGTGCAGGTTTGTTACATAGGTATATACATGCCATGGTGGTTTGCTGCACCCATCAACCCGTCATCTACATTAGGCATTTCTCGTAATGCTATCCCTCCATGCTCCCCCTACCCCACGACAGACCCCGGTGTGTTATGTTCCCCTCCTTGTGCCCATGTGTTCTCATTGTTCAACTCCGATTTATGAGTGAGAGCATGTGGTATTTGGTTTTCTGTTCTTGTGATAGTTTGCTGAGAATGATGGTTTCCAGTGTCATCCATGTCCCTGCAAAGGATATGAACTCATCCTTTTTTACAGCTGCATAGTATTCCATAGTGTATATGTGCCACATTTTCTTTATCCAGTCTATCACTGATGAGCATTTGGGTTGGTTCCAAGTCTTTGCTATTGTGAACAGTGCTGCAATAAACATACATGTGCATCTGTCTTTATAGTAGAATGATTTATAATCCTTTGGGTATATACCCAGTAATGAGATGGCTTGGTCAAATGGTATTTCTGGTTCTAGATCCTAGAGAAATTGCCACACTGTCTTCCACAGTGCTTAAACTCATTTACACTCCCACCAACAGTGTAAAAGTGTTCCTATTTCTCCACATCCTCTCCAGCATCTATTGTTTCCTGACTTTTTAATGATCGCCATTCCTGGCATGAGATGGTATCTCATTGTGGTTTTGATTTGCATTTCTCTAATGACCAGTGATGATGAGCTTTTTTCATATATATGTTGGCTGCATAAATGTCTTCTTTTGAAAAGTGTCTGTTCATATCCTTTGCCCACTTTTTAATGGTGTTGTTTATTTCTTGTAAATTTGTTGAAGTTCTTTGTAGATTCTGGATATTAGCCCTTTGTCAGATGGATAGATTGCAAAAATTTTCTCCCATTCTGTAGGTTGCCTGTTCACTCTAATGATAGTTTCTTTTGCTGCACAGAAGCTCTTTAGTTTAATTAGATCCCATTTGTCAATTCTGGCTTTTGTTGCCATTGCTTTTGGTGTTTTAGTCATGAAGTCTTGGCCTATGCCTCTGTTCTGAATGATACTGCCTAGGTTTACTTCTAGGGTTTTTATGGTTTTAGGTCTTGCATTTAAGTCTTTAATCCATCTTTAGTTAATTTTTGGATAATGTGTAAGGAATGGATCCAGTTTCAGCTTTCTGCATATGGCTTGCCAGTTTTCCCAACATCATTTATTAAATAGGAAATCCTTTCCCCATTGCTTGCTTTCGTCAGGTTTGTCAAAGATCAGATGGTTGTAGATGTATGGCATTATTTCTGAGGCCTCTTTTTTGTTCCATTGGTCTATATCTCTGTTTTGGTACCAGTACCATGCTGTTTTGGTTACTTGCAATCTTGTAGTATAGTTTGAAGTCAGGTAGCATGATGTCTCCAGCTTTGTCTTTTTGCTTAGGATTGTCTTGGCTATCTGGGCTCTTTTTTCATTCCATATGAAATTTAAAGTAGTTTTTTCCAGTTCTGTGAAGAAAGTCAATGATAGCTTGATGGGGATAGCATTGAATCTGTAAATTACTTTGGGCAGTATGGCCATTTTCACAATGTTGATTCTTCCTATCTATGAGCACGGAATGTTTTTCCATTTGTTTGTGTCCTCTCTTATTTCCTTGAGCAGTGGTTTGTAGTTTTCCTTGAAGAGGTCCTGCACATCCCTTGTAAGTTGGATTCCTAGGTATTTTATTGTCTTTGAAGCTATTGTGAATGGGAATTCACTCATGATTTGGCTCTCTGTTTGTCTGTTATTGGTGTATAGGAATGTTCGGGATTCTTGCACATTGATTTTGTATACCGAGACTTTGCTGAAATTGCTTATCAGCTCAAGGAGATTTGGGGCTGAGACGATGGGGTTTTCTAAATATACAATCATGTCATCTGCAAACAGAGACAATTTGACTTCCTCTTTTCCTAATTGAATACCCTTTATTTCTTTCTCTTGCCTGATTGCCCTGGCCAGAACTTCCAATACTATGTTGAATAGGAGTGGTGACAGAGGGCTTCTTTTTCTTGGGCCAGTTTTCAAAGGGAATGCTTCCAGTTTTTGCCCATTCAGTATGATATTGGCTGTGGGTTTGTCATAAATAGCTCTTATTATTTTGATATATATTCCATCATTACCTGGTTTATTGAGAGTTTTTAGCATGAAGAGCTGTTGAGTTTTGTTGAAGGCTTTTTCTGCATCTATTAAGATAATCATGGGGTTTTTGTCATTGGTTCTGTTTATGTGATGGATTACATTTATTGATTTGCATATGATGAACCAGCCTTGCATCCCTGGATGAAGCCGACTTGATCATTTTGGATAAGCATTTTGATGTGCTGCTGGATTTGGTTTGCCATTATTTTATTGAGGATTTTCACACTGATGTTCATCAGGGATATCGGCCTGAAATTTTCTTTTCTTGTTGTTTCTTTGTCAGGTTTTGGTGTTAGGCTGATGCTAGCTTGATAAAATGAGTTAGGGAGGATTCCCTCTTTTTCTATTGTCAGGAATAGTTTTAGAAGGAACGGTACCAGCTCCTCCTTGTACCTATGGTAGAATTAGGCTGTGAATCCGTCTGCTCCTGGACTTTTTTTGGTTGGTAGGCTATTAATTGCTGCCTCAATTTCAGAACATGTTATTGGTCTATTCAGGGATTTGACTTCTTCCCGATTTAGTCTTGGGATGGTGTATTGTCCAGGAACTTATCCATTTCTTCTAGATTTTCTAGTTTATTTGTATAGAGGTGTTTATAGTATTCTCTGATGGTAGTTTGTATTTCTGTGGGATTGGTGATGATATCCCCTTTATCATTTTTTGTTGGGTCTGTTTGATTCTTCTTTCTTTTCTTCTTTATTAGTCTAGCTAGCAGTCTATCTATTTTGTTGATGTTTTCAAAAAACAAGCTCCTGGATTCATTGACTTTTTGAAGGGTTTTTTTGTGTCTCTCTCTCCTTCAGTTCTGCTCTGATCTTAGTTATTTCTTGCCTTCTGTTAGCTTTTGAATTTGTTTGCTCTTCCTTCTCTAGTTCCTTTAATTGTGATGTTAGTGTATTGAATTTAGATTTTTCCTGCTTTCTCTTGTGGTCATTTAGTGCTATAAATTTCCCTCTACACATTGCTTTAAATGTGTCCCAGAGATTCTAGTATGGTGTGTGTTTCTTCTCATTGGTTTCAAAGCACATCTGTATTTCTGCCTTCATTTCATTATTTACCCAGTAGTCCTTCAGGAGTATATTTAGTTTCCATGTAGTTGTGCAGTTTTGAGTGAGTTTCTTAGTTCTAAGTTCTAGTTTGATTGCACTGTGGTCTGAGAGACTGTTTGTTATGATTTCCGTTCTTTTGCATTTGCTGAGGAGTGTTTTACTTCCAGTATGTGGTCGATTTTAGAATAAGTGCGATGTGGTGGTGAGAAGAATGTATAGTCTGTTTATTTGGGTTGGAAAGTTTTGTAGATGTCTATTAGGTCTGCTTGGTCCAGAGCTGAGTTCAAGTCCTGGATATCCTTGTTACTAATTTTAATAGTACATTTTTTTTGTAAACTGAAAACATTACTTAGAAAATTATTCAGCCACAAATTTTCCATGATGGAATAGCATGTCAAAATTCCTGTTTCCTTTGCATTCACATCAGTTACTTCCCCTCTCCAGGCTTCAGGTCATCTGTATGATGGAGGTGATAGCACTGATCTTAGAGGGTTTTCTAGGGGATTAAGGTAATGTGTAGAACGTATCAGCTGAGTGGCTAGAACGTAATTGCTGTTTAAACAGTTTGACACACACCTTGCACATATACATCCATACAATTTGCTTGTTTCTTTTATTTTGATCATTTTTTATCCTACCACCCAGAGGGAGGAAGTCAAACATATTAGTGCATCCTGCTATATTACAGCAGGTTTGATAACTTACACAGAGGAAGAGAAGATGAATATTAACAGATACTGACATTTGCTAACATAGGCCTATGCTGGTCTTATTTTCCATGTACTAAAAACACTCAAGAAATAACAGGCTTTTATTCTGAGGGATAAGTAATTTAGTAGATAAATCAGCCTTCTCAGGCACATTAATTAATCTGCTACGATTTTAATTTTATATATAATAACTGTAAAGTTTCTGCATCCACTTCCTATGAATTCCCTCCAAAGCCTATGATGGAAATTAGTTGTAATTAATGTTTGAAGAATTTTTGTACATTCTTTTATGAGAATTTGAAAAGTTTCACTTAATACATATACACTTGGCTGGCAAATGCAGGTTTGGGGCAACCTCTCTCACTAACCAGCAATGTGAGCTTAAACAAATTACATCCAACATCTCTGAGCTTCTATTTTCCCTGCATGTCTGATGAGGGCCCTGTGACCCAATAATTGCACAGGCTGTTTCTTTCTGGCTCTAAAAGCCCTAGCTCTAAGTTACTTTTAGTTCCAAGATCAATGCATAAAATAAAGTTCAAAGCTACTTTCTTGATTTTCCAAACAGTGCTGAAAAATCAGGAGACAAATTTGAATTTGTAATATTAAGGAAAAGAAACAAAGGGAGAAAACCCACACTCATCACCGAAGTAGAATAATTTCAAAATCAAGCAATTTAGTTTTGCCCAACAGAAGTCCCAGACAAACTTCTATTACTCTGAAGAGAAAAAATGTGGTAGGTGAATGCATTAGGAGGGAAACACACCACACACACACACACACACACACACACACACACACTACACACATGTATTAATATGAAATGAAAGAAACCTATCCCATCAGATAAGAATATGCCAAAAATCCAAGGGCTGTTTTTCAGAACAGGTGAAACTACTCCTTCCCACCAAAACCAATCTGATAGTTCATAAACTAAATTATAATTGTAAGAAGAAAAACAAATAGGGAATCCTTTCCCCGTTTCTTGTTTTTGTCAGGTTTGTCAAAGATCAGATGGTTGTAGATGTGTGGTATTATTTCTGGGGGGCTCTGTTCTGTTCCATTAGTCTATATCTCTGTTTTGGTACCAGTAGCATGCTGTCTTGGTTACTGTAGCCTTGCAGTATAGTTTGAAGTCAGGTAGCATGATGCCTCCAGCTTTGTTCTTTTGGATAAGGATTGTCTTGGCAATG
>NW_016807057.1:19731-26960 GCF_001698545.2 Rhinopithecus bieti
CAAAAAATTTTCAAACACATGAATGAATATATTTTTTAATGCATTGAGTTTAATATATATAAGCACACAAAGAACTTCATAAAAATAAATAAGAATAATTTTTAAATGGTCTTATTCCTACAAGAACTTAAGATAAATCATCTGTATGCTGGTATTTCCTAGCCTCTTTCTACTTCTGTTTTTTGGGTAATTACAGTAGTTTTTTTTCTTTGGCTTGAAATGAGGAGAGACAGGGAGACCTGGAGTACTGGCTGGAGGGGCCCCCCAGACGGGGACCACCCCCAAAAAAACCCTCCATTGGGAAGAAACAGGCAGGACCCCAGGGAGGTTGGCAGACAAAGGAATGGCTTTTCAGGGGGAAGAAGAACAAAAGGGACATTCCTCCCTGGCCAAAGTTGGTTGAAAAAGGATAAGCTGTCTGAGAGAAAGGCTGGGGAGGTGGAAATTTCTATTCCAAGGGTGTGATTCTTCCTTGGCCAAGACTCCCAACCCATTAAACAGTACAAATTCTTCCTGGACCCCTGAGTATGGCCAGGAATAATAAAACAAACTAACTCTTCTACCCACATCTGAAAATGGAGACAGGGCTCCCTCATCTCCCCAAGGGCAGGCTGAGAAATAAAGAAAGAAAGGTCGTTCTCAAGCCAGACCCCGATTGTCTTGTCTTGGGGAAAAAAAGTGGGGAGGTGGGAGAGATGCCCTAACCACCCTAAAAGGTTAGGTCAGACTCCTCCCAGTGGCCTTCAAACAATAAATAAACCGCCCCTACCATTGATGTAGGAGCCGTGCAAGGGCGACCACTGGGGGACTGACAGAAAACAGAGAAGTTGTGGACGCTGTGTGTTTTCTGTGGAGGAGATAATGAGAATTACTCTTGAGAGTAATTCTTCCCAAGGATCCCCACCCCACCACAATCACAGCATGAGTCTTTCAGTTGAACTATGTTTCTCCTTGAGATGGCTGGCTGGAGAGAGCATGGATGGAGTGACCCCAGAAAGGGTGGTGGTGGTGGTGGTGGTAGTCATGGCTTCTGGGGCCCTGGGGAGAACACCACGGGGGTCGAGAGGCCATCCACGCTGATGGAAGGGATGTGCACCTGGGCGCTGCCACTGGACGGAAACTGGAAGGAGAGCTTGGCCTGGCTACGGGGCGCAATGGGACTCAGGGTGCTCCAGAAGTGAATGCTGGGAGGCAGCGAGCTGGGTGTCAGCAGCACCGGAGTCAATGTATGCGTAGGAAGTAGGGACCGAGTTAGCGCCCGCTCAGGCGCCTGAAGGCCGGAGCCAGTTCCCGATCCTGGGGTCCGTTCGGGTCCTGGCCCATCTAGCAGGCTCGGGCTGAGTGGAAGCTCTAGGTCCCGGGGCTTCCAGCCCTTCTGCGGCTGGGAGATATCAGGGCTGGAAGCCGCGTGGCCTCCCGCTTGCCTTGCGGTGTCCATAACGACCGCCAGCAGCCGGGCTGGCACGCCCTCCTGTGGAGGGACTTCTGGCTCGGCCTTGGTAGTTTCCAGCACAAACCCTCTCTCCCTGGCAACTTCCAACTCTTCCTTGGACCCTTCCACTTTCACTTCCGGGGGCAAAACCTGGCCCAAACCTGGCTCCACATTCAGCTCTTCCAATTTCAGGTTTGGGGCCTCGGGCGGGGTCAGGATGACCTACCTGCAGAAGCAAGCTGGCCTCCTCAGCCTCCAGGCAGGCCTCCAAGGGGCTTGGACTGGTGCTCCTGCTCCCCGAGGGGGGCGCTGCTGCTCCTGCAGGAGCTGCGTTGGGGAGCAATACAGCAGGCCGAGCATGAGGGGGTGGCTGTGGCTGCAGAGACTGGATGGTGAAGGTGGAATAGAGGCCCGAGCCCACGTACTCGTTCCGGCGGCTACGTGCCAAACCGCTCGGGCCTGCCATTCCTGCATCCTTGGGTGTGCCTGGCTTTCCAGAGGCAGTGTCCCCTGGGGCGGCATGTACAGCAGCAAGGGCCACATTTGGCATGGCCGAGGTAACAGACACCTCTGGCTGGGGCGGGCAGTCCCCAGTGGAGCACCCTGCGACCTCAGGATAGGACACAAACTTATAGACGAACTTCTGGCCGCTCACTTTGCGGATGATGTTCTTGTCATAGTAGTACTGCAAGGCCCGGCTGAGCTTCTCGTAATTCATCTTGGTCTTGTTCTTGCATAGCCCCCACAGCCGGGCCACCTCCTCTGCATCCACCAGCTTGAATTCACCACCATCCCGTGAAGTCCAGGAGATGATGTCGCCATTGCCTTGCTCTCTGAGCAGCTGCAGCAGAAACTGCCACAGCGTCACAGATGGGTCCATCACTGGGGGCGTGCTCACGCCATCCCAGGGGTACCTGTGTGTAGCGTGGCGGTGGCGTTGGCAATGTTGGCAGCTCCGGGGGACGGGGGCTCCGTACGCGGCCCCACCGCCCCCCAGGCCTAGGTTCCGAGGAGGCGGTGGCGGTGGTGGTGGCGGTGGTGGCGGTGGCGGCGGCGGCAGCACCTAGAAGCCCCATACTGTTTTCTATAATGGCTAAAATAATTTACATTCCCATTAACGGTGTACAAGGGTTTTCTTTTCTCCATATTCTCACCAAGACGTATCTTTTGTCTTTTTGACAACAGTCATTGTAACAGGTGTAAGATGATATCTCATGAGGTGGTTTTGGTTTGCATTTACCTAATGATAATTGATAGCATTTTTATATACTTGCTGGCCATTTATATGTCTTCTTTAGATAAATATCTATTCCTTTTCTTTGCCTATTTTTAAAATTTTTCTTTTATTGTTTTAGAGGTAGAGCCTTTCTGTGTTGGCCAGGTTGGCCTCAAACTCCTGAGTTCAAGCAGTCCTCCTACCTCAACCCCTCAAATAGCTGGGATTACAGGCATGTACCACTGCACCCAGCTGCCCGTTTTTTAATTGAGTAGTTTGTTTTCTTGCTATTGAATTGTTTGAATTTCTCATATATTTTGGAGATTAACCCTCTATCAGATGTATGGGCCCTGCTGTGGCTTACAGAAGAGTCAGCATGGCTCCATTTGAAAGTGACTTTAGCATATTGAATGATATAGGATGATTGCTTAACTTTCTTGATTAAAATAAGTAAAAACATAGATGGCCCCGAGATGTATGCTTTACAAATATTTTCTCTCATTTTTTAGGCTGTCTCCTTACTCTCTTTATTATTTCCTTTGTTGTGTAGGGATTTAATTCAATAGCATCTTATTTGTTTATTTTTGCTTTTGTTGCCTGTTCATTTGGGTTCCTATCCAAAAAAATCCATGCCCAGACAAATGTCATGGAGTTTTCCCATATGTTTTCTCCTAGTAGTTTTAAAGTTTTGTATTTTATGTTTAAGTCTGTAATCCATTTTGAGTTGATTGTTATGTATGATGTGAGATGAGGGTCCAATTTTATACTTCTTCATCTGGATATTTAGTAACACTCCACCATTTGTTGGAGAGACTGTCTTTTCCCCATTTAGTGTTCTTGGGATCATTGTGACAGATTAATTGACCTTAAAGGCACAAATTTGTTTCTAGGCTAATTATTACTTTCTATTGATTTATATGTATTTTTTATTCCAATACCATGCTGTTTTGACTATTATAGTTTTGTAGGCTATTTTGGGATCTGATAATGTGGTAGTTCCAACTCTGTTTTTCCTTCTCAAGACTGCTTTGGCCACTCCGATTTTTTGTGGTTCCATACATATTTTATAGTGCTTTTTAAAATGTATTTGATAAATGTCATTGGAGTTTTGATAGTAATTGCACTGAATCTGTAGATGACTTTGGTAGTATGTTTTACTGATATTAATAATTCAAATCCAAGAACACAGAGTATTGTTCCACTTACCTGTGTCTCATTTAATTTTTTTTGTCATTGTCTTATAGTTTTCAGTGTATAGATCTTTTACTCCTTGGTTAAATGTAATCCTAAGTATTTTTAGTGATCCTGGAAATTGAATTGTTTTATTGATACCTTTTTCAGAATGTTAGTTGTTATTATACATAAACGTTACGAATATTTGTATGTTGATTTTGTATTCTGCAACTTTACTAAATTTATTAGTTCTAAAAAATTTTCTGTAGTCTTTAGGGTTTTCTGTGTATAAGATCATGTCATCAGAAAACAAGGACAATTTTACTTATACCTTTCAGATTTGGATGCCTTTCATTTCTTCTTCTTGCCTAATTGTTCTGGCTAGAACTTCCACAGTACTATAATATTAGAAGTGGTTAGAGTGGGCATTCTTGTCTTGTTCCCAAACTTAGAGGAAAAGTTTGCAACTTTTCATCAGTGAATATGATGTTAGCTGTGGGCTTGGCACATGTGGCATTTATTATGTTGAGATACATTCCCTCTATACATCTTTGTTGATAATTATTATCATAAAAGGATGTTGAATTTTATCAAATACTGCTTCTGCATCTATTGAAATGACCACCTAATTTTTATCCTGAATTCTGCTAATTGTTGTGTCATATTTACTGATTTGTGTGTGTCAAACCATCTTTGCACCCCGGGGATAAATCTCACTTGATTATACTGTATGTTCCTTTTAATGTGTATTGAATTCTTTTTGCTAGTATTTTGTTAAAGATTTTGCATCTATGTTCACCAGGAATATTGGTCTGTACTATTGTATTCTTTCAGTGTTCTAGTCTGCCTTTGGTTTGAGGGTATTGCTGGCCTCATAAAATGAGTTTGGAAGTATTACCTCTCTGTCAATTTTGGGGGAAAGTTTAAGCAGAATTTATGTTAATTCTTCTTTAATGTTTAGTGGAATTCACTGGTGAAGCCATCAGGTCCTGGAGTTTCCATGGTTGGAAGGTTTTTGATTACTGACTTAATCTTCATACTTATTGTTCTGTTCAGATTTTCTATTAATGATTCAGTCCTGGTAGGTCGTACATTTCTAGGAATGAATTCATTTCTCCTCGATTATTCAATTATTGGCATATAACTGTTCATAGTAGTCTCTTACAAGCTTTTGTATTTCTGTGGCATCAGCTGTAATGTCTCCTCTTTCAATTCTGATTTTGAGTCTTCTCCCTTTGTTTCTTAGGTTAGCTAATGGTTTGTCAATTCTACCTTTCAAAAAAGTTTTAGTTTAATTTTTTCTTGTCTCTATTTCATTTATTTCTCCTCTAATCTTTTTTATTTCCCTCCTTCTGATAACTTAGGGATTAGTGTGTTCTTCTTTTATCTAGCTCCTTGAAGTGTAAAGCTAGATTGCTTATTTAAGATTTTTTTTTATATTTTATGAACGCATTTATCACTATTAACTTCCCTCTTCAAACTACTTTTACTGCATCTCAAAAGTTTGTTATGATGTGTGCTATTTTTGTTTGTCTCAAAATATTTTTAATTTCTCTTTTGATTTTTTCCTTGACCCATTGGTTGTTCAGGAGTTTGTTGTTTAATTTTCACATTTGTGAAAACTGAAAATTCACAAGAGTTTTTCAGTTTTTCCCCTGGTATTGATTTGATGACAAAGTCATTATCTTTCATAAAATGATATTTCATATAATAGCAAAGAGAATAATAAAACTTTTTGTGAGAACATAAACTGCAGGCAATTTAAAGTATATCTTTGGAACATAGTTTACGTGTATCCTCCCATATATGTTTTTACTCCTACAGTTCTCATTTCTTCTAGACTAAATTTTTATGACAGCTCCATACAATGTATCTGATTTTAGCCCTTTAACCTGGTTTCAATATACCATACACACTGTCATCACCTTCATTGTCAAATCTGCTACCTGAAAAAAATATATAAAAATTCCCATTCATAATAGAATGAAACCCAAACTCCTTATCTTGCTATGCCTGGTGCTTCATGATCTGGTATCAACATGCCTTTTAATCTCTCTCAACCACCATTTCCCCTTATAGCCTTTTGTTCCAGCCAAACAACATGTTTTCTACTGCTCAAACACTGTACTTTCATATCGTTGTTTTTGGCTCAGCCTGCACCCTAAAAGTGGAATGACCTTTCACAAATCTTTTTTAAATTCAACTTATCTGTACCCAGATGAGCTAGCAAATAAAGGTTTAACGAAGTAAGGAATTTAGTTTTTATCATGTAAAAAAGAGGTCCAGACATGACCATCTATTGCTGGTAAAGTGCTTTCACAGAACCTTGGGGAACTCTGACTTCTTTTAGATTTTATACTTATGCTTCTTGCCTCATGGTTGCAAAATTACTGCTTCACCTCCAATACTACATTCACATTCCAGAGAGGAAGTGGAAAAAAAAAATAGGGAAAACAGCATATGACAGCAAGTCTTATCACCTTTTTAAAAATTTCCCTACACAGCAACTTCCAAATATATTTCATTGGGCATAATTATATCATAACTAATCTTAGCTATAAAGAAAGCTGACAAAATATTTACTAGTCAGAAAATGTTGTACTAGTGAGGAAGGAAAATGAGGTGAAACCAATATACATTCAGCAATGTTGGCCTTATTATTTGTTTATTTTCGTAATTATCTTTTCCTGGTTGTCTGAAACTTCAAGTCATCTTTGTACCTTCTAGTGCAGCACGCACTAAGAAGATGCTTATTATATATTTGAGTAAGTTTAACTTTATAAATGACAAGGGAAAGAGAACCATTTTCTGCATTTAAGCATGATTATATTCCACTGTAATGAAAGCATAAACTTAGATAACTTGATCAAGAATAAGTAAACTACTGCCTGGGGGCAAAATGTGGCCTACATTGTTTGTGCACACCATGAACTAAGACTAGCTGATACATTTTTTTTTTTTTTTTTTTTTTTTTTGAGACGGAGTCTTGCTCTGTCGCCCAGGGCTGGAGTGCAGTGGCCAGATCTCAGCTCACTGCAAGCTCCGCCTCCCGGGTTTACACCATTCTCCCGCCTCAGCCTCCCGAGTAGCTGGGACTACAGGCGCCCGCCACCTCGCCCGGCTAGTTTTTTGTATTTTTAGTAGAGACGGGGTTTCACCGTGTTAGCCAGGATGGTCTCGATCTCCTGACCTCGTGATCCGCCCGTCTCGGCCTCCCAAAGTGCTGGGATTACAGGCTTGAGCCACCGCGCCCGGCCTATTCTTGGATCCTTTGTTTCACTTTCTCATAACCGTTTTCATTCATGTCCTCAGAGTTCCTTGTTTTTAATCAAGTTCATTTCCCCTTGGGGAGTTTGAAATTTAGTCTGATATATATACTGTTTTTTTTTTTTTTTTTTTTTTTTTTTT
>NW_016807057.1:27002-31668 GCF_001698545.2 Rhinopithecus bieti
GATCCGCCCGTCTCGGCCTCCCAAAGTGCTGGGATTACAGGCTTGAGCCACCGCGCCCGGCCTGATACATTCTTACAGTGTTTTAAAAAATAAAAACAGGAATATGCAGCAGGGACTGTATATAAACTGCAAAGCCTAAAAGATGTGGCATCTGGCATTTTACAGAACATATTTGCCATCCTTTGATACAGGTTAACATGTACTACATTTCTTTTTTTTAGTGTTAAGGATTTAATTGTATTATTCCAGGGTCATTGAAGCCATCTTTGTCTTTTGAAACAATGTATGTGAGAAAACTTGCCAGCCAACCCTTTCTCTTGTCAGGAAACTCAAATGTCCTATACCCATTCCACAGAGAAACTGATGTTAGGACTTCTGTAATGATTCTCACTCAGACTTATGAGCTAAATTTTCAGGTTTGAAAGTACAACATAATTTTGATGATTTTAAGTAATAATGTTCTCCTATGACTATGAAAATTTTAAGAAAAAAAATTATGGTTCTGAAGCAGAAATAAGCATGAGAGTCAATTGTATTTCACCCATGCAATTACTGAATAACTCTATACGTGAGGCTAAAGGGAGAAAGCAATCTTTTTCCTATTGACTCTGCTCCATACCTTGACTAAATTATCCAAGCCAATGATTTGAGGAAGCATATGTGAAACCACCTAGAAGTATTTTACTTTCATGTTGTGTAAAGTATATTTTAAGTTATCTTAACGTTGCATAAAGTCTTCCTGTAATCTCAAGAAGGAGAGGGAGCAATTTTATCTTACTTATCACTAAATCTCCCAGTGCCTATTGCAGTGCCCGGGAGGGAATTATAAGCTCTGTGTGTTTGTGCGTGCACACGTGTGCAAGCATTCCTATCTCCCCTTCAGCTCAAGGCAGTGAAGGCTTGTTTCCATTGTCACATGTCACCTTCTGTTAATGATGAGCAAATCATCACATAGAAGAAGTTTAGGAGTTCTACTTCTCGCATATAAATTCTACTTTTCCTATGTAAGTTCTACTTCATTCATGTAAGTTTAGAGTACTGGAAAATAATATGTGAAGAAAGTAAAATGTAGAACATTGGCATGGTTTCTGAAGGTCAAATATACAGTCACTAATGGAATCAGGATTAACACAGGTGCTCAAGCATAATACCATGGTGTCTCTGTTTCACTAAATTTCCTCTCCTATAAATAGTCCATGTCCTTAAATTTGCTG
The DNA here is from genome assembly GCF_001698545.2 of Rhinopithecus bieti. NCBI lineage: Eukaryota > Metazoa > Chordata > Mammalia > Primates > Cercopithecidae > Rhinopithecus > Rhinopithecus bieti. The sequence goes on from NW_016807057.1 coordinate 28,217, forward strand.
GATTTTTTAATAAAAAGTAAGTCATGTAATCCCAAGTAATATGAAGGTATACACAAGTACTCCAAAAAGGTTCAGAATAAAGTAACTAAAGTAACAAGGCACACTCTACTGATATGTATTAAAACAAAAAATCTCAAGAAACCAAACGAGTTTCTTGCAGAACCTAAGGACTTCTGTATTTCATTAAGAAAATGTATTGTAAAGGTAAAAAAGCAAATGATAGAACAGAAACAGCACAATATTCTGAATTATAGTGGCCTTTAAGTAAATAATAAGCATTAATATTCTCCTCATAAAACAAGTTTACTAATTTAGTATCATAAAACATTTTTTTCAAAAGCCATGTCCAAGGGGCACCAGTTAAAATAGGGCAGGGATGATTGTTACACTTTCAATTTGTGGAACATTTTTCTTCCTTAAACATTCCAGAGCTTTTATGCAAACATAATTATTAAAGTTCATATGTCATTGGTTCTGAACTTATTATCTGAATTTTCTGTGAGAAAAGCAAGGAATTCTTTTCATTTGGATCCTGACTCAGCACTTATGTCTCATTTACTTTTAGTCACTGTGTTTCTGCTTACAGCATGTGAAATACTCTCACCAGAACAAAGGTCCCAGCGTCAATAAGTCAAATCCCAGACTCTGACAGCTGAGTGAATAGCAGAGGCCAGAGTCCACTTGAAGTGTTCACATTCTCAGAGGCCAAGTTTAGATCTTATCTGCCTGAGAATCCTTTTAACACTGATTTGTCATAGCAGGTAGCTGACAGAACTTAATCCTGAAGACCGGAAACATGGCTTGTACCATCCAAAAGGCAGAAGCACTTGACGGGACTCGTTTGATGCAGATCCTCTGGCATGATGAGGAAGAGTCTCTCTACCCAGCTGTATGGTTGAGAGACAACTGCCCGTGCTCTGATTGCTACCTGGATTCTGCAAAAGCACGGAAACTTCTAGTCGAAGCTCTTGATGTGAACATTGGAATTAAAGGCTTGACATTTGACAGAAAAAAGGTAATTATCTCTAAATTATGTCTCCCTTCTTTCTCACATTCAATAATGGGGCTAGTCAACAATAATTTAGATAACTCTTTTTTATTTGGTCACACATATATAACCACATACGGACCCAGGTTTGTATAGTACTTGGTGCAAATTAAGTATACTCAGTAAATGGAAGCTTCAGCTATTATTATTACTATTATCATTACTACCACTATTTTTAATAAAATTTGCAGTGTTACTTGTCACTCTTTCAATGAGTGGCAGCCTTGAAAACACAAATTGTCTACAATAAGAGCAATGCTTCTAAGCCTCAGTTTATTCATTTGCAAAAAGGAATACTAAAAGAACTTGCTCATAGAAATGTGAGGCATCACTGGGATAATATGGATAAAAATGTTTAACAGTGCCTGGCATACAGTAAGCACCAAAAAAAAAAAAAGGACATTAACTAATGTCTTTTAGTCAAATTAGTATGTAGAGATACAAGGCTTGTTCTTGGATTCCCAAAAGCACAGCTCTCAAAACTACAAACCAGAGGCAGCCACCATTCCATGTTTCTCTCTTCCAAATTTACTAGAATTCTTATTACGTTCCCGTCCACATCCTGACTTGAGGACTTTACTCCCAGATTTCACTGCTTGCTAGCTAGATAGAAATGTTGTTTACTCTTACATTTCTCACCTGAAAAAAATGAGAACAATAGTAGTATCTTCTCCCTAGAGTTTTAAAGATTAAATGTGTTATGTCTATAGTACTTGTTATAAACACTCAAAATAGTGTTATTTTTATTATTGCTGTCGTCCTCCTTATCATCACTACTATTACTTTTTTTTTCTTTTTTGAGATGGAATCTTGTTCTGTTGCCCAGGCCAGAATGCAGTGGGGCGATCTCGGCTCACTGCAACCTCCGCCTCCCGGGTTCAACAATTCTCCTGGCTTAGCCTCCCAAGTAGCCGGGATTACAGGCACGGGTCACCACGCCCGGCTAATTTTTGTATTTTTAGTGGAGACGGGGTTTCACCATGTTGGCCAGGCTGGTCTCAAACTCCTTACCTTGTGATCTGCCCACCTCAGCCTCCCAAAGTGGTGGGATTATAGGCGTCAGCCACCACACCCAGCTGCATCATTACTATTTCTAATACTCTTGGCAGGAATCTTAATTGATAACTAGCTTCAGTTATCACAGAAAGTGTGGGGATCTCAGGTTTAGAGGATGTGGGTCAAGAACTGTAGATCTATCCATGCTCTATTTCTTGAGTGCTATTTAAGGGCTTCAGACCTCAGATGTATTGTTTTGGCTTCCTTGTTTTCCAAAAGCTTATGCTTAATCTCTATCTTAAAAAATCAAGCTGGTCAGGCATGGTGGCTCACGCCTGTAATCCCAGCACTTTGGGAGGCCGAGGCGGGTAGATCACGAGGTCAGGAAATCGAGACCGTCTTAGCCAACATGGTGAAACCCTTTACTAAAATACAAAAAATTAGCCAGGCATGGTTTTGCTTGTCTGTAATCCGAGCTACTTGGGAGGCTGAGGCAGGGGAATCGCTTGAACCTGGGAGGCAGATGCTGAGATTGCATCAGTGCACTCCAGCCTGGCAATGGAGCAAGACTCCTTCTAAAAAAAAAAAAAAAAAAAAAAACAAATTAAGCAAAGCATAATTGGATTCCCTGATTATCTTAAACAGGATTCAAAAACAGAGCAATAGTGGAGAACAGAAATAAAATCAATATATGTGAAATTTGCTTTTTGTGTTATAAGGTGTACATCACATGGCCCGATGAGCATTACAGTGAATTCCAGGCTGATTGGCTGAAGAAAAGATGCTTTTCCAAGCAGGCCAGAGCAAAGCTCCAAAGAGAATTGTTTTTTCCAGGTAACTTTGCCAAAGTCTTCAATGTCTTTTTAAACCCTTACAGTAAAGGATTTTATTAAGAAATTTGCTCACAGAAAATTCAAACTTTTGTGCTTTGATTAAAATATGTGATGTGTAAATTATGTGACATGTTTAAAGTTTTACCAACAAAGATCATTTGGGTAGAGATGAAAAAGAGTATAGAGTAATTCTAGACATTCTATAGAGAAAGGAACAAAATAAGCCCAGCAAACTTGTGTCTTTGTCATCTAAAGCAAAACCTGGCACAGCACACCTCAGACACTCCGTAAGTGCTCACTACAAAGAAGCAGGATGAACTAGAGGCAGACTGGCCCTTTATACAAATTTTGTCTAAGACCAGAACAACACAAATCAACAAAGCAAGAATTCTTAACCTGGTCTTCACAGATGGAATTATGGGATTTACGAACCCATGAAATGGTATGCATAGCACTGCATATGCCTGTGAATGTGGGACAATTTGTCTGTGTGTGTGCATGTACAGACACGTGCACGCAAAGACACATTTGTCTAGGAAGAATTTATATAGGTTTTTTTTTTTTTTTTTTTTTTT
>NW_016807057.1:32827-43964 GCF_001698545.2 Rhinopithecus bieti
GGATGGTCTCGATCTCCTGACCTCGTGATCTGCCCGTCTCGGCCTCCCAAAGTGCTGGGATTACAGGCTTGAGCCACCGCGCCCGGCCTCCCCTCTCTCTCTTGCTCCTGCTTTCCTCATGTGACCTGCCTGCTCTGCCTTCACCTTCCATCACGATTGTAAGTTCCTGAAGCCTCTCCAGTAGTTGAGCAGATGTCAGTGCCATGCTTCCTGTATAGCGTGCAAAACCATGAGCCAATTTAATTTCTTTTCTTTACAAATTACCCAGTCTCAGGTATTTCCTTATAGTGATGCAAGAACGAACTAATACAGAAAATTGGTCCTGAGAAGTGGGGCATTGCTATAAAGATAATTAAAATTTAGAAGCAGCTTTGGAACTGGGTAACAGGCAAATGTTGGAAGGGTTTGGAGAGCTCAGAAGAAGACGGGGTAAGTTTGGAACTTTGTAGAGACAGGTTAGATGGTTGTGACCAAAATACCGATGGTGATATGGACAGTGAATGCTTGGCTGATGAGGTATCAGATGGAAATGAGGATCTTGTTGGGAACTGAAGCAAAGGTCACATATGTTATGCCTTAGCAAAAGAACCTGGCTGGATTGTGTCCATACCCTAGGGATATGTGGAGGTTTGAAATAGAGCGTGATGACCTAGGGTATTTGACAAAATAAATTTCTAAGCAGCAAAGTAAGTGTTTAAGAAGTAACATGACTGCTTCTGACAGCCTGTGATCAGATATGGGAGCAAACAAATAAGTTGGAACTTTCATATTTAAAAGGAAAGCAGAGTGTAAAAGTTTGAAAATTTTGTAACCTATTCATGTCTAGGCAGAGAAAGAAAAAGCTTTTTCAGGAGAGGAAGTCAAGCAGGCTGTGGATCAACCACTTATTAGAGATATTTGTGTAACTAAGAAGAAGCCAAGTGCTAATAGCCAAGACAACAAGAAACAGGCTTCGAAGGCATTTCATAGACCTGCACAGCAGCCTCTCCCATCACAGACCCAGAGGCCTAGGAAGGAAGAATGGTTTCCTGGTCCAAGGGCTCCACTGCCCTGTGTGTAGCCTTGGGACGCAGCTCCCACATACCAGCTGCTCCAGCTCCAGCCTCGGCTCCATGGGGCCCAGGTACAGCTTGGGCTGTAGTTCCAGAGGGCATAAGCTAATGTAAACCTTGGTGGCTTCCATGTGGCTTTAAGCCTGTGGCTGCAGAGAGTGCAAGAGTGAATGAGGCTTGATGTTCTCTGCCTAGATTTCAGAGGATGTATTATGTTGGTGCAAAAGTAATTGCGGTTTTTGCCATTAAAAGTAATAGCAAATATAAGAAAGCCTGGGTGCCCAAGCAGAAGCCTGCTACAGGGGCAGAGCCCTCTCAAAGAACCTCCACTAGGGCAGAGCAGAGGGAAAATGGGTTGGAGGCCCCACTTAGAGCACCCACTGGGGCACTGCCTAATGGTGCTGTGGGATGAAGGCCACCATCCTGCAGACCCCATAATGGTAGATCCACCGTCAGCATGCATACTCAGCATGGAAAAGCCACAGGCACTCAACCACCTGTGACAGCAACCTCTGGAGCCGAACTTTGCAAAGCCATAGAGGCAGAGCTGCCCAAGGCATTGGGAACCCATGCCTTGTACCGTTGTGTCCCAGAGGCAAGACATGGAGTCAAAGGAGATGATTTTGGAGCCTTGAGATTTAATGACTGCCCTGCTGGGCTTTGGACTTGCATGGGGCCTGTACTCCCCTTTCTTTTGGCTGATTTCTCCCTTTTGTAATGAGAATGATTACCCAATACCTATAACTCCATTATATCTTGGAAGTACATAAATTGTCTTTAATTTTACAGGCTTATAGGTGGCAGAGACTTGCCTTGTCTTAGATGAAACTTTGGACTTTGGACTTTTGAGTTAATGCTAGAGTGAGTTAAGACTTGCAGAGAATATTGGGAAGGCACGATTGTATTTTGCAATGTAAGAAGTACATGAGATTTAGGGGGCCAGGGGCAAAATGATATGGTTTGCATGTTCCACCCAAATCTCATATTGAACTGTAATCTCCAATGTTGGAGGTGGGGCCTGGTGGGTGGTAATTGGATCACAAGAGTTGATTTCTCATAAATGGTTTAGCACCATCCGGTTGGTACTATCCTCACAATAGCAAATGAGTTCTTTGAAGATCTGGTTGTTTTAAGGTGTGTAGCAACACCTCCCTCTATGTTTCTCCTGTTTTTGCCATGTGACCTGCCTGCTCCCCCTTTCAGCTTCCATCATGATTTTAAGTCTCCTGAAGCCTCCCCAAAAGTCAAGCAGATGTCAGCACCATGCTTCCTATAAAGCCTGTAGAACAGTGAGCCAACTAAACCTCTTTTCTTTATGAATTACTCAGTCTCGGGTTTTTATTTATAGCAATGCAAGAACAGACTAATATACCAGCCTTGCTGAGTTTTGTAATACCTTTCCTGGAAATTCTTAGCCACATACCAAGAGAGAGATTTTACCTTAACTCCTTTCAAATCTGAAATTCTTAAAAATGTATGGTAACTCTCTGTGGCTTTAAATGAGACTTATGACACTTTACTATGTATGAAGATGTTGCTAATCTATTTGAACCAAATAGCTTCACCATTTCTTCTGGTTATCAATAATAGGGTATGATATTGTACCCTTCCTCTTTAAGCATAGACCAGCTGTGTCAAGAATTTGGTTGCTCCATTTCCTTAGTCTCACCATTTTGATGACTGACAAGGTTTTGTTCTAATGCTTTCTCTCTAAACTGCCAGTTCATTTTTCCCTTTATCTAGCTCGTTAAATCCAGATGGATATTCAGGGAAAGATGTTTTTATTGCCTTCCTCCAATGAGTGCACTGCTAGATTCTTCAAGGAGTCTCCAATTACATAATTGAGTACCAATTGTCTGGGTCACATCACAGTATCAAAAATATATTTTTTTATTTATTTTAGATTTCTTCTGGTACTCAAAATATTTTTCCTTAACTCCGTTCTAATTTTGTAATCCTATTGGATTTTACTTTCATTTCCTTCAAGTTCTTCTTTTGATTTTTTCAGGAAATGCATGCCAACTTTTTATTATTACAGCTTAAGCTTTTAAGCGTTGTGAAAGGATATGGACATCCTACTCCATTAATATTTCTTGATGAGTACAGTTTTATAGCTTACATTTTTCAGTACTATCGGGCAGTAGCAAAATGGAAATGATACTACACTCAATTAAGTAGTGGAAAAAACTGGTCACAATGACAGGCTGCAATCATGAATAATATAAGAACTGGCTGCTATTTAGACACTGGAAAATATTTTAATAGTTTAAAACAAGATCAGATTTGTAAAATATATTCTCAAGCTGTGCAGTTGCTGGGTAAAAAAAGAAATTAATGAGCCATTTTTGGAATATTGGTTCTCTGGCTTTTGGCCTGTAGAATTTGATACCTTATTTCATTGCCATTGCAGATTTTCAAACATTTATATTCCAGAGCATGCAAACAAACTCAGTTACATTTGTGAAAGGATTTTGTTTTTTAGTCCCAGTGGTAATGTTTTCTCTTCTGCAAGCACAACCCTCGGAGTGAGGATTACAGGGCTTTTAAAATCTGGAATCAAGATGCAGACAGTTTTTCCTTGATCTTCCCCTGGCACTTGCTATTGAACTGAAAAATGACAAGACAAATGATCATCATCCAAAAAAACTTTTGTCATGGGAAGGAAGGAAGCTGAAAGGAAGACATGTATAGTGATCACTTCCTCATAAATTTCTATTCAGTTGTGCGTATATTGGGTATCTATTTTGTGCCAGGACCTCTGTAAGGAAATATCAAGATTTTTTAAAAAGACATAGATTCTCTCCTTGAGGACTTACCAAGTCTGAAAGGGAACAATAGCCATGAGAAAATAAGTATAAGACATTACTTGAAGTACATTAAAACCACACATAGAAAGTTAATGATGACACATAGGAAGGAACTTGAAGGGATGAAAGAATGATCCTCAGAAATGAGGTAATACTTGAGCTGCATTTTGGAGAATCAATCAGTTTGTCAGCCTAAGATAGATAGAAAGGAAAGAAATTCTCAGCAAAGAAAAAGGCAGGTAGAAAATCATCAAAGGGTAAAATGGTAGGATAGGTTTAGAAAACTGCAATTAGTTTAATATTGGTGAAGTTAAAATTGTTAGGCAACAGAGAAGAAGGAAGGGGCCAAGCCATGAAGTGACTTATATGCCCTGCTTGGTCCTAAACCTGTAGGCAATTAAGAGTTTTCCCAACAAGGCCTCAGATACGCCATACCATTAGCTTCTCCAGAGTGATGTTCTTCTTTTAAAGCCAGAGAAAGGAGTTTAAGATCTGTATAAGTTTAAGAAGATGATTGCTTTCATTTTTTCATCTGTATTTTACATTTTTCAAGTTATGTATTTCTGGTTTTAGTCAAATGAACATAATTTCTCAAATGCCTACAAGTTTGTACATGTCTCCTATGCTTTTTTTTTTTTGGTTTTAGTAAAATAAAAAAAATTTTCCAAATGCCTACAATTTTTTAATTTTCCCCTATGTTTTTTTTTTTTTTTTTTTTTTTTTGAGACAAAGTCATCATTTCTCGTCAAGCCAGAGTGCTGCAGTGGCACGATCTCAGGTCACTGCAACCCCTGCCCCCGGGTTCAAGTGATTCTCCTGCCTCAGCCTCCCAAGTAGCTACAGGTGCTGCAGGGACTACAGGCATGTGCCACCATGCTCAGCTAATTTTTGTATTTTTAGTAGAGATGGGGTTTCACCATGTTGGCCAGGATGGTCTTGATCTCTTGACCTCGTGATATGCCCACCTTGGCCTCCCAAACTGCTGGGATTGCAGGCATGAGCCACCGTGCCCGGTGGGCTTCCTTTTTTCTGCTTGCATTCTCCCCTCCTCCACAGTGCACCTGCCTGGCTCTTGGCTTATCTTTACCCCACAAAAGAGAGTGAAGTAATCAGATCTGTGTTGTAGAAGGCCTCTGAGTTTGGATGGACCAGCATAGGGAGTGACTGGGGTCAGGGTAACCATAGCACGACCTAGAAATAGTCCTGTAAAAGACAATGAAATTTTGAGAGGCAGGGAGGATGGAGGAGAGTGTAGAATCTGTATTCAAACGGAACATACATGACCTGCAGGACAGAAAGTTGCTGGCCATATTCTCCAGTCTCTATCAACTGAAATCCAAACACTTCAAGCCTAGCAGGTATATGTTTCCAAACATATGGGTGAAAATGAAAGACTTTAAATTATACTAGAGACAAGCTTTTTAGGTACTAATTATAATTTAGCTCTCGTGTGAAATTTTGACATAATTATACGCTCATTTTTGTCACTAACTTTGAGATGCAACGTTCCCAACATATAACTGGCAGGACCAAAATGGAGAAAAAAAATCACTATATAGTTTGATATACATATGAACCTAAATATTTGTTCTTTTTATTAATCCTCAATATGAGAATGATAAATGCTTGCTTTATCTCTTTGAATTGGTACTGAAGTATTTTTGTATTAATCTCTGACTTTAATAATATTTCTTACAGAAAATTGAGATTTAAAAAGCTATAACTTGAAGAAAATATTTTATTTCCGTGGAGACAGGCTGCTCAGTTTCTCAGTAATCCAGGGATGGAGTACGTTGCACAGCCAAAAAAAAAAAAAAAGAATATTGCCCCACAATTCTTTATGCTTCTCTCATGGCAGTCTTGGCAGTCTTTACCACCTACTTAATCAGATTATAGCCCTTCTGTCTAAAGCTATAACGCACTTCTTTGTTTCAAAGGAAACATTCCACAAGAGGAAGTGAAAACTCACAAGTAACTGTTGGGACCCTCTAAAATCTATTCATCTTGTACATGGCAAGACAAAGTAGAGAGTTCTTCCTTTTTTGCAGAGAGCCATATATTTACTTGAAGATGGAGATTTTATGATGGTGCAAAAAACAGATTTGGTTTGGTGCGGAGGCCATTTTTACAAAGCCTTGTCATAAAGCAAAATTGTGTGTGTTTTTCTTAATTCAAGTAATGTGCAAAATAAATATGCCACACCCATGTGACATTTTGCCCCCATTCTAAGCCTTGCTACATCCGTTCTTGAATCCTCAGAAATGGGAGCCTGCGATACAAATCAGAGATGGGGTGAGTGTAGTTGTTTCATTATTTCTTGGTAATTATAAAAAGAACTAGCAAGATTTAGTGAGTTGTTGTTTTTTTTCAAGCTGCGTTAGGATGTCCCAACAGTATCAGGGCTGCCAGGTCAGAATGGCTTCCAAACAGCCCTGTCAAAACAGCTGCCTTAGAGCAATTAAGCCCCCACCACATCATCTTCCGAAATGCATTCTGTTCCCAAGAGAGACAAATTAAGTTTCCTTCCCTAAGGTCACCCAAATTCATAACTCATATACACAGGTGGGAGAAGAGCTCACAGGATATATATGTTTAAGAAGCATGTCTTTGTTCTGTTTTGCCTGTCATATGCAAAATGGACCTATTGACTTGCAGACAAATATCTCTAGGGTTTTTGTGAAATGAATATAGCTATCTCAAATGCATGTGACTTTCTTGTAACTGCCTGAGGGATTCTTCCTGCCTGCTGCTCAAAGAAAGACTATGGTATTACAGTAAAAAAAAAAAGTAGTTTAATAGACATGAGGCCAGCCATGCCACGGGGGAGATGGAATTAGTACTCAAATCAATCTATCCAATGCTCATAGGTTAGGAGTTTTTCAAAGGCATTTTGGGGAAAGGAGTGCCAGTGGCTAGGCTTGCTGCTGATTGGTTGGGGCAGAGATGAAATTTTAGTGGGTCAAAGCTGTCCTCCTGTGGGCTAAATTGTTTCTGGGTGGGGCCACAGGGGCAGGATTGGAGGGTCCAGGTAGAGCCATGGGGTCCAGTGGAGCCATAGGTGTCAGACATGAAAAAAAAAAAAAAAAAAACTGAAAAAAAACTCAAAGGCCAATATAAAATAGTGGTGTTACCTGCAGGAATGGCTGACAATCTGTTTCTGCGCCTTAGCAGAATGAGGCTCCTCTCTTTCCCCTAACCTGATCGTCTTTCATTCATTTTGCAAAGGCCGTTGAGTTCTTGGGGAAGGCCTATTCCAATTTAAAACTATAAATTAAATATCTCTCAAAGACAGCTTAGCCTAAGCCCGGGAATGACTGGGGAAAAGGCAAGATGGGGGAGGTAGGTTACATCAGTTCTCTTTCATTGCCATAATTTTCTCACTGGTGTAATTTTTGCAAAGGGACCTAGTGACTTTCAGAGAAATATCTTTGGGGTTTTGATTAAGTGAATACAGTTATCTCAAATGCATGTCAATTTATGAATGTGTACCTTGCTTCATTTTTCCTCTGTGCATATTGATGTCTTTCAATGTGTCCTATTCTTTCCTGAATTATATAATAATAGATTATTCTCAATTTCTGCACTGCGCTTGGTAAAATCAGGCATAACATCTAAAGAGTCTAATGTACCTATGCAAGATGAGGCTGCCCTTGTTCTGACTGTAAACCCACCAGGAGAGACTCAGAACCTGGGAAGCACACTGCAGTGCCCTGTGCTTTTCGTAGGTGCCACTAATCTGCAGGTTGCTCCCACAAAATCTGCCTAGTTTGGGTTTCATATGTCAACTCCAGATAAACTTATCTTCCTCATTCCTTTTCTAAACTCCACCCGTACTTCCAGCTAGAAAACACATACCACATGTTCAGATATAAATGTTAAAAATAAGTTTATTTTACTAGATGTATTAAATAAATGTTTTAAAAGCTTGTATACTACTATATCTATTACTTTTTTAAATGCTTGAGTAAGAGGTATATTAATTATATTCTTCAAAAATTATTTTCTCATTACTTAACAACTTCATAAAACAATGTTAGTGCTAGACAGGACCTTGAAAAGCTGGTATTTTAAAATATTTTAAAAGCCATGATAAAGTTTGAGGGTATTTTTGAGAACCTAAAGTAAATATATTTCAAGAAAGAATTATTACAGTCCATTCCCTTTTATACCTTTTAGTGTAGTTGCCACATTGAGAATTAAGGAAAATATTCTAACTTTTTTGCTCTTGGAAAATAATTTTCTGTAGTTATACTAAAGTAAATATATTACTTTTAAACACAGAAAACAAAATAGAATGGGTTTTCCTTAGTGAATGATGAGCTTCCATTTCTTACAAGCTAGGTTTTTTTGTGTTTTGTATGTGTGGTTTTTTGATTTTGTTTTGTTTTGTTTTGTTTTTTGTAGACCAGCAATAAGTTTTTTAACATTGGCAGTTGGGCTACAAGTTTAGAATTTATACATTTAGAAAATTCCAAAGTGTTGCAATTTCCAAAAGTAAAGTTGGAATACTTTCTACACTGGCTTCACATTTACCAAATGTACACATAAGGGATAAATTTAGCCTGCCAATTTTGTTAGTGCCTATATATCAGCAGATTCACCAGACAATAAAAAAGAGGACAATTGATTCGAAAACCATTACCTTTCATTTCTGGTTCCACTTTGCTTCGAGATGGCAGAATATAGAACTACACAGCGTTAGGTTTGGAGTTGCAGTTATCTTCAGCACACTGAAATTTCTTTTGTGTTTAAATAATCTTTATTTACAAAATACTATACTAAGAACTATAATTCCATTAAACTTCAATTTGAGAAAAGTGTAATCACTTAAGTAACAGCAGTTACTTAAAGTGAAAATGAGATCAGTCTAAATTACTTTTGAATAGAGCAAAATATTGTCAGGTTTCTTGCTGTGGTTCTGGATGTTCAGTAGCAGGCTCCTTTGAAGGCGGAATCAACCCTGAAGGCAACTCGCTTCTACCTTCAGAATATGGGGTGGGGTAAAATCCAGGTCTTGGGTGAAGGTAAGGAGGAAAAGCCCTCGGTGGATAGATGTTTCTCATTGCAAATGGAGCATGTGGTGGACCTGGCAGATCCGTTGGTGGATAGTAACCTCGAGAAGCTCCAAACATGGTTCCTGGAGGAGGTGGGGGGAAAGGAGGTCCTCTTCTCATGAACGGGCCCCTTGTATTCACTGGAAACAATGGACCTCTGATTGGAGCTGGGGTGGAGGAACAAAGCCGGTGCCAGTGGCTTCATTTTCAGCAGGGAGAGATGAATCAGGCACATTTAAATCACCAAGATCATCTTTGGCATCATTTCTACTGGATACCATTTCTGAAGGCATTGACCTATCCATTTTATCCAAAGAAGGCATATTACAACGTCTGAGTTCTGCTGGCCCAGACAGTCTATCAGAATTAGAATAAAATCTCTCTTCCCTTTGTGGAGGAAGACCTGAATCAGGATATGATTGTCCTGGTGGAGGAAACATCATCCTTCGTTCCTGATCCCACGGAGATGACAGGGACCCAGTATCAGAAGGAGCCCTGTGAGGATCGGTTAACTTATCACAGCTTGGTTCTCCTCTTTCATTAGCAATCTGATGGTCCAGAGGATTCCCTGGGCCTCTTGGGCCTCTTCCTCCTCTCCCCGGAAGCACAGGTGAGAGTCTGAGTGGACCCTCCAACAAAGTTTGAGGAGAGAGAAAAGCTCTCGTTTCAGATGAAGGCCGACCCAATGGTGAGGGACCATACGGGGAATGCTCTCTGTCAAATGCTGTATTTGAAACATCAGGTGCAGAAGCATCTTTTTCTAAAAGTGCAAATTTAAACCCTGTTTCAATTAATTTTTGTCTATTGTTAGCATTTTCTTTCCTTAAATCATTGAGGTTTCTTTCAGCAGTCCGAGCTGCCAACCAATTATCATGTCCTTTTCTCTCATAGGAAATAACCTGCCTTTGATAAAAATTAATAGTTCTCTCCAATTCTTCTTCACAATCTTTGGCTAGCTTTCTGTAGGTCTCCAGCCCTTCAGTGGTATAGCTGATCTTTTTTTCCACTTTAGAAAGTTTCTCTTCTTCCTGTATCTGGTTATTTTCCTCTAGTGTCAATTTCCTGTGGAGTTTCATTTCATTCTCTTGATATAATTCAGTCATTATTTTAAGTTTCCGTTGAAGTTTCTGATTCTCACTTTCAAAATACGTGTTTTCTGACTGCAAAGATACTTGTTGAGTCTGAAGATTTTTAACATGCTTTGTAAGCTCCTCCTTTGTTTTGTCAGCTTCAGATAACTGAGTAATAATGTGGTTTCTTTCTCCTTCTAAGGTTTTTAAAGAAACATTTAACTTAGCAGCATGAATCAGTTTCTTCAAAGCTCCTTTTGGAGGATCATCTAAGTAAGCACCATTTTCTGGTTCACTGTTCACTTCTAATTCCAAGTTATCATCATCCGTTATGTCCTCTCCAAGCACAGCAGCCCGATCTTTCATCTTCAGCAAGCATCCAGTTAGAGTCTTGATGTGATTTTCTTTATCATTTAGAACTTGTTCTGTGTGTACTTTGGAGTCTTCAAATGTTATTTTCTGTTTGTTAAGTTCACTCACTTGTTCCTTCCATACTTCAGCTTCTTGGAAAAGCTGCTTCTGGCTTTCCTGAAGTTGAGAATTTTCACTCAAAGCATCTTTTATCACTATCTCCAGTCGTTCTTCATTCATTTGAAAAATCTTGAAAATGATTTTGGCTTCAGCTATTTGTGATTTGAGGGATTTTGACTCATCTTGTACAGACTGTATCATTTTTGAAATATCCGCCATCAATTCATCTTGTTGAGAATGTTTAGATTTCTCTTCTTTGAACTCTTTTTCTAGACAGAGGATTTCATCCTCAAGTTCAGAATTGAACCTGTTCAGCTTTTCACGGGTTGCCTCCAAACTTCGTGCTTCTGCTGCCGCCTTCTCAAAGCTGACATCCTCTAAAGATGACTCTACTTCATAGTCTTCGTATTCTTTTTGAATAAGGCTAAATTTTTCAAGTAGTTTACATTTTTCTTCAATTAGTCCAGAAAGCGTTGCAGCAAGTTTTTTTTCTCTTCCCACATAGAGCCGACTCCTAACCGATCTAAAACTTCTCCACAGAAAAAGGAGAACAGCAAAAAATCCAACAACAGCTGCACATACCACCAATTCCCATGGAAAACCATAAGGATTCGAATCTGGTCTCCTACTTTCAGGTAGTGCTGCCACAACCCTGCATAGCTCCTCCAGGACCAATCCCAAAT
>NW_016807057.1:45774-49705 GCF_001698545.2 Rhinopithecus bieti
AAAGAAAGTCATTGGTAGCTTAATGGGGATGGCATTGAATCTATGAATTACCTTGGGCAGTATGGCCATTTTCACGATATTGATTCTTCCTATCCATGAGCATGGTATGTTCTTCTATTTGTTTGTGTCCTCTTTGATTTCACTGAGCAGTGGTTTGTAGTTCTCCTTGAAGAGGTCCTTTACATCCCTTGTAAGGTAGATTCTTAGGTATTTTATTCTCTTTGAAACAATTGTGAATGGAAGTTCATTCATGATTTGGCTCTCTGTTTGTCTGTTATTGGTGTATAAGAATGCATGTGATTTTTGCACATTGATTTTGTATCCTGAGACTTTGTTGAAGTTGCTTATCAGCTTAAGGAGATTTTGGGCTGAGATGATCGGGTTTTCTAAATAGATGATCAGGTCATCTGCAAACAGGGACAATTTGACTTCTTCTTTTCCTAATTGAATACCCTTTATTTCTTTCTCTTGCCTGATTGCTCTAACCAGAAATTCCAACACTATGTTGAATAGGAGTGGTGAGAGAAGGCATCCCTGTCTTCTGCCAGTTTTCAAAGGGAATGCTTCCAGTCTTTGCCTATTCAGTATGATATTGGCTGTGGGTTTGTCATAAATAGCTCTTATTATTTTGAGATACGTTTCATCAATACAGAATTTATTGAGAGTTTTTAGCAAGAAGGGCTGTTGAATTTTGTCAAAGGCCTTTGCTGCGTCTATTGAGATAATCATGTAGTCTTTGTCTTTGTTTCTGTTTATATGCTGGATTATGTTTATTGATTTGCATATGTTGAACCAGCCTTGCATCCCAGGGATTTAGCCCACTTGATCATGGTGCATCAGCTTTTTGACGTACTGCTGCATTGAGTTTGCCAGTATTTTATTGAGGATTTTTGCATTGATGTTCATCAGAGATATTGGTCTGAAATTCTCTTTTTTTGTTGTGTCCCTGCCAGGCTTTGGTATCAAGATGATGCTGGCCTCATAAAATGAGTTAAGGAGGATTCCCTGTTTTTCTATTGATTGGAATAGTTTCAGAAGGAATTGTACCAGCTCCTCCTTGTACCTCTGGTAGAATTTGGCTGTGAATCCGTCTGGTCCTGGACTTTTTTTGGTTGGTAGGCTACTCATTATTGCCTCAATTTCAGAGCCTGCTATTGGTCTTTTCAGGGATTCAACTTCTTCCTGATTTAGTCTTGGGAGAATGTATGTGTCCAGGAATTTATCCATTTCTTCTAGGTTTTCTAGATTATTTGCATAGAGGTGTTTATAGTATTCTCTGATGGTAGTTTGTATTTCCGTGGGGTTGGTGGTGATATCCCTTTTATCATTTTTTATTCGATCTATTTGATTCTTCTTTCTTTCCTTCTTTATTAGTCTTGCTAACTGTCCATCAATTTTGTTGATCTTTTCAAAAAACGAGCTTCTGGATTCATGAATTTTTTGGAGGGTTTTTTGTGTCTCTATCTCCTTCAGTTCTGCTCTGATCGTAGTTATTTCTTGCCTAGCTTTTGAATGTGTTTGCTCTTGCTTCTCTAGTTCTTTTACTTGTGATGTTAGGGTGTCAGTTTTAGATCTTTCTTGCTTTCTCTTGTGGGCATTTCGTCCTATAAATTTCCGTCTACACACTGCTTTGAATGTGTCCCAGATTCTGTTATGTTGTATCTTTGTTCTCATTGGTTTCAAAGCACATCTTATTTCTGCCTTCATTTCATTATGTATGACATGAAGCAGATTTCATAAACATAATCCAGCATATAAACATAACCAAAGACTAAAATCACATGATTATCTCAATAGATGCAGCAAAGGCCTTTGACAAAATTCAACAGCTCCTCATGCTAAAAACTCTCAATAAATTCTGTATTGATGGAACATCTCTCAAAGTAATAATTTTGAGAAAATGAAATATGTTGAACAACATATTCATTCAGGAGCAGGTTGTTCAGTTTCCATGCAGTTGAGTGGTTTTGATTGAGTTTATTAGTCTTGAGTTCTAGTTTGATTGCACTGTGGTCTGAGAGACAGTTTGTTAAAATTTCTGTTTTACATTTGCTCAGGAGTACTTTACTTCCAACTATGTGGTCAATTTTGGAATAAGTGCGATGTGGTGCTGAGAAGAATGTATATTCTGTTGATTTGGAGTGGAGAGTTCTGTAGATGACTATTAGGTCCGCTTGGTGCAGAGTTGAGTTTAATTCCTGGATATCCTTGTTAACTTTCTGTCTCGCTGATCTGTCTAATGTTGACAGTGGGGTGTTGAAGTCTCCCATTATTATTGTATGGGAGTCTAAGTCTCTTTGTAGGTCTCTAAGGACTTGCTTTATGAATCTGGTTGCTCCTGTATTGGGAGCATACATATTTAGGATAGTTAGCTCTTCTTGTTGAATTGATCCCTTTACCATTATGTAATGGCCTTCTTTGTCTCTTTTGAACTTTGTTGGTTTAAAGTGTGTTTTATCAGAGACTAGGATTGCAACCCCTGCCTTTTTTTGTTTTCCATTTGCTTGGTAGATCTTCCTCCATCCCTTTATTTTGAGCCTATGTGTCTCTGCATGTGAGATGGGTCTCCTGAATACAGCAAACTGATGGGTCTTGACTCTTTGTCCAATTTGCCGGTCTGTGTCTTTTAATTGGTCCATTTAGTCCATTTACATCTAAGGTTAATATTGTTATGTGTGAACTTGATCCTGTCATTATGATATTAGCTAGTTATTTTGCTCATCAGTTGATGCAGTTTCTTCCTAGCATTGATGGTCTTTACGTTTTAGAATGTTTTTACAATGGCTGGTACCTATTGTTTCTTTCCATGTTTAATGCTTCTTTCAGGAGCTCTTGTAGGGCAGGCCTGGTGGTGACAAAATCTCTCAGCATTTGCTTGTCTATAAAGGATTTTATTTCTCCTTCACTTATGAAACTTAGTTTGGCTGGATATGAAATTCTGGGTTGAAAATTCTTTTCTTTAAGAATGTCGAATATTGCACTCTCTTCTGGCTTGTAGAGTTTCTGCCGAGAAATCTGCTGTTAGTCTGATGGGCTTCCCTTTGTGGGTAACCAGACCTTTCTCTCTGGCTGCCCTTAACATGTTTTCCTTCATTTCAACTTTGGTGAATCTGACAGTTATGTGCCTTGGAGTTGTTCTTCTCAAGGAGTATCTTTTCAGTGTTCTCTGTATTTCCTGAATTTGAATGTTGGCCTACCTTGCTAGGTTAGGGAAGTTCTCCTGGATGATATCCTGCAGAGTATTTTCCAACTTGGTTCCATTCTCCCCATCACTTTCAGGCACACCAATCAGATGTAGATTTGGTCTTTTCACATAATCCAATATTTCTTGGAGGCTTTGTTCATTTCTTTTTACTCTTTTTTCCCTAAACTTCTCTTCTCACTTCATTTCATTTATTTCATCTTCAATCACTGATACTCTTTCTTCCAGTTGATCAAGTCAGTTACTGAAGCTTGTGCATTTGTCATGTAGTTCTTGTGTCATGGTTTTCATCTCTATCAGTTCATTTATGGACTTCTCTGCAATAGTTATTCTAGTTATCCATTCTTCCATTCTTTTTTCAAGGTTTTTAGTTTCTTTGCACTGGGTACGTAGTTCCTCCTTTAGCTCTGAGAAGTTTGATTGACTGAAGTCTTCTTCTCTCAACTTGTCAAAGGTCATTCTCCATCCAGCTTTGTTCCATTGCTGGTGATGAGCTACATCCCTTTGGAGGGGGAGATGCTCTCTACTTTTTGAATTTCCAACTTTTCTTCACTGCTTTTTCCCCATCTTTGTCATTTTATCTGCCTTTGGTCTTTGATGATGGTTATATACTAATGGGGTTTTGGTATGGGTGTCCTTTCTATTTGTTAGTTTTCCTTCTAACAGTCATGACCCTCAGCTGCAGGTCTCTTGGAGTTTGCTTGAGGTCCACTCCAGACCCTGTTTGCC
>NW_016807057.1:49729-69606 GCF_001698545.2 Rhinopithecus bieti
TTTAGTTTCTTTGCACTGGGTACGTAGTTCCTCCTTTAGCTCTGAGAAGTTTGATCGACTGAAGTCTTCTCTCAACTCGTCAAAGGTCATTCTCTATCCAGCTTTGTTCCATTTCTGGTGATGATCTGCATTCCTTTGGAGGGGGGGATGCACTCTTATTTTTTGAATTTCCAGCTTTTCTGCCCTGCTTTTTCCCCATCTTTGTCATTTTATCTGCCTTTGGTCTTTGATGATGGTGATGTACTGATGGGGTTTTGGTATAGGTGTCCTTTCTATTTGTTAGTTTTCCTTCTAACAGTCATGACCCTTTGCTGCAGGTCTGTTGGAGTTTGCTTGAGGTCCACTCCAGACCTGTTTGCCCAGGTATCAGCAGCGGAGGCTGCAGAAGAAAGAATATTGCTGAACAGTAAGTGTTGCTGTCTGATTCTTGCTCTGGAAGCTTCATCTCAGAGGTGTACCCAGCTGTATGATGTGTGAGGTGTCAGTCTGCACCTAGTTGGGGATGTCTCCCAGTGAGGTTACTCAGGGGTGAGGGACCCACTTGAGCAGGCAGTCTGTCTGTTCTCAGATCTCAACCTCTGTGCTGGGAGATCCACTGCTCTCTTCAAAGCTGGCAGACAGCTGTCAGACTCCACCCAGAGGTGGAGTCTACAGAGACAGACAGACCTCCTTGAGCTGAGGTGGGCTCCACCCAGTTCGAGCATCCCAGAGGCTTTGTTTACCTACTTAAGCCTCAGCAATGGTGGGCGCCCCTCCCCCAGCCTCACTGCAGTCTTGCAGTTAGATCTCAGACTGCTGTGCTAGCAATGAAGGAGGCTCCATGGGCGTAGGACCCTCCGGGCCAGGTGTGGGATATAATCTCCTGGTGTGCCATTTGCTAAGATCCTTGGTAAAGCACAGTATTAGGGTGGGAGTTACCTGATTTTCCAGGTGTTGTGTGTCTCAGTTTCCCTTGGCTAGGAAAAGGGATTCCCTTCCCCCTTGGCTCCCCAGGTGAGGCAATGCCTCACCCTGCTTCAGCTCTCGCTGATCGGGCTGCACCAGCTGACCAGCACTGATTGTCTGGCACTCCCCAGTGAGATGAACCCGGTACCTCAGTTGAAAATGCAGAAATCACCTGTCTTCTGTGTTGCTCGTGCTGGGAGCTGGAGGCTGGAGCTGTTCCTATTCGGCCGTCTTGCTCCCGCTCCAGAAGATAAGTTTAAAATAAAGTCCCTGAGAGGATTAGCCATGGAACTTCCTTCTTGTTCAAGATTCGCTTTAACTGTTACCTCATCTGTAAAATTGTCTTGACCTGCCTTGCTTTTCACTGTAAGAGAAAAGTAAGTCACTAGCTCTGTTTCCTACAGTGCTTAGTGCCAACTCTGTCCTGGTACCTATTACAGTGGATCATAAATTGTTGACATGCCTGTCTCTCCACCAAGTATGTGAGAGGTTATGAAGGCAAGCACTGCCACTCACTTGGCTTGCCCTTGTTCCATGAGTATTTACTGAATTAATGAAGCTGTAAATTCCAGATCACTGGGTATTCCTTGGAGGACATACTGAGTGAAAATACTGAGTATCTAAAGGTTAAGTGGGAAATATTAGGGTTAGAGAACATGAAGGAGCACAGCATAGAAGTGACTGAATATTCAGTCCTGTGCTAGAAGTCTCCCCTTTGCTCTCCAGGTCTAGGCTCCACACTTCTTCCTCCCTCCTCTGTGCTCTAGGAGCCTAAACCTAAGCAATTATAGCACAGGCTCCCTAGCCTTCTGGCTTCTAGTTATACTCTGCCAATGGGGGACACCAGCAGGAAACCAGAGGCAGGAACACAGTGTTGCAAGGTATTCATTTCCCTGGATGGTTACCTGCCAGTTTTCCATACAGCTCCCTTCTGGCCTCTACCTCTGTACAGCTTCCCTCTTTCTGGCTCCTGGTAACTCTACTCTGCCCCAGTCTCTTTAGGCCAGTGACAGTCCCAGCACCCCCACTCTCACTGGCCCTTAGGGAAGACACTAGACTTTGCTGTGCTCCCTAAACCTTGCCCACATCTTTCAAAATAGTGCTTTTATTCATTTCTACTCAAAGTGTCCATGTTGAGCAGAGCCACCTGTTTCCTGACTGAACCCTGACTGACAGTTCCTATAGACAGCCAGCCTATTCTGGAATAATAATAGCAAAAATAATGGAGAGAAAAACTGATGTTGCTGCATTCTATGTATTTCAAAATAGTAAACAAAATAAAAATGGTCCCGGGCCTCACGGAGCTTGTGGCCTAATAATCATCTCTTCAATCACATCCAGAGGTTTGTATTTGTTTCTCTGTTTTCAGAATTGGGTTTTTTAATTGTATTTTTAACTGAGAAACAGTAATTGTATATATTTATGGGGTACAATGTGATGTTTTGATACATGTGACATTATGAAATGAGCAAATCAGGCTAATTAGCATATTTATCACCTCTAATATGTACCATTTGTGGGGAGAACACTTAAACTTCCAGGCTCAAGGAGACAAATACCTTATGATCTGACTTACATGTGGAATAAAAAAAAAAATCAAACTCACAGAACCAGAAGGTATGCCAGAGGCTTTGGAGCTGAGGTGAACAGGGAAGGAGAGGTATTGGTCAACAGGCACAAAGTTTCAGTTAGATAGGAGGAATAAGTTCTGGTGTTCTGCACAGCAGTGACTAGTTAATTACAACAGTGTATTGTCTGTTTCAACATAGCTAAAAGAACCAGTTTTTAAATGCTGTTAGTGAGATCAAATGTGAAAGAAAGATCTGTTTAAACAAATGTGAAAGAAAGATCTGTTTAAACTCCAGACAAATCATCTAAGGCCTAGGAGAAGAAAAGGAGAGGGTTAATTATTACCTACAGATTGTGGGATTATATACTACAAGCGGTAATAGTCAACTCACTACTCAATAGGGAGAAAAATTTTTAAAAAAGACTAAAACCAACATAGAAAATTGTGTGTAGGTTCATAATAAGTCAGGCAGGTATAGTTGAACATAAGAATAATAACTAAAAGTTATTGAGCTCTAAGTCCCAGGCTCTTACCTGTTTAATTATACTTGATCCTCACAAAACACTCTTAAACCTCACAAAATATTACTTATGTTTTAAACATGGGGAGATTGAGGCACAGAGAAATGGAGACCCCTGCTCAAGCAGTCAGGGGGTGTGGAATCTGAGTATAAGCCTGGGACCCATCCTCTTAAACATGACTCTAAATTAAGTAAGGATAAAGGAAAACATTGTATTACCTAATTGGTAGCATCAGGCACTAACACATTCTAAAGTACTTGGTCATCTAATCCAAAAACAGTTTAGGGTGCTTAAAAGGCTTTTGACCAAACCAATCATACACCAAAGATCTTTATTCATTGGAGCCGAAGGCAGAAAGTTCCCATTTTTGTTTATTCCTCATTTCACTCTGCCCTTGGATTCAAAAGAGTCCATGCCACCTCCTGATGGAAAAGACCAAGTTACATTTGGGAATTATAATTTCTCTTTTTCTGATTCTACTTATTGGTAGGGTAAAACACAAAGGAAAAAAAAAAATGTTCCTGCATTTGCCTTCTTAAATACTTTCTCTTATTTATAAATCTAACAATCATCTATCAGCAACGCTGTCTCTACCCTGCCAGAACAAGGCCTCAGGAAACCATTTCCTCTGGAGCAATTCCAGGACTCAGTGACCATTCAACACCTTTTACACTCATGGACTGTGTGGGTTTCTTGCTGTCAGTCCCGGTAGGATTTGCACATTTTGTTTTCACTCCCATCACTCATGGACAGAAGCAAAATTATGCTATTTACCTATTTCCACTTGTGTAGACCTCACATTTTGTTTCACCTTAGTGGCAGTGAGGGGAAAGTTTTGTTAACATTTAGCAAGTCTGGGCTGACTATTGTGCACAACAGCTATTGCCCAATTGCAGTTTATGAAGAGTCTAGAACCCTTTTTTTTTCTTTTTATGCTACCAAGGGATTAATGACAAAAAAATTGGCAAAGAAATTGCAGTCTGCAAGTTATAACCAATATGAGTTGATGAAATCCAGATGTGAAAATCTCCCTCCACCATCCCATGCCCTCCACAGTATAGGTGTATGACCTCGGTGAAGGCAGGACTGGTAATTGCATTTATTTGGAGACATATGGGCTCTGCTTCCCCCGCAACCCCACCTTCTTTTCCCACTTTGAAGGAAAGAGTGATTTGAAATGTATTTTACACTTACTAAAACGGATGTGGAAATAAAACTTTAATTACTGGAAAAACTATTAAGAAGAAGTATATTTTATTCTTCCAGAGCCCCGAGGTTTTCAGGACAAAATTGTCTTAGACCACTTCAGTTGCCACAGCCCCAGGAATCAATGGAAACCTCATAGACTGGGCAGTCTCTGCCTTACCCTCACAGTGATCACTGAGATTGAAGGATGGAATGTTCTAAGACATGGCTCATCTGTCTTGCAATTTAAACCTAATTAGACTAACTTTTTTCCCCCAATTGCCCTGCTTGTTTCCATGGCAGTGCAACAATCATTTTAAAACTTGGTGGCTTGAAACAATAATAATCATTTTCTGTCTCTCACAATTCTATGGGTCAGGAATCTAAGAGAAGCCAATATGGGCCTTCTGACTTGGGGTCTCTAATGAGGTTGCAAAGAGACAATGGCGAGGACCAGGATCATACTGAAGACTTCCTCCCTCACATGTTCTGATGTCTGATCTGAGAGGACTGTAGGCTGACTCATCTGGGACTCCTTGGGCATCTGTAACTCTATGGGATGTCTTCACATGTTCTCCCCGGTATGGGGGCTTGATTACATATTGACTTAAAGTTCTGAAGACACATGTCCCAGAAAGGTCAGAGCCAGGCTAGGAAGACATAGCGTCACTTCTGGCATCCACTATTAGTTGAGGCAATTATGAGGGTCCATCCAGGTTTGAGGGGAGGAGTGGAGAGAGGGTAAAAATCCTGCCTCATGATGGAGGTCTATCAATATTACATTGCAAGAAGAATGTTTGAGATGGTTATCTTTGAAAAATGCCACAATATGCCACATCCCTTAAGAAACTATACCCTTAAAAAACAACATGCTACTCATTATGTCAGATTTTTAATATCTAACAGTCCTAGTTATTTGACCAGAGCTTGTTAAATTAGTTAAAAGTAGAATTTTAGATATTCAGTTTTTTTATTGCAGAGCTACTCTAATTGGAAGCCTATGCAGAGGCAAGCTCTCAACACTTAACTAAGAATCCATGAACTTGTGTGGCATGGAAGAAGCATGGTTATAATAAAAATGGGAAATAAATTAAGATCTTTGGGCATCTACTATGTGTCAGCCACTGTCACACATTTGTTACCTAAATTATAATCATTAATCGAACAAACATTTATGAAATGTCTTCAATCTATCAGTACTAGTTGTGGGGAAGATCAATACGATAGACCTCATTCAATTCTCAGGAAGCGGAACAACAGAAGCTCAGATTCTCAATTTTATGTTCTTTCTTCTGATAAGCTTTATTTTTATGGATTTTATACAATAATAGGATGCCAACTTTCAAATTATTGGATGGGCTCTAAGTCTACCTGAGTGTGGAAAAGGGATTGGTCAGAAAAGTTTGGGTATTCAGAGACGATCATCATCTTTATCCGTAGGTCTATGGGGTGAAACTTGAAGCAGTAACTAGGCTAAAGGTGGATAAGTAGAAAGAGGAGACACAAGGAGAACAGCATAACTAAAAGTGCAAAGACCAGCATGTATACAGTCTTTGTTCCAAGAGCAAAGAATAGATGCCAAGTAATAATTTGAGTGTGATGTCAACATTTCAGTATTTTATTTTCAATGGCATTCTTTTTTTAAGTTGTTTGGTAGGAACAAGTACCTAAGTCATTATGAGAAAAGACAGATATAACCCTTCCATTAGAAAATAAAATAAAAAAGAAAATAATGATGTTTTGTTACTAACCAACCATTGACAAGTACTTAGCTTTTAATTTTCTATATTTTGTATTTTTCACGGTGATGTCTGTTGCTCTTCATCTATCACTTGTTCAAAGGAAACATTAAAGATATTAATTAAACTAATAGAAGGAACAGGAAGTAGAGAAATAGCAGAGATTTGTTGTTATTCCTTATCTACATGTGAACATTGGGACCTCATTTCTATAAGGACAAGAAAATTCTGTGTAAACTAGTTTGAATGGAATGAATATTCATAATAACAATATCAATTACTATATATTTCTTCCTTGCATAAAATGCACTTAATTTTATACTATAACTCTATAAAGTAGACGTTATCATTTTCTTTCACAGATGAGGAAACTAAAGTACAGAGAAGTCAGACTACCCAAAGTAAGAGTTAAGAAATGCCAAAGGCATTATTTTGAGCCCATGCCACTTGACTCATTCCAGGATGGTGTTTCAGTATGGAGATGTTGATGCTTTCAGTCACTGTCCCAATGGGAAGATAATTTTCACTACTGCAGCCAACTACTATGATGGTTAACACCAATCCTCAATCCAGTGGTTCTGGCTTCTCCACTTACTAGCTGTTCAGACTTGGGCAAGTTAGTTAACTTCTGTGTAGCAAAGTTTAGTAAGTTTAAATAATTCATATGAAACAATTGTAAAAATGGCTACCCTAAAGGAAGTGATCAATAAAGGTATTATTCCTACTACCACAACGACTATTGCTACACTAACATTGCTTTATTAACAATGCTACACTACTAGTTAGTAGTAACTATTGTTACTACTAACAATGCTAATTTATAACATTGCTACACTATATATTTACAAGACAACTGGTATTAGAGGTACAGCCTGGTCCAAAAGCAAAACAGAACCTTCCTAAAAAAAGAAATGGTTCGGAATCCATAAGTTTATCTAGTTGATGGGCTACATGGGTTGAAGAACCTCTATAACTAGTCATCAGTATTAACTGTTAAAAGGGTAGATACCAGAGAAAATAACTGATGATAAATGTGTAGTTTCTGCTTGCAGTCTCATCATATAATGGTCCCATCACAGAACCAACTATGATTCTGCATAATGCATTTCTATTTTTCACCTTTTGAAGCAACTCGAAAGAATGATTATTGTCAGATAATAATTTTTTGGTGCAGAACTTGAAAGAAAAAAATGTGACAAGGAAAGGGAAACTTTGTATAATTTTACCAAAAATACAGAGAATTGCAATTATTACTAAGAGGGCAATTATTTAGATCCTTCTCTTGCCCTTAAAAAAAATAGAGTTGCCCCGATAACATACAGGGCACCCAGTTGAATTTTAATTTTAGATAAACAACACATACTTATTTAATATACATATGTCCCAAATATCTCATAGGGCTTATTCATACTATAAAAATGGTTTTTGCCCTAAATACAAACTTAACTGATGTCCTATATTTTTATTTGTCAAATCTGACAACTGTGCTTAAAATGATCACGATTAGTCATTATCTAATAAGCTCAGGTATTTTCACATTTGCTAATTTTACACTGAAGTTTGAGGCAGTATGTAAAGTCAAGCTCAGGAAGTATAGAGCCCTAGGCTGTGTATGATGTGAAGTGAACAATTATAATAAGGTGTGCAGACTGAGTTCAGCCTCCCATTCTTATCTCTTATCTTCCCCATCATGTACCCTGCATTTCCATTGAAATGTGAAATGTGTTGATTCTATAATCCTAAACTTCCCTTTGCCTATTATTCACCTTCCTTTCTTTTCCCAGAAGTAGCCTTCCCTGTCATCTTCTTTCCATCAAATTCCTAACATTCTTCAAGGGCTATTAGAAATGGATGCTTGCCTACCTATTGCATGGCATAGAGTTGTGTGGCAAAGGTCATGGTTTTTACAGTGGAATGTCAACAGAAGTGAGGTATTTTCTTTCTGGGTCAGGGTGGTCAAGAATAAGTGTGCCTTCCCCACATTTTTTCCTCTGATTATCTATGGACAGACAATCATGATGGTCTTGGAAACTATATGTTGAAGATGAGGAACCAACAGGATGAAAGGATTCTGAGTTTCTGTATCACATTTTTGAGGAGAGGTACGTGATCATCAGAAACACGTGTTAGAAATGTTACAGAGACAAGAAATTAACATGTATTTTTTTCTCGATTTTTTATTGTTTGGTGTTGGCCTAACGAATACAGGCCATAATTAATTGTTTCCTACTCTGCGAAGCTTTTGTACATTAAATAAATAAGAACATCATTAGGCACTAAATACAAATTTAAGTGCCACAGATTTTGCGTTGGAAGAACTCACTGAGTAGTAGACATGCAATTGTAATAAGGAATCATATTTTTGAAAGCTATGTTTCACATACTGTGATAGCCACTTTATCCATATTATTTCATTCGATTCTTATTTTTAAAATGCCCTTAGAAAGATGTGATGATGAATATTATTCTCATTCTACTGACAAACTGAGACACAAAGATGTCAAAAAATTTGCTGAAAGTCAGAAAATGAAGTATAGAAGTCAGGCTTCAATCCGAGACCATGAAGCCTACATGCTGAATCAATATTGAATTTCAGTATGAATAGTGTTACTGAATAGAAGAGTAAGGTCACAAAGAAAAGCTGGCTAGGTTTTTATTGGAGCAGGGTTATCCAGAAACTTTGCTTGAAAAGGTAATTCTTGAGCTGATGATGAAACTATAAACAGTTATGGAATTATAAAGGTTTCACATGTCATACTCAGGCATTTGTATCTAACCCCTCAAAATGGTGAGGAATCCTCGAAGTGCTAAGGAAAGGAGTAACAGGGTCAGCTTCATGTTCTTCCCAGGATTCTCTCCTGATATTTTTGAGAAAATATCCTTACCTGTCCTATAGTGCAAACACTTGGTTTTTAAGGCACTCAAGGAAGTCAATTCCTTCCTATAGACTTTACTGGAAAGCAACTAGTTGTTCTGAACTCTTTGTGCTTTTTTGTTGTTGTTGCTTCCTTTTTACTGTTGGATCCCTGAGGAAACATTCCAGCATGTCACCATGTCAGTAGCCAAATCAGACCAATGATGAGAACAGCATGCTATATTAGTAACAGAAAAACAAGGCTGTAAACCCTGTTTCAAAGACTTCATGTTGCTCTTGGCTATCACTGGGGAAAGGCTCGAGGCAGGCATATGAAGTACAAAAGCACGAAGGCTGCTTCAAATCTGTGATTGGGTAGCACAGAAAGACTTAAAACAAGCATTAAGATAAGTTCCCAGAAGAGTTTCTGACATGTAGTAGGCATTCAATTAATATATGTGGAATGAATGAAAATGAAGAGAGACTCTTTCTTCTTCCCTGTACTGGTACCAGTGGATATAAATTGCTCTGCAGGTTCTCCTTAGTCATGTGTTATAGGTTGGGGAGGGGTATCAGGCAGGTGGGCGGAAGCAAAGGAGAACTTTTACCAATAATCTGTTACCCTAAGATTAGACTTCCAATTGTCTCATCACCAAACATGAAATTGAAAATGAAAGTTGAAAGATCTTTGTTAGGCCAAAAGTTAACAATCTTTCCTTGTAGAAGAGATTGCACCATTCATATTTGGCAAAAGTGTTAAAGATTATATGAGTAAGTTGGATGTTAAATATGGTGCTAATTAAGCGAAAGGTCAGGGTTTATTCACTGTATGGGCCATTTGATTTTTCTGTGCCTAGCACATTGTAGGTATTCAATGAATGCTTATTTATTGAAACAGTAAAGGAAATGTGTGGTATGCAAATGAGACTACCTATTTAGTATGCTTGACAGGCAGTTTCTCTACGGCAGACAACTAGGAGCAAGAGGAATGAATGAGGCAGTGTATTGGAGGTAACATTGATTCAAGCAGGTAAGGGATGTCAAAATATTGGTCTTGTGCCTTAGCTGTGGTATGACATTAGGCAAGATGCTTGGTCTTTCTAAGCCTTTTTTTCTTCTATAAAATGTAAATATTTTCATCTGTATCATAATGTCATTTGAGGATTAAATTGGTTAGATAAGTAGATATTTGATAAATGTCAGTGAGAAGGAAACATTAAGTTTGAGGTCACTAATCCCCAAGGACAGAGCTGATCACCTCCAAAGGCTCACTAATTAGACCAAATGGGTTATTCATGGCCATTATCCAATTTGATTGCTTAGTTCTATTACTTGCCATTACTAAATATTTTGCCTCTCATTTCTGTCTTAGGAAATCATTGTACCACGCAGGGCAATAAATCAATGTTTTAACTATGACCTCAGGTCATGAAGGAGAGAAATGAATTACATTCCAAATGTTCTAAGAAGAAAGTAGGTAATGCCTTTAAAGGAAGACCTTGGTCTTCTCTGAATGAATATTTTCCCCTACAGATCAAATGGTTAATCATGATTTATGTGGGTAATTCACTTGCTAGAACATTGAAATCCCCGATGAGGCTAAATCAACGAATGTTCCGGTGGTGGCTAAGCCTCATTTACTCTTAAAGGAATATGCTCCAGGAAGGGCATAGGTTCAGATAAAAAGCAGTCTTGTAAACAGGAGTGGTTTGTCAAAATGAAGTAAGCATTGAAGCATCAAGGCAAGAGCTCCTGAGAGCAGGACTGGGGTGTGGCCTGAGAGCAATGCCAGCAGGGTGTTATGTAACAGAGGGCCTGTTTAACTCCAGCAGGAAACACTACGTCCAGACGGCACCCTGCTTCCAGACGACTGCCAGGTAGCAGACTGACTGCCTCTTTTCTTCTCTCTTCCCCATGAAAGGGAGACCCAGAATTTTCCCTCACAGCCTGAATTCATTACATTTTTTTTTTTCTCCCAACCATGTGGAGGTTGAATTGCCCTCATTCATAAGCTGACTCCAGACCAAAAGAAAGAGACAGCAGGGTCCAGCTATTGCACCTAATAAAATGTGTCCACTGGAAATCATGAGAGAAAATTGGATGAAAGATTCTAAATAATAAGGGTCCTCAGGAACCTGCACTGGAATGCCAATACGTTTTACAGGTTTGGGAGTATAAAGATGTTTTGAACTCAGCATTAAAAATAAAATAACCCCTCACCCTTGATCACCAGTTCATCTCTGGTTTCCGGATTCTCAAACGATTTCTTCTCTCCAGACAACTCTTTGCTTGCTTTTTTTTTTTTTTTTTTTTTTTCTTTGAGGGAGTCTCACGCTGTTGCCCAGGCTGGAGTGCAGTGTCATGATCTTGGCTTACTACAAGCTCCACCTCCCGAGTTTACACCATTCCCCTGCCTCAGCCTCCTGAGTAACTGGGACCACAGGCGCCCACCACCACGTCTGGCTAATTTTTTTTTTTTTGTATGTTTAGTAGATGGGGTTTCACCGTGTTAGCCAGGATGGTCTCGATCTCCTGACCTTGTGATCCGCCCACCTCGGCCTCCCAAAGTGCTGGAATTACAGGCGTGAGCCACTGCGCCTGGCCCAAATTCTTGCTCTTTATAAAGAAGAAAGTGGATTGAGCTTCAAGGCAGATCAGTGGCAAGGATTTGAGAGTCTGATTGGTTTCAGCCAGAGCCCCTACTCTCGCTCTCTCAGAGCCATCTCCTCCCAGCCCTACTCACTAGCACTGTTCGTAATTATCTGCTGTCATGATACTATTGCTTTTGGCAATAAACACGTAGTACGTTGCTACTGGTTTTTGCCAAGACAGCATGCCCCACTCAGATTTATGATCTAAAAGATGCAAGACTAATTTTCACACCATAGTTCATTCCATAAAAGAATGTGGTTGTATAAAAAAAAATCCTCCTCTCTCACCATGTCCACCTGCTCTCCACCCCATGCTCCTCATATCCAGGACAAGCTGTAGAATGTATAAGTGGAAATGGGAAAGCTTAATTTGGGAAAAGGGCAGAGCCTTAATGAGCTGAGTGTTTGAAATCTGCTTTAAGGTTTATTTCTTTCTTTCAGAATATACTTTCTTTTGTTCTTCAAAAAATAAATAAATAAATAAATAAAACAATCAAAGGTAGAGTCATAAATGAAACAGAATTTCCCACTGACACCTGGTAGTCCTTTCCACCATCCTCTGTTTGTGCCTTTTGAGCACATCTCTTCCTCTACCAGGCATCTGTTTTATCCAAGTCAACATGGCAGAGAACAAAGGCTGTAGAAGCAGATGTACCTGGGCTCATATTCACTAAACCTCTTTGAGTTTTAATCTCTCTATTAATACACAAATATGTAGTTGGCATAAGAATACCTTTTCTTCATGGCAATGTGGGGGTTGAATACAAACCTAAGATAAAGTGTCTGATAAAAGATTGACAATTACAAAAAAATTGCTAACTTCCTTCTGTCCTTCCCTCCCACACTTCTTTACATAATACTTCCCCTGTAGGCTTCTGTATCTCTTTTTAGGCCCTCTTTTCTTATCCTGAGCCATCCAAAAATGCCGCTGACACAAAATCTTTCCAGCTCTAATTTGCCTGTTCCGTCTTCCAGTCTCTCAGAACATTGTTCTGCCTTTTGTTGTTCTGACAACCTAACCACAGTTAGAGAAAATTGGTTGCACTTGGCAAATATATTGCTTCTTTCAGGTGACATCCTCGCTTTAATATAAACGGAGGCAATGGTTTAATCTAAATCCTAACATCCTGAAGTAAATTAACTTGGCAAATATTTATTGTACACTAATTAATGCAAAGCACTGAAGTGGATGTAGAGAATTACAAAGATAAAAAATAGACTCGAGTCTCGGGTCCTTACAGAATTTGTAGTCTGGTATGAAAGACAGACATATAGAAATAATTATTAAAAGTTTGGATCCCAGGGAACGTTAAAATAGGAGTTGAACTAAGAGTCATGAGAGTATGTGAAAGAAGGAGATGAATTCCAGCTGGAGAAATATAGGAGCTGTTTTGCGGGAGGCATGTTTAGGCTAAATCCTTAAGGATGGGGTTTGGGAACGGCATGAGTAACTTGAGTAAGAATCCAATAGCTAAAGAATGCATAATGCTTTTGGAATAGCAAGTTCAATGTGGTTTTTGTAATAAAAGTTACAGGTTGAGAATATATGCATAGTGAAAAATAAAACTATAAATAAAATCAATAAAATTAGTTGATGGCTCTGCTTGGCAGCTTAAGAAATCTGCCTTTTACTTTCAGTAAAAATCTAGTATGAATTCTAAAGCAGGAAAGGTCATGATTAATTGTGTTAAAAAGACCACTCTGGCAGCAGGTTTGCATTGGAATCAGAAAAGCTGGTAGCAGGATGACTAGTTAGAAAATGGTTACTATAATTTAGAGTCACTGTAACAAGGCAATAGTAGTCAGAGGGTAATGAAGTAACAGAAGGCAGGAACAGATGGCAGGGACATTTGGGAGGCAGAGACAACAGGGCTTGGCTTCTTCACAAAGTGTAGAGAGTTCCAAAGAAGGAAAAGTTGAAAATTAATCTAAGGTGTTGTTTTTTGTTTTTTGTTTTTTCCTGGAAGACCAAAAATGTAATAATGCTGTCAGCAAAATAGGTAAGTTATGAGATTGGTTCAGGGCTTGCAACAGAACAAATTCAGTGCAGGCAGACCTTTCCTAATCTTGGACAGCTTTAAACTCACTGGGTCACAGTTTTCTCATCTACAAAGTAGGAATCATAATTCATGTTGTAGTTTTTTCACAGGGTTGCTGCGAAAATGGGGAAAGGTCATGAGTGTGGTTATATTTTCTAAGCCGTCAAATTCATTCACAAGTAAAAAATCAATAAAACCATTCAAATCTCCTATTTTTTCCATAGAGACAACACTATGTAGGTCAGCATGGAACTTCCCACACATGGAACAACCCCTCACCTGTAAGGAGACTGGTTGTTTGGAAAGGAAATCTTTTCTAAATATCATTTTTCTTTACCTGATCCAGCGGTCTCTGATTTTTCACTGCCAGAGTGTTCTGGATTGAATCAGCTCCATTTAGGATTTTGACCAAAAGATTTCAAAACGGAAAACAAAAGCCATTGTTTTGAAAGCCTGAAATGTCTCCACTTCCTGCAATTGGCTTACATATGAGTACTTTAGTCTTCATGGAATAGCTTAGAAGGGGCCTGAGACATGAAAGGGAATTATATTTAGCAAAACAAATGCCACAAAACCTTTACTCTCAAACTGTGGAGAGGATTTGCTATGTCCACACATCTAAGCGTCACCTGTGTGTGCCTTCTTAGAGTTGGCAACAGTCGGCTGAAATGAAATACTTGATTGGGATGCTGGGAATCTTGGAGTTGCTAAGAGAGTCAGAGAGACAGCCTTCAGAGAAAATGTGATTATGGTACTTGATTCTCTGATGGAAATGTGAGCAGCTGATGGAGAAAGCAGTATGTGGGAAGATGCTACCCCCACAGACATGTGGTTAGGACACGGAGACGTATTCGTCTTGAGTCTGAATTACATGTGTGGCATTTCCTTCATCCAGTTAGGTACATGTGTATGTATGTATGTATTTGGTTTATTTATTTGTTTACTTATATCCAATTTTGTTCCAGAGGGAATTGAGGCAGCTCTAAACCGGCATTAAAGGGTAAAGTAATTAGATTAAAAAAAACTTAACAAAAAGAAAGAGAAAACAAGTTATGGTGATAGCACAAAGAAAAACAAACCATACATCCCTGTCAGACTTGTCACCTAATTCTGGCTTTAATTTCCTTGGTAGCCAAAATAAACATCAAAGCTTCTCAGTGTGCGTGGATATTTCTACGTGGATCCTCATAAAGGCAACACCCTGGAATACGGTGGGCACCATTTTCAACATCTTCATTGTAGACACCACAGAAACTTTCATCTTATTGTCTTTATCATAACATTCCAAATGAATGAGGCTCAGTGTCCTAACAGTGAGATACCACAGTTCAGTGCGTATAAGGATCATCGTTGAGCCAATCAACAAAATTTGAATTCAGGCTGTAGATGAAAAGTACTGGATAAAAGTTAAACTAACTAAAGTTAATAGCTATTCTGTGGTTATGTAAGATAATATTTTTATCCTGATGAAATATACACTTAAGTATTTAGAAGTAAAGGGACATCGTGTTTGCAGCCTAGTTTCATGTAGTTCAGGGGGAAAGGAGAGGAGGATAGAGAGAAACTTTAAAGCAAATAGGGCTATATGTTATCAGCAGGTAAATCTGGGTAAAGGGTATTTGAGTATTCAATATACTCTTCTTATTCTTGCAATGTTTCTACAATTTGAAATTATTTCCAACTAAAATACCTTTTTAAAAAAGGAATAATTTTTATTAGAATTTAAATGCAAAGTTTATTTGAAAAGAAGTACATGCAATAGTGCATGTTAGAAAGTTACAGGAGTAATAAACACCATTTCAATTTGTGAGTGAACATTTTCTTTTTTTTAATGTGTTCGATCAATTTATGCAAGATTATAGTATATGTATTGAAATTTAAAATACCTGTAAAAATTCACAAACATTGTAATGATTTTAGTTTTAAGAAGATAATTTTTACTGTTCATTTTTATTACAACGTGGATACACTTTTAATACAGAAATTTTAGAATACAAAATTTTAGAATGGATATTTTGTGCATATATATGGGATGAAATCATTGGTGGTTTTATTTTATGTATTTATGCATATTTTGTATGCATATATATTTTGAAATATGAAATTATAGCATTATACAGTTTTGAAAGTTGCCTTTTATAAACTTGATACAAATAGCTTTCTATAAAATATAATCCTTCAAACACCTGTATACAATTCTTAACTGTTACAGTCTATTACTATTTGTTTTCTTCTCTGTAAATTATTACTTGAGCTGTTGTATATGAAGATGAAAACTTAGAAGATAATACAACTACCTGTTAAAATTTATAAACTTCACAAATCTTGCTGAATTATTTGAATCAACTATGAGGAACGCTAATAAAGTTTAATTGACAAAACTTAACCTCTATGCCTCTATTTAGACAGAATAGCTGATGGGTGATAGAATTTCACATTATTAGCATTTTTTCTCCCCCAATAAAAGTTAATAGTGCTGGAAACATTAAAGGCAATTCATATTTTCTTGCACAACCTTTCCTAGTGAATGGAAATTCCAGTTTCCAGTTGACTTTGCAGTTTGATTTTCAGTTGAACTTAAAATTAGACAGAGATTATACATAGAAAATGAAAGCATGAACAGAGAGAATTAATTCCTAAAAGCTTAGTGAGTTTTTTGATTCCAGCATGCCCAGGTAATACTTTCATGTGAATATGTTGGGAAAAGCAAGAAAAATTTCTAATAATATGTTATTTCTACCAGAGTTCTTAGGAACTTTACCAGTGGATCATTAAAAAAAGAACATAGTAAGACCCCTTTTCAACTGGGAAATAATTGCTACCTTCTCATATTAACAAGCTGTTCCTCATTGCCAACCAGGCATTTACTATTACAGTCATTTAAGGTAAAATGGGCTGTTTGTTTTACAAGGAAGCCAAGTTGGAAGAAAGCAAATTGTGGGAAGGTTTCTACAACAGAATTTCATGCAATTTGGAAATAAAATGTATTCAGAAGGATTGAAAGAGATATATTATCTTGGGCTGGGGAAAACAAACAAACAAACAAACAAAGGACAATTACTCTGGCCCGTAACAGAATAATGTGTGACTTTATTTTGGAGACAATTTTCCTAATTAAGTATATCTTTCTTTCTTTGAAAGTCTGAGATTGCTTTAATGTTTACAAAATTTATAATTCACTTCTGTTAATATGATCTGCTCAGAGGCTATCCCTCAAAACCACTAGGCTTCCTTGCTCACTTTTCTCTTAGACTGGAAAGGGCTGGTAGAATGCAATATTTTGAAATAATTGTGTTGTCTTGTTGTTTCTATTTCTTTCCAATCTTATTTCCTATTAAATTCCATTTCCCCAAACATACACAGACTGCCATCAGCCTGCCAATGCTATATATTTTGAGACTCTGTTTACCATCCAAATCTATTGGGATCGAAGAGCCCCAGTTCCTACTGAGGAAAAAAAATGAGAGGTTAACCAGGAACCTCATATCTGCTAAAATTTAACAAATGAATATTCTCAGAAAATAATATACCTTAATTCAGCTGACATCCTTAAGGAACTTTTAGTTTCTAAGACTATAAAGACAGATATTTTGTGGCCCAGAGTCCTTTCTGTGAACTAAGTAGGTCACCATCTACTCCATTTATGTGAAAGAGCAGGTCCAAATATGGCCTTTAGTTTTGAAGTCCTATTGGTGAATATTGTGATCTCAAATCCTAAAAGAGATTATAGACTATCTCTTTGACTTCACAATTGAAAAACACAAGTTTCAGAGAGATGTAATAAGTTGTCCAAGGTCAGTGACAGAGTGTGTGCCCGACTGAGTTTGGAACTCAGGACTTTGGCTGTCTTATCAAGCATCCCTTTTCTACCATCCCTGTCTCTAAATTGGAGATTTCTAACGATGTTACAAAAAGTCATAGAGAATTAGAAGATTTTAACATAAGACATGATACAGATGTTTGGAATCTAGCCTTCAAAATATTTTTTTCACAGTTCCTGGATCAAAAACATCCTGCTTGACCTGGAAAATATGTATTGATGTTAAATATGGTCTCTGAAACCAATTTTGCTAATTGGATTTACTAGATTATCCAGTTCAATTTGGTATTATGTAGTCTTTGAAACAGTTAATTTAGAAAATTTGATCAATTGTTTGTTCTGAATGTTTATACAGTTGCCTGCTTCCTTTATTTTAATCCAAAGATACTGGCATAAAAAATAAAGACAATTATATGAGTAATTAAAACAAAATATTTGTGTGTTTATCTTAATATTCAATATTTCAGGTAAAAGATTGCCACTATCTGATATTATAAAGCAAATCTATTATGTATCCATATGTAGACAAAACATAAATTTTTTTAGATAACATATCCTAAAGAGAGAAATATGATATATCAATTTTCCTCTAATTTATGTATTTTACAAATAATATTTAACAATTCTAGAGATAAAACAAGAGAAGGAAAGAAGGAAGGGATGGGGAGCAAGAGGGAAAGAGGGAGAAGAGGGATAAAAGAGAGAAAAGCTACCTGTCATCGATTTGTAACAGTCTCCAATTTTCATATTCTCTTCCCTATGCGAATAGTTTCATAGTTGTGAACAGGAATAAGTTCTGTTTTGATTCTATATCAAACATTAAGCATTTTATCATAGATATAGGCTTTGTATTATAATTTGCATGACTACCATTTTAATGGCTCTTTAATGTCATCAAATTGAAAAGCATGGGCCACCAAAACCACACCACTGTAGGCAATTTTATTGTATACAAGTTTTGCTAGTTTAAATAATACTACAATAAATATGTTTCAGCAGGTATCATTTGCTCTCACATAGGGTATAAATTTCCAGCAGATCAAAATCTGGCTCACAAAGATGCAAAATTGTCTGGTGCCTAACAGATACATCAAATCACTTTTCAAAGAAGTTGTGATTAAGAATGATAATGAGAGACCATTCTTAAAATCCTTCAAAAGTGAGATAGATCATAGTTTTAGGCAAGTTTTATTATAGAGATGGTATTATATTTATGACTTCATGACTACACTGATTATTGTCTACTTTCCACAAATGGCATATAAAATCAGAAAAGAGTAGGTCTTATTTTCAGATTTCATTATACCCTAAGTTTTCTTCATGGTGAATATTAACGTGGTAAAGCAGGGTGAGAAAGGAAATAGGGTAGAAAAGAAAGGAACCCTCTACTAGACATCCAGGTTAGGCATTATATTTTCACAAAATATAAAGTAAATAATAAGACTAATGAATTTAACATGGCCTAAGTTGGTCTGACATGCCTATGATTGTCACACATGAGCAATTTCAGCAAAATTCAGTATTGGATTGTAGCACTAAGAACAGCAAACTGGATGATTAAAGCAAATTAGGTGCAGAAAAAAACTTGTTGCAATTATCTGAATATATTAGGTGAAGCCTCACTCTCAGGATATAATATCCAAGTAATTTTCTCTACTCCTGAAAATACTAGAATATTGAATGCCCACAAAACCATCCTATTTCTAAACTGCAATCTAAAAAAAAGTTTTAGTGTCTATTCCACTAACTGTAGTCATTATGTAACTAGAGATTCAGAAACTGAGATTATGGGATCATGTATCTACAGTGTAACTTAATCATGGAAAACTTGAAAATATTATGTTTATATTTATGAAATCTTAGATTTAGTCAAATAGTTGTGGGATTTGAAGAAAGAAACTATATATGAAAATCTCCAAGTTTTATGGAGTTTTCATTTTCAGATGCAGTAAAGTACGAAAGTTTATAAAAAATAACATTTCAGACACATTAACAGGTATTTTCAATCTAGCAATTAGACTGAAATGTAACTTCAGAATCAGCGTATTTTGAAAGAAATCAACTATATAAAAGAAATTAGAGACTTTTCTGCTTATGTTAGCAAATTTTATAAACCTAAGAAGATAAAATAGTCACTTCATTTCACTTTCTAAAATTCACCAATGCAAAGAATAATTTTCTTAAATCCTTGAAAATACCAAATAATTTGAAAAAAAACACCTTGTACACAAATACAAGGAAAAGGGGTTCTAAGAACATTGCTGAAATCATTTTAACCTAAAATGCAACAAAATGAAAATCTAAATTATCTTTGATATAATTGCTCATGAACTACATCAAATAGCTGAGTTAGAGCACTATCCTTTGTTCCGAAGTGCTTTTTAATACATATATTAAATATATATACAAGGTTTTTTATATATATATATTTCCTATAGGAAATATAAAGGAGAGCTAGAGAACTTTTGGGGGAAGTATCAGACTTCTCATTATATATTTATTTGCATTTTCTGGAATTTTTTCATCTATTTTAAGAAACTAATTTTTTTTTTT
>NW_016807057.1:71356-76367 GCF_001698545.2 Rhinopithecus bieti
TATGTATTGATGTTAAATATGGTCTCTGAAACCAATTTTTGCTAATTGGATTTACTAGATTATCCAGTTCAATTTGGTATTATGTAGTCTTTGAAACAGTTAATTTAGAAAATTTGATCAATTGTTTGTTCTGAATGTTTATACAGTTGCCTGCTTCCTTTATTTTAATCCAAAGATACTGGCATAAAAAATAAAGACAATTATATGAGTAATTAAA
The DNA here is from genome assembly GCF_001698545.2 of Rhinopithecus bieti. Lineage (NCBI taxonomy): Eukaryota > Metazoa > Chordata > Mammalia > Primates > Cercopithecidae > Rhinopithecus > Rhinopithecus bieti. Next base: position 71,574 of record NW_016807057.1, read on the forward strand.
ACAAAAATATTTGTGTGTTTATCTTAATATTCAATATTTCAGGTAAAAGATTGCCACTATCTGATATTATAAAGCAAATCTATTATGTATCCATATGTAGACAAAACATAAATTTTTTTAGATAACATATCCTAAAGAGAGAAATATGATATATCAATTTTCCTCTAATTTATGTATTTTACAAATAATATTTAACAATTCTAGAGATAAAAACAAGAGAAGGAAAGAAGGAAGGGATGGGGAGCAAGAGGGAAAGAGGGAGAAGAGGGATAAAAGAGAGAAAAGCTACCTGTCATCGATTTGTAACAGTCTCCAATTTTCATATTCTCTTCCCTATGCGAATAGTTTCATAGTTGTGAACAGGAATAAGTTCTGTTTTGATTCTATATCAAACATTAAGCATTTTATCATAGATATAGGCTTTGTATTATAATTTGCATGACTACCATTTTTAATGGCTCTTTAATGTCATCAAATTGAAAAAGCATGGGCCACCAAAACCACACCACTGTAGGCAATTTTATTGTATACAAGTTTTGCTAGTTTAAATAATACTACAATAAATATGTTTCAGCAGGTATCATTTGCTCTCACATAGGGTATAAATTTCCAGCAGATCAAAAATCTGGCTCACAAAGATGCAAAATTGTCTGGTGCCTAACAGATACATCAAATCACTTTTCAAAGAAGTTGTGATTAAGAATGATAATGAGAGACCATTCTTAAAATCCTTCAAAAGTGAGATAGATCATAGTTTTAGGCAAGTTTTATTATAGAGATGGTATTATATTTATGACTTCATGACTACACTGATTATTGTCTACTTTCCACAAATGGCATATAAAATCAGAAAAGAGTAGGTCTTATTTTTCAGATTTCATTATACCCTAAGTTTTCTTCATGGTGAATATTAACGTGGTAAAGCAGGGTGAGAAAGGAAATAGGGTAGAAAAGAAAGGAACCCTCTACTAGACATCCAGGTTAGGCATTATATTTTTCACAAAATATAAAGTAAATAATAAGACTAATGAATTTAACATGGCCTAAGTTGGTCTGACATGCCTATGATTGTCACACATGAGCAATTTCAGCAAAATTCAGTATTGGATTGTAGCACTAAGAACAGCAAACTGGATGATTAAAGCAAATTAGGTGCAGAAAAAAACTTGTTGCAATTATCTGAATATATTAGGTGAAGCCTCACTCTCAGGATATAATATCCAAGTAATTTTCTCTACTCCTGAAAATACTAGAATATTGAATGCCCACAAAACCATCCTATTTCTAAACTGCAATCTAAAAAAAAGTTTTAGTGTCTATTCCACTAACTGTAGTCATTATGTAACTAGAGATTCAGAAACTGAGATTATGGGATCATGTATCTACAGTGTAACTTAATCATGGAAAACTTGAAAATATTATGTTTATATTTATGAAATCTTAGATTTAGTCAAATAGTTGTGGGATTTGAAGAAAGAAACTATATATGAAAATCTCCAAGTTTTATGGAGTTTTTCATTTTCAGATGCAGTAAAGTACGAAAGTTTATAAAAAATAACATTTCAGACACATTAACAGGTATTTTCAATCTAGCAATTAGACTGAAATGTAACTTCAGAATCAGCGTATTTTGAAAGAAATCAACTATATAAAAGAAATTAGAGACTTTTCTGCTTATGTTAGCAAATTTTATAAACCTAAGAAGATAAAATAGTCACTTCATTTCACTTTCTAAAATTCACCAATGCAAAGAATAATTTTCTTAAATCCTTGAAAAATACCAAATAATTTGAAAAAAAACACCTTGTACACAAATACAAGGAAAAGGGGTTCTAAGAACATTGCTGAAATCATTTTTAACCTAAAAATGCAACAAAATGAAAATCTAAATTATCTTTGATATAATTGCTCATGAACTACATCAAATAGCTGAGTTAGAGCACTATCCTTTGTTCCGAAGTGCTTTTTAATACATATATTAAATATATATACAAGGTTTTTTATATATATATATTTCCTATAGGAAATATAAAGGAGAGCTAGAGAACTTTTGGGGGAAGTATCAGACTTCTCATTATATATTTATTTGCATTTTCTGGAATTTTTTCATCTATTTTAAGAAACTAATTTTTTTTTTTTAACAGAAAAGCATTTTATTAAATCCAACACCTCCTCATGATAACACTCAACAATAAACAAAGAAAAGAAGGAACTTCCTCAACTTGGCAAAGGACATCTTTGAAACAATCACAGTTAATATCATCATTAATGCCAAAAAAATGAAAGCTTTTCAACTAAGATCAGGAATAAGACAAGGATGTTCACTCTCGCCACTTCTATTCAACATCTTGCTACAGGTCCCGGCCTGAAGTTTGTGGATATAAATGCTTACATTATAAATGAAGACAGATCTCAAATCAGCAACTTAACCTTGTACCTCAAGGAACTGAATTACGAAGGAGGAAGTAAACCATTTCTGTTGCAAACGACATAATTTTGCATATAGAAAAAACTAAGAAATCCACATACAAAACATCAGAGCTGATAAACAACTTTATCAGGTGGCAGGATATCAGATGACTATACAAAATTGGTTCTATATGTATTTGCAGTGAAAATATGAAAAAAATTAAAATTCTATTTACAGTAACATCAAAAAGAATAAAATAGAAATTTATTTATTTATTTAGAGACCAAGTCTCTCTCTGTCACCCAGGCTGGAGTGCAGTGGTACAATTTCAACTCACTGCAACCTCTGCCTCCTGGGTTCAAGTGATTCTCCCGCCTCAGCCTACCAAGTAGTTGGGACCACAGGCACCTGTCACCACTCCCAGCTAATTTTTTTATTTTTAGCAGAAATGGGGTTTCACCATGTTGGCCAGGCAGGTCTCAAACCCCCAACCCCAAATGATCCACCCACCTCTGCCTCCCAAAGTGCTGGAATTACAGACGTGAGCCAACGCATCTGGCCTAGAAATACATTCAATAAGAAAATACAAGGGCCAGGCACGGTGGGTCATATCTGTAATCCCAGCACTTTGGGAAGCCAAGGCAGGTAGATTGCTTAAGCCCAGGAGTTCAAGACCAGCCTGGCCAACATGGTGAAACCCCTTCTCTACAAAAAATACATAAATCAACCGGGTATGGTGACACACACTTGCAGTACAAGCTACTCAGGAGGCTGAGGCCGGAGGATCACTTGAGCCTAGGAATTCAGGGTTATAGTGAGCTGTGATCACGCCAATGCACTCCAGCCTGGGAGACAGGGCGAGGTCCTGTCTCAAAAAAAAGAAAAAAGAAAGGCAAGGCTTACACATTGAAAGGTATAGAACATCATAAAAGATGCCAGACATGGTGGCTCACACCTGTAATCCCAGCACATTGGGAGGCTGAGGAGGGAGGAATGCTTGAGCCCTGGAGTTTGAGAACAGTGTAGGCAACATAGGAAGACACTGTCTCCACAAAAAAAATAAATAAAGTTAAAAATTTGCCGAGCATAGCAAGCACTTGTAGTCCCAGCTACTGGGGATGCTGAGGCGGGAGGATCACTTGAGCCCAGGAGGTTGAGACCGCAGTGAGCTCTGATTGCACTATTGTACTCCATCCTGGGCAACAGACCAAGACCCTGTCTCAAAAAAAAAAAAAAAAAAAGATGCAATTTTTCATGTATTCTGATAATGAAATTATGAAAGAAATTAAAGCAGATCTAAATAAATTGAAATATCACAGATACATGTATCAGAAAAATGGATATTGTTACAATGGCAGTATCACCCAGAATCTCACCATCTTGTTTACAAAAATTTATGTCCTGATCATGAAATCCATATGGAAATATGAGAGATACAGAATAACTTTTTAAAAATCTTCAGGAAAGTAATACTTAAATATTCTAATTTTAACACTTATTACAAACCAAGACTTAATGGGATGCGGCAAAAGCAATGCTGAGGGAATTTTATAGCTATAAATGCTTACATTATAAAGGAAAATAGATCTCAAACCAACAACTTTGTACCTCAAGGAACTGAATTTAAGAGGGAAATAAATGTTTTTACTTTTCAGGTAGACATTTACCTTTTCTGATGTTTTATTTTCTTGAAGAGAATAACTACCTTCAGTATTTATTTCTGAACAGTTCTGCTGATAACAAATCATCTTACTTTTCCTTTTTCTAAAAATGACTTTATTTCACCTTCATTCCAAAATGACATTTTCAGTGAAGATGAAATTCAAGGTTGACTGTCTTTTGTTTTTCTTTTTAGCCCTCTAAATGTCTTGTTCGCTTTCTTCTGGCCTCCACAGTTTCTGCTGAGTAATATGTAATCATTTGAATCACTATTCTTCTGAATATAATATGTCATTTTTCTTTTCCATTTTTCTTTTTTTTTTAATTATACTTTAAGTTCTAGGGTACATGTGCACAACGTGCAGGTTTCTTATATACATATACATGTGCCATATTGGTGGGCTGCAACCATTAACTCGTCATTTACAATAGGTATATCTCTTAATGCTATCCCTCCCCCCATCCCCTACCCCACAACAAACCCCAGTGTGTGATGTTCCCCTTCCTGTGTCCAAGTGTTCTCATTGTTCAATTCCCATCTATGAGTGAGAACATGCGGTGTTTGGTTTTCTGTTCTTGTGACAGTTTGCTGAGAATGATGGTTTCCAGGTTCATCCATGTCCCTACAAGGGAAATGAACTCATCCTTTTTTATGGCTGCATAATAGTCCATGGTGTATATGTGACACATTTTCTTTTTTTTTTTTTTTTTTTTTTTTTTTTTTT
>NW_016807057.1:76973-85445 GCF_001698545.2 Rhinopithecus bieti
ATCTCCTGACCTCGTGATCCGCCCGTCTCAGCCTCCCAAAGTGCTGGGATTACAGGCTTGAGCCACCACACCCGGCCCCTATCCTCATTTTCTAACAGCTGGCAATGTGAACTTGGTTATGTATGTAAGTTTTTCTGACTGTAAATGGTTGTAATGATTTTAAATAGAACAGTGGACCAATTTTTTCAGGCACTAAAGTTTCTAAGTTTCTGCTCTGTGGCCACCCTGCCCCTACCTTTGTGCCACTTTTATTGGTCAATGTACAGCCATCCTAGTTGTTACATATTTTATCTATCACCCTAGGTGAAGGAAAACGGCACTGGAAAAAAAATGGACTTAAAATGTTTTGTCTTAAAATTCTAAATTCAAGAGCCACGGATCCATCTCTCCTCCTTAATTGCTAAACAAATTTATTTAGGAAGATGCCCTGAAGACAGACAGGTAGAATAACAATTTGAATCAAACTCTACTCTAGAGAGCCCAGTAAAGTAGTTTAAAAGCAAATCACATACCCCTAGTGCCACTCTACTACACAAATTACTCCTCCTCCAGGCCCAAGTCATCCCAAGAAGGTAGCAGCACTTGGCAAGATAGTAGAGTTAACATGAACTCAGATAATTTAAGCTTTTACATTTAAAGATCAATGTCAGGCTAAATATCATACTGAGATCATTTGGAGCTCAAAATGAAGTGATGATTTTGGCTCTGAGATTTGATAAAAAAGTCCCAAAATTTCAACAATGTTTTGAAATGTCACAGTCGTCTTGTTTCAGTTATCCAGTCAATCAATTTAACTAGATGTTCAGGCACCAAAGAATCAAAAACATTTGTTGCTATTCCCAAAATACAGAGCTGTACTCACAGGTGTGCTATGTCAGTTAGGACCTTTTCAACTAAATCAAAGCCCCATGTTCCCTTTGGCCATTCATCATTGACCATTCACAGAGGTAACCCGTGAAGACTGCACAGCTGTTGTGAAGTAACACTTGATTTCTGCCAAGATCTCAGGAGGACTGAATTACTGTGAGTTATGATTTCCCCAGAACTGGTAGAACTATTTCTTGTACAACCAGGCTCATATATCTCAATAACAGCTTTTCTGCCAGGGAAAGTACAGGTAAACTTTGATATCGGAACATTCCTTGTAGTTTGACTTGGCAAAAAGTGACTCACATTCTTCCATCACTTTATTGTATAATTTTAAAATAATTTCCCATTGAAGGAGAGTCATTTGTCCTTTAAATATGCACACACAATAACCTATTGCTATTACTCTTGGAAGTCTAGCCAGTAAAACTTATGACTTCAATCATGACATTCCATTTCTTTTAAGAGAGAAGCTTGAATAGCATGTTCATGCCTACTTCTAACTTAGGTCAAAATATTTGCTAGGGCAAGGCTTTGTTCCTTTTCATTTCTGAGGTCTGGTCCCACAAGCGGTAACAGTGAATTGTGCATGTCTTTCCACTCACATCACATTATTTGCTTGTTTTAATTGCTTATCTAAATGCTGGTTTATCCTGCAGGTTTCAGTCTGAATCGTTTCTTTCATGAAGCCTTCTCTAATTTAGGCCAGCCTTGATTGGTCTTTTCTACCTTTCCAGCAATTAAGAGTTATTAGTACCCAAGTGCACTAGGAAAGTTGATATGATATGACATCTGGCCCTGCACCATTTAGTCACACTGCTGTGTAAGATGGCACAGTGGGAACTATGATTATTTCTGCAAGTTTCTACTGCACTGAGATGGCTAGTAATAACTTAATTATGCATGGAAGTGAACCACATAAATATATTCTGATAAACCATATAAATATATCCTGATAAAAATAAAACAAATGCATCCCCAATCAATTTCCCACTAATTGAATCCCCAAAATACCCATAGCCACTCCAGCATCACCGGACAAAATGTGAGTGAGAATGGAAAAAGACAATAATCTTAAGCAGTGATGCTTAAAAATATTTTACTATGTCAACTTTATTAAGCAAGAAGCCCTGAGGCTTAGGGCCATTAGATTCACAGCCACATCATCTCTGGTCCTACCTATACTCTGTTCTCCCTGCCACATAGATGCTTCATTCTACTCACAAAAGCTTTCATCCCTACGCCTCTTTCCAAGCTCACTTTCCAATCCAACCTCGTCCTCCTCTAAATTTCCTGAACCTTCTCCCTGCATATGACTCTTCTCAACAGATTTTTTTTAAATTCAGAATCTCAAGCTCCCACATCAAGTCCACTGAGTTAGTATTTTTTAAACAAGATCTTTAGAAGCATTTCATACACCTTTGAATTTAAGAAGCATGTCCTAGAAGACACCCCTTTCCTACCTTCTTTCCATGGAACTGGAGGGATCACTCCTTTCACTCTAAATGAAATTTTTACCTTTTTCTAACTCAATGCTCAACCAAATCTAGGTTCTTCCCTTGCCCCATGACAACATGCAAATTACCACCCTTTCACATAGCCAAGTCTCTAGGATCCAGGAATGAAGGACTGACCTTCTTTCTCATCCCTATTCCCTCTTTGGGACATCAAATCAGTTATATGATCAGAGACTAAGCAAGCAGTTTGATTCAGCCTTGGAAGACTGCCATAACTATCAAGTGTTTCCACAGATACATTTGAACATTTAAGGGTCCAGCACAGTTATCATATTTCTTCTCTTATACTGTATCTCACTATTGTCCACACTTTGATGATCTGTAAAATTATTAACCTCCTGTTCTTACTCAACCTATGCCACATAAGTATTCCTTAATTATTTCAAGCAATGTTTTTATCTTCCCAATTAATTTTATGTGTTCTAAAGGCAGGGATCACACCAGTGATGTTTCTGGGTCTCATAGAGGCTAGAACAGTACTTGACACATTGTGGCTTCCAGTTAAGTCTTCTGCCTTAATTAGGAAATGTTTAAATATTTATTTGATGACTGAAGAACTTTCAGAGCCTCAGAATGCAGGTATTTTTTGTTTTCTCATTTTGTTTTGTTTTGTTTTGAGACAGAGGCTTTCTTTGTCACCCAGGCTGGAGTGCAGTGGTGCCATATTGGCTCACTGCAGCCTTGACCTCCTGAGCCCAAATGATGCTTCCACCTCAGCCACTGGGCCCATCAAATTAAAAAAAAAATTTTAAGAGACAGGGTCTCGCCGTGTTACCCAGGCTGGTCTTGATCTCCTGGGATCCAGGCAATCCTTCCATCTCGGTGTCACAAAGTGCTAGGATTACAGGCATGAGACACCACACCTAGCCACCACTTTGAACAATTATATTCTTACTGAATATAATAGAGAACCAAATGATTTATTATTATCAGCATCATCACATATGCATTTCTCATGATGATGTGTCTCATACATTTTTATTGGAAAGAAGGGATCTTCCTGTCATTGTAATAACTGTTTTACATTACATTTTAATACAGAACATTTAGGTAATAAAAACAGCATGGAATCTGATGTACTGTTTTCAAGTCCCTGTACAGTCCTTAGTAGCTCTGTAATTTGAATATAGCTACCAACTCTCAATCATCCTGTTTCCTTGTGTGAAATAACCTCATGGGGTTATTACAGATTTAATGAAACAAAGCAAAATCTTAACATTATTTTTTTCTCAATCTGTTATTCTACATTATAATCTCTGTTATGAAAATTTAAATTATTCTTATAAATACTAGTTTCAGAATTGACACAAAAAAAGTATCAAGTTTGAAATTAGGCCATGATTATATAGCTACTTGTACTTTCAATCCTACAAGAAAATCGTGGAAATGGGGAAGTTGTGCAATGATTCTGACTCTTGAAAAATTAAAATTCTTTTAAAATATAAACATTGTATGTAAGCCTTTATTCATTCCTTGAAAAAAAGAGGTCTGTTGCTTGAAGTTCGGAATGACGATGAGGCAATGTTTACTTTCAATTAACCTTAGGCTTCTGGACTTAATGAAGAAAGTTTATCAAAAACTGCATGTAAGAGTTTTAGAAGCTGGACCGTGGAAACAAAAACAGAAAAAGGAAACAAGGGAGGGAAGATAAAAGGAAGAACCAAAGAGAAGCAGGTATGAGTGATGAGGCTTGATTTATGTAACTTGCCAGTGTTATAATGATATAATCGAACAATTTGCTGATTTAGTCAACGTACATAAAAATCACATTTAAATCTCTACTTAAAAAGCCTTGTTCTTCCCTGCAAGAACTTGTATTTTCCAAAGAGGACCATGACAATATCTCTTGTTACACATGCTCTTCTGCAAAATGACTTAGCTCCTCCATGAGACGTCGAAGTTTATTTCTCTAACCTCCTTGAGTCTGGCCCAATCCTATGACTGTTTTGGCCAGTAGAATATGGCAGAATTAACATTGTCAATGCCAGTTCCTGCAAAAACTCTTAAAATACCTGGTAGCTTCTTCTTTCCGCCTCTTGGACACAACAGCCATCTAAGAAGCTTACCATGTTCAGCCCACCATCCTGGAAAAAGCCAGAAGACTGAAGTTCCATATGGATAAAGAAGCCAGCGTGGAAGTAGATTTTCAGCCCCAGCCCCTATAGCTGATGCCATGAGGATCAGGTACAAACTTCCCAGATGAGCACCTCTAAAATTCCTGATCCACAAGGTTTTACAAGCAAAACTAAATGTTTAAGTCACTAGGATTTAGGGTAGTTCTTTACATAGCAAAAAATAACATATCCCAGAATATACAAGAAATGACTAAAAACTAGTGAGAAAAAAGACAACCCAAATCAAAAATGTGAAAACAACTTAAACAGGCACTTCATAAAAGAGAATAGCCAAATGGCCAGTACACATAAAAAAATATGCTGAATATCATTAGAAATCAGGAAAAGCAAGTTAAAGTCACATGTGCCAAAATGACAAAATTTTTAAAAGTTGACAGATTTTGAGAAGGATGTGGAACAACTAGACCATTCTTGAATGAAGTCAAGAACATAAATTGGTATAGCCATTTAAGAAAAATGTTTATTAGTACCTACTAAAACTAAACCTACACATTCAGCATGGCCCAGCAGTTTTACTTTTGAATATCCCTAGCAAAAAAAGTCTTGTTTCCACCAAAAGACATGAACAAAAATGTTCATAGCAGTTTAATCATAATCTCCAAAGACTGAAAATATTCCCAAACCCACAAGAGTAAAATGAGCAAATAAATTGTGGTATACTTATATAATGAAATGTTCCACAACAGTAAGAAGGAGCAAACCAATGATATATAGAGAGCATGGATTAATTTCAGAGATATAACATTGAAAAAAGTATACATTGCAGTGTATTTTTTTCCAGTCATTAACCTATACATTATTTTTAAATTCCTATGCATTTAAAAAAATAGTTGAAAGCACATTATAGTGTGTTAATAAGTCCATGTGTGCCTGAATGGTTTCCTAATAGAAAGGAATTCAGTATTATGTAACTTTTGGCAAACATCTAATGTTTTATAAATATTAAAACAAACATCTAATGTTTCACAAATATTTTATAAAATGTAAACATAACAGTTGCATAATCAATAAAATATGTATTTAACTGATTAAGCTTTTTAAATCTTTAGCCATTGACTACAAATTCAATCAAAACCTTCAAATTATAAGAACTGCAAATTAAATATACTATTTCAAATTTGTTAACCACCTTTGCTATCACACAAAACTCTCACTAGTTATTATAATTAATAATAAAGCCAACCAACACACATGTTAAAACCATTTAAAAAGTGTTAAATGCTGTAATTTCTATTTATTTCTCTATAATCTTCTTTCTTATTTTGATCTCATTCTTTCCTATTCCTCTACAGAGCTATACTTTTACTTCTCCAACCTATACAGAGGGTTTCTTTGGGGGCAGAGACTGACGAGTGAAGATTGGAGCTGAGACCAAGTCTTGAGTGTGAGATCCAAGAATATTCTTCCTAAGTTTATTGTCCAACTAAGGTGGTTACATTCATATACTTTGTCCATTATGTAAAGATTGTTATTATTAAATCTGACCAATCTTATAGCTTTTAATTTGTGGGGGTAGAGGCACAAGTTGTATCATCAATCTGACTGCTGTTATGGGTACTTGGTATTATAGCCTAGTAGAGGCTATTTTACAAAGGTTGTTCCATATCTTGATTTTTTTGAACATTGGATATAAGCCTCTTTTGCAACTGCCTCTTCTGACCAAGTCCTATTTAGTTAAGTTAAATCTAAATGGATTAGTCAATAATTTCCTTGAAATTACAATTTTTCTTTCTTATTAAGCACCTAAGACCTACAATAGTATGTCATAAGCACTGTTTCCATGGCTATAAACTCTTCTGAAAAATAATTATAATGACTTCATGAAATTCTATGGTAAGAATATAATACAGTTTCAACACATTTTGTGCATATTACAAAGCAGATAATAATGTCCTATGGTGTTTCTTCACTAACAAACCAACTTAAAGAAATTTTAAAATACAGTATATGGATGAAAATTCTCTGAGAAATAGATATCATAAGGAAAAACTAATCACAACTTCTGGAAATGAAAGACACACTTAGAGAAATACAAAATTCAGTGAAAAGTTTCAACAATAGGCTAAAAGAAGTAAAAGAACGAATATCAGAGCTCGAAGACAAGGCTTTTGATTTAGCCCAACCAAAGACAAGAAGAAATGAATAAAGCTTTCAAGAAATTTGGGATTATGTTAAACAGCCAAGTCTAAAAATAATTGATGTTCCTGAGGAAGAAGAAAAACATTAAAGTTTGGAAAACTTATTTGAGGGTATAATTGAGGGAAATTTTCCTGACCTTGCTAGTGATCTAAATATCAGAACACAAGAAGCTCAAATGACTCCTAACAAAATTCATCACAAAAAGATTGTTAAGAAGACCCATAGTCATCAGACTATCTAAATTCAAGATGAAGGAAAGAGTCGTAAAAGCTGTGAGACAAAAGCATCGGGTAACCTATACGTGAAAAACCTGTCAGATTAATAGCAGATTTCTCAGCTGAAACCCTACAAGCCAGAAGGGATTGGGATCCCATCTTTAGCCTCCTTAAACAACAACAAAAATTGTCCGCTGAGAATTTTGTAGCCAGCAAAACTAAGCTTTATACATGAAGAAGAGATAAACCCTTCTTCAGAAAAAAAAAAATGCTGAGAGAATTTGCAACTACATCTAGCATGATGAATAGAACAGTACCTCACATCTCAATACTAATATTGAATGTATTTTTTTTAGACAGAGTTTTGCTCTTGTTACCCAGGCTGGAGTGCAATGGCACAATCTTGGCTCACTGCAACCTCTGCCTCCTGGGTTCAAATTAATCTCCTGCCTCAGCCTCCCAAATAGCTGAGACTACAGGCACCTGCCACTTCGCCCAGCTAATTTTTGCATTTTCAGTAGAGATGGGATTTCACAGCCTAAATGCTCCGCTTAAAAGGTACAGAATGGCAGAATGCATAAAAATCCACCAACCAAGTATCTGCTGTCTTCAAGAGACTCACCTAACACATAAGAACTCATACAAACTTAAGGTAAAGGGATGGAAAAAGATATTCCACACAAATAGAAACCAAAAGCAACCAGAAGTAGCTATTCTTATATCAGGCAAAACACTTTAAAGCAACAACAGTTAAAAAAGACAAAAAGGGGCATAATATAATGATAAAAAAAAAATTAGTCCAACAGGAAAATATGACAATTCTAAATATATATGCACCTAACACTGGAACTCCCAAATTTATAAAATAATTACTACTAGACCTAAGAAATGAGATTGATGGCAACACAATAATAGTGGGGATGTCAATACTCCACTGAGAGCACATGACAGGTCATGAAGACAGAAAGTCAAAAAAGAAACAATGGACTTAAAGTATATTCTAGAACAAATGAACTTAACAAATATTTACAGAACATTCTACCCAACAACTGCAGAGTATGCGTTCTATTCAGGAGCACATGGCATATTCTCTATGATTGATGATATAAATACTTGGGTAGAATTGGAAGGTGGGTGCTTAGGTAGAAATAAGTAACTACTGAACCAGTGGAAGCAAAGTTTAGTTGGGGAATACTTTGTATGATACTGATAAATGAAGGCTTATTGGTTTTAAAAGTGCTGGCCTTATTTTTATAGTTACAGAGTAGTGTAAAGGCAAGGCTTACTTAGCTTTTGGTTTTTATGTAAACATTATTTATTTAGTATGCTAGACTTTTTTTAAGGTGCACTAGCCACTTCGGATATTTTCACTGTTGGGAACTGATATTTTTTAGATGCCTACATTGACTACTAATTTTGGTTTGTTTTAGGTACATGTTTATTGAAACAGTATTTTTACTTAGCCTGAATTTTAAATTTTGTTTTCTTATTATTTTGTTAAAGTGACAAATGTTTGTCACTTTGAATGTTTGAAAAATAAAGACAACTATTTTTTTAACTTTTCAGCTAGAGCTTTAGCGTGAGAATTATACTTTGACA
>NW_016807057.1:86077-110963 GCF_001698545.2 Rhinopithecus bieti
ATGGAATATTTTTTAATTTAATTTTAAAAATGAAAGTCTTTTTTTTTTTACAGTGAAGGCAAATAACACTAATTTTTTTTATGGATACAAGTGAATGATTTATTTATTACATTGACATACTTAACTATTAGCATTTTGGGGAAGCTGGATTTTCTATAAGCTTATTTTGAAAACATGGTTTATTAAATTTTATAATAAAGTTATTAATAAAGACATAGTTGAGTTTTATAAACACTAAATGTGTATATTTGTTATGGTTTTAAATGTTAAAGAAAAAACTTTGAAAATTAATATTGTGATAATATACATACTTTGTGGTTGCTATTAAATTTAAGACCAAGAACAATGCCTAGAATTGTTAAATTCAAGAAAATTGAAATTTCAAGTATCCTCTCAGACTACAGTGGAATAAAACTGGAAATTAACTCCAAAGGAGTCCTGAAAACTACAGAAATACATGAAAATTAAATAATCTGTTCTTAAGTGATCAGTGAGTCTACAATAAAATCAAGATAGAAATTTAAAAATTATTTGTGCTGAACAATAATAGTGGCAAAACTTATCAAAACCTCTGGGATACAGCAAAGGTGTTGCTAAGAGTGAAGTTCAGGCTGGGCGCCGTGGCTCACGCCTGTAATCCCAGCACTTTGGGAGGCTGAGGCGGGCGAATCACAAGGTCAGGAGATCGAGACCACGGTGAAACCCCGTCTCTATTAAAAATACAAAAAATTAGCCGGGCGCGGTGGCGGCGCCTGTAGTCCTAGCTACTCAGGAGGCTGAGGCAGGAGAATGGCGTGAACCCGGGAGGCGGAGCTTGCAGTGAGCCGAGATTGCGTCACTACACTCCAGCCTGGGCGACAGAGCGAGACTCCGCCTCAAAAAAAAAAAAAAAAAAGAGGGAAGTTCACAGTGTTAAATGCCTACAACAAAAAGTCTGAAAGAGTGCAAAGAGACAATCTAAGGTCACGCCTCAAGGAACTAGAGAAACAAGAACAAAACAAACTGAAACACAGCAGAAGACAAAACATAACAAAGATTAGAGTACAACTAAATGAAATTGAGACAAAAAACATAAAAGATAAATGAAACAAAAAGCTGGCTCTTGAAAAGATCAACAAAATTGATAGACCATTAGTGTGATGAACCAAGAAAAGAAGAGAGACATAAGCTCAATTAGAAATGAGATGGGAGCTGTTACAATTGATATTACGGAAATACAAAAGGTTATTCCAGGCTACTATGAACACCTGTATGCACACAAACTAGAACATCTAGAAGAGATGGATAAATTCCTAGAAATATACAACCCTCATAGATTAAACCAGGAAGAAATAGAAACTCTGAACATATCAATAACAAGTAGTAAGATTGAAACAGTAATTTTGAAAATTGCCAACAAAATAAAGTCCAGGACAAGACACATTCACAGCTGAATTCTATCAGACATGCAAAGAAGAGTTGGTACCAATTTCACTGAAACTAGTCCAAAATAAAGAGTGAACCCTCCCCAAATCATTCCATGTCACCAGTCATTAGGGTGGTGTAAGTCACCCCAATACCAGAAACAGGAAAGGACGAAAAAAAAAAAAAAACGAACGACAGACCAATATCTCTCATGAACATAGATGCAGAAATCCTCAACAAAATACTAGCTAACTGAATCCAACAGCATATCAGAAAGATAATCCACCATGATCAAGTGAATTTTATACCAGGGATGCAGGGATGGTATGACATATGCAAGTCAATAAATGTGAAACATCACATAAGCAGAATTTTTTTAAAAATTTACAATCATCTCAATAGAAGTAGAGAAAGCATTTGGCAAAATCCAGTATCCCTTTATGACTAAACCCTCAGCAAAATTGGCACACAAGGGACTTACCTTAGGATAATAAAAGCTAGCTATTAGAAACCCACAGCCAGCCAGGGGCGGTGGCTCATGCCTGT
The DNA here is from genome assembly GCF_001698545.2 of Rhinopithecus bieti. Lineage (NCBI taxonomy): Eukaryota > Metazoa > Chordata > Mammalia > Primates > Cercopithecidae > Rhinopithecus > Rhinopithecus bieti. Next base: position 88,028 of record NW_016807057.1, read on the forward strand.
AATCCCAACACTTCGGGAGGCCGAGGCAGGCAGATCACCTGAGTTCGGAAGTTCCAGACCAGCCTGACCAACATGAAGCAACCCCATCTCTACTAAAAATAAAAATTAGCAGGGCATGGTGGTGCATGCCTGTAATCTCAGCTACTTGGGAGGCTGAGGGGGGAGAATCACTTAAATCCAAGAGGCAGAGGTTGCAGTGAGGCGAGGTTGTGCCATTGCACTCCAACCTGGGCTACAATAGCAACACTCCATCTGGAAAAAATAAATAAACAGAAAGAAAGAAACCCACAGCCAACATTATACTAAACAGGGAAAAGTTGAAAACATTCTCCCTGAAAACTGAAACAAGACAAGAATGTCCACTTTCACCATTTCTATTCACCATAGTACTGAGTCCTAGCCAGAGTAGTCAGACAATAGAAAGAAATAAGGGGCATCCACATCAGTAAAGAGGAAGTAAAACTGTCACTGTTTGCCAGTGATATAATTATATACCTAGGAAACCCTAAAGACTCATTCAAAAAGCTCCTAGATCTGATAAAAGAATTCAGTAAAGTTTCAGGATACAAAATCAGTGTACACAAATTAGTAGCACTGCTATACACAAATAGCTGAGAAATTAAGCTGAAAAAAAAAAAAATACATCAAGCTGAGATACAAATCAATAACTCAATCCCTTTTACAACAGTGGCAAAAAAATAAAATACATACACACATACATACCAAGAATATACCTAACCAAGGAAGTGAAAGATCTCTACAAGTAAAAGCAAAAAACACTACTGAAAGAAATAATTTATGGCCAGGCATGATGGCTCACACCTGTAATCCCAGCACTTTGGGACACCAAGGTGGGTGAATCATGAGGTAAAAGATCGAGACCATCCTGGCTAACACAGTGAAACCCCATCTCTGCTAAAAATACAAAAATTAGCCGGGTATGGTCACACACACCTGTAGTCCCAATCACTCAGGAGGCTGAAGCAAGAGAATCACTTGAACCAGGAGGCAGAAGATGCAGAGAGCCGAGATCATGCCACTGTATGCCAGCTTGGGCGACAGAGCAAGATTCCATCTCAAAAAAAAAAAAAAGAAAAGAAAAGAAAAGAAAAGAAAAGAAAAAAGAAAAGAAAAGAAAAAAAGAAATAATTTACAACACAAATAAGTAAAACTTTAATAGACTTACAGCATCTTGAGGAGTTGCAATTGGACAGAGAATTACCCAGTGAAGGGTCAATATTCAGAAATCCATGGAGTTACCCCAAAAAAGTTCCCTTTTCCTTCAATTTTATAATCAGGCATCATATGGCTGTATTTTTCATTGTTCTATGATTTCCTTTCTTTTGAAAAGTCCATATAATCTTATATGTAACTTCATTTTGTTTGTTTTAAGGTGTTTTGGAAAATCAAACTGGGATCCTTTTTGATGTGAAAAAGTTAAATAGTCTAATATCTTTCATCCAGTGAGGAACATAATGGAAGAAACTTATTTAAGTAAATTTAAATATAAGTAATATGTTTGACAACATAATGTCAGGCGTGCTAGAATTCATCTGGAGATATTTATAGTCTTTATGAATAAGTGTATTATATCAAAAAGTGTGGAGAGCCCACAAAAAAGTGACAAGAGTACCAGACAGGGCCTAAAAAGAGACACTTTTGAGTTTTCATTGTTCCTATTTCTCCTGAGCGTGCCCTATCATTATTTGTTGTGGGATTTGGATCACTGTGGCAATTGAAAGGAAAAGGTTATAAGTTAGTATATAATTTAACCATAAATGTTAACTATATAAAACTAAATAAAGCTTTACCCCCCCCAAAAAAAAAAAAAACCTTCACACTAAATTTGCTACATTTCTTTGCCTTCTCCAATGAAACTGTCATGTAAAAACATCCTAAGATTTTCTTAACCCACCTTGGTCCATCTTTTCTTTGATATCATGGGATCACAAAAGTGATGGAGTGTAGCAGAGCTCCTGTTGGCAGTAAAAACATGATGTCTCTGAGTCAATCATCCAGTTCCCATTAAATCGTGGGGCAAAAAGTATCAGCACATTCCATGCTCTTTGCTGCTCTTAAAATCAAGTACACCACAGAACCCTCACTAGGCCTACAACATTACACCAAATTTTGGTCTCTGATTCTTAGTTATGATTTATTATTCAGGTACAGAAATCATAGCTTCCATGGGTGGGAAATGAGGAAAGATAGAAAGGCCACATTTTGGTGATACATACTTCCCCCATGTCTCTAATCATGAAAGGTCTTCTTACTCTTCTGTTGTGTAGAAGTAGCTGCTACAAGCAAAGCTGATCTTATATAACCTACCTCATTCTTCTACATCTACATTCCTGATCCTCAGGATCTGACACATTTCCCTGACCCCAAATTCCCTCTTTTTTCCTTTCTCACTCTCTACACTCCCTGCACTGTATTTGTTCAAGGTAGAGCCTCAGGCTATATCTTCTAAAATGTTGGAGCTGAGAAAAGCTATAGTGCTTACTCAAGTCCAGATTCCTCTTTTTACCTATGAGTAAATTGTAGACCAGAGAGAAAAAGTCATTAGACCAAGTTAACACAACCATACTTTGGCCACAATAGCACTACATTCTGGGTCTTCTCACTTTCAGCCAAATCTTCTTTCTATTCCCCTCATGCCTTGTTGTACAGAAACAACAACAAAAAAAGACTTAACATATGACCTATCATATAAAAGTAATTTTTTAATTATGAATTTATAATTTTATAAATTGGGATTTGAGGATCTCATTTCCTGTCTCTCATCTCTGCCCCCTACAAAGCTAGTATAGAAGTAATTAGAAAAGACACCCCCATTATTCACTGATATTTAGAAAGTTCTCACCCATAAAGATGCCATTTTACCAGAAATACAGTCTTATCCATTTAGTTATTTAAGTCCAACAAATATGTTAGAAGGCATACTTCAGAATCAAGTCATGAACATTAGATATATAAACAGTCAACTTCCTGGAAAAGTTAACAACTTGAAAAGAGATGATTTCCTCTAAGGACCCAACTTCTCCTAGTGGAAAATACATTATCTCACAAATAGGAGCTTGTTTCCTGCTTTTTGTTAATAAGGGGAGCCAATGTTAGAATGAAGGCCTCAGGGATAAAAATAAAATGAGTGAAACAGTTCTTGGCAAGGCTGCCTCGGGGATTTGGCTTCTTGACAGTGAAAATAGGCCTCAACTATATAAATTATGCAGGTTGGGACAGCCTAAGTCTCAGCCTTCCTTGATGGAGTCATGTGGGAAAGAACGTCTAGACATCAGAAATCAAGTTATTGCTTTTATAATTCCCATTTTAAAAACTGCTAAGAGCAGTACCTGCAATGGACTGTAATGTAGAACTATGTAATGTCTATCAAATTTACTGCAGCAGTCATACGAAGCAGAAATTTGGACCAGTTGGAAATTATCAATTATTCCAAACAGTGTCATCATTTGAAAACATCCCGCTTCTTGCTTTTGGAAAGAAAAAAAACAGTTTGTAAGAGGAGAAATTCAGCAGACAATAGATCTGCATATGTTATTTATGAGCCCCACGATGGTAAACCTCTTTATTGCCTCCAAGGAAAACAGAGACCCTCTTGTAGAGGTTTCTTGCATCTCAATTTGCAGGTTAGAAACACTGTATATAATAGCAAAGACTTGGAATCAACCAAAATGCCCACCAATAATAGACTGGATACAGAAAATGTGGCACATATACACCATGAAATACTAAGCAGCCGTAAAAAAGGATGAGTTCATATCCTTTGCAGGAGCATGGATGAAACTGGAAACCATCATTCTCAGCAAAGTAACACAAGAACAGAAAACCAAACACCGCATGTTCTCACTCATAAGTGGGAGTTGAACAATGAGAACACATGGACATGGTGGGGGGCAGGGAGCATCACACACCAGGGCCTGCCAGGGAGTTGGGGGCTTGGGGAGGGATAGCATTAGGAGAAATACCAATGTAGATGATGGGTTGATGGGTGCAGCAAACCACCATGGCACATGTATACCTATGTAACAAACCTGCACATTCTGCACATGTACCCCAGAACTTAAAGTGCGATGATAGCAATAATAATAATAAAATAAACACTAAGGAAAACAGTAAATGAAACTGTGGGCTGCTATTAGTTTAAAGTGACTAGCCATAATTAAGAAAGGTAGTACGTATTTTGGATGGTTATAAAAGAAATCAAAGAGAATTCAAAATTCTGTAACAAAAGACCAAAAAATGTTAACTGTAGTAAGAATCAATGGAAAGTCATGTATTTGGGTCTTAAAAGATAATTGCCCAACCACAGCTTGAGGAAACCTTGGGTCAACAAGAGCTTTTCTTGGACTTTCAGTTTATTACAAAAGCAATAACCTAATAATGTAGTGAAACACCTAAAATAACTAATGAAATCTTTACTTCTTGTGTATAAATAAGATACTACATCAGAAATAATTCCACTCTTATTCCTGAACTTGTCTAAACCTATACCTTGTGCATTGAGTTAATTTTTTAATCAAACATTTTACATACATCCTCAATCTCCATAAAAACTATTAGGTAAATGTTATTTTTTACTCCCATTTTACATATAAAGAAATAGACACTAGAATATTAAACAACTTTCATGAGATTATACAGATACTAGATGGCAGACCTGGGATTGGACCTAGGTAGACCAATTCTAGAGCCTATAATTGGAAGGCAATAATTTTGATAACAAGTATGAAGACTGAATTATATGAAAAACAGCAGAAAGAACTAAAGCATTTTATTTTGATTAAAATAAGTGAAGGACTATAATTTTCTTCAACCTTCTGAAGTAATACTATTTGAAGTAATAGCATGTGGGAGAGGAAATTGCTTTCAAATACAGAACTAGGGTCAATGTGTAAAAGTGATGAAAGTTTAGGTTCCGAGTCAAGGTAATTTGTATAGCAATTTGATTTAAAAATACAGTGACCCAAAGAATTGTTTAATTTAACAGTGTCCTGTCTTGAATTCAGCTTTTTAACTAGACATTAAATTATAACCCTTCATTGCTTCCTTATAATAAGTGCCAAAAGATGATACAAAGTGGTACAGATATTCTGGAAGTAAAAGAATGTGTTTAGTACAATAACCAGAAAACACTTCATGAAGAAGATAATAGTTAATACTTTAGCCTTGACTCTGTGATATAGTCTTAATTGTTGATATGAGAAATGACAGCCCTGGTAATAGGTGTTGGGATGTGGAAGGAAGGCACTGAGATTGTAAAGGAAGGTAAGATGCAATCATATGATGTAGGAGCTCAAATACAACTGAAACATTTGGGTCGCAGGATAGACATTATCAGACATGAATGCAGGAAAGAAAACTCTGGCACTGCTCTGCAATAGATTAAGTGACAATGACAAATATTTATAATACCATTAAGGTTGTAAAAGGTTGTCACATACATGTGACATACTAGTTGTGGCTATGGCAAGCATAATAAATCTGCTTAGATCCTAGTAAGAATTAATGCAGATGTGAAGAAGGAGATTCGAGTGGAAAAGCAGCAAAGTATACTGGTTAGGAACAACATCTGTAGCCAGTCAGACTTGGGTGTACATCCCCACGTCGTTACTTACTAGTTACGTGATTTGGCAAGTGGTGCTCTCAGCCTCAGTTTCCTCACGGGTTTAAAAATAACTAACTCATACATACTTCAAGGTTTAAATTACACAATGCATACAAAGCCCACCGTATTGGAAGTTCTCAGTAATCACTGGTGATGATGATTAATGATGGGGAGAGGGGAGAAAAGAGATAGAAGCAGCAGGCGCAGGGCTTGGTTAGCCGTACGACTTGCCAGATGATTGAATGTAGGGAATAGGAAAAAATAGCTGCAGGAGCAGTCAAAAATAACTTAGAATATTCAAGTATTTATAGTTGGGAGAATGGTTGTGCCATTAATAGATCAAGGTTGTCAGCTAGTGTTGAATTCAGGTTTGAAAGAGAAAAGAAAACAACTGTGGAAACTTCAAGAGGACATGATCTCAACTCTCCTGCACAGAAATTTAGTGCCACTTAATCTATCCAGCTGATCCCAGAGCCCCAGTAAAAATGTAGCACCCCGGTTGTTTGTGGCCTTCTGGTCTCAGCACTCTCCAGCTCCTTGCTTCTCAAAATTGGGATCACAGACTAGCAGCATTGGAGTCCCCTAGGAGCCCCCAAGGAGCTTGTGAGAAATGCAGAATCTCAGGCTTCTCTGCAAACCAACTGAATCAGAATTTGCATTTTAACAGGAATCTAAGGTGATTAGTATGCACAAAAGTTGCTAGAGGACAGTGGGGACTGGCAAAGGGGATGTCAGTTAATTAGATGACTGAATCTCAATTGTTTACTCTTTAGACTGTAATCTAATTAAAGGAATTTTATTGTGTTTGTTGACTACATGAATACGTTGAAGAATTGTATACCATAGCCTCACTCTGCCTCATTTTGTTCCATTTTAACTTTGTGGGCTGTTTATATGTCTGGAAAAGAAAACACACACAGAAATGTTATATTGTTTGAAGTAAAACAACTGTCGAACTAAAATATTGACTTGTTTAAATTCCATAAAATGATAAAAATTACCACAAAGTGATGGCATTTGCCCTCATAAAAAGAAGTTAGCTTGGCTCTTAGTATTATATTCAGGTTTTGAAACAAAAACTCTTCTATTCAATTACTCAAACCATATCTTATATTTTATTTAGCAAACTTGCGCTTGTAAACCCATGCAGTTTTCTTTTGTATCTTCAGGTGTAATATATCGTAGTGCTTTATATAAAACAAATTATTTTTGACAGTGGTTATTTAGAAGAAGCTTTCATAAATATGTCACACAAAAACATCTGGTATTACTCGAAGTCTATTTATTTTATTATCACAGTAGATTGTCTCCATTACATATTTTGGAATGCATTCAATTCTGATTTGTAAAAATTACTTCAGAAACAGTTTAATATATTTCCTCCAGCATAAGGAGAATATACATTTTTGAAATGTGGATACTGAGAGTGGGGATTGGATTTTGGGGGGACATACCTGATCAACCATATTTATCATTTCAAATTTTGTTTTAAATAAAATCATTACCCACATTCATTTCATATGTAACTGAACTCCTTATTAATTCATTCAATAGATATTTATTAAACACATACTACATGTGAGGGTGTTAGAACCCATGTGCTGGGGACTAAAAAGACAATGGTAAGCAGGAAAATACACGGTAATTTCCCTAAATGATCTTACAGATATCAAACAAATAACGTACAATTAAAACAGTGAAACAGATACATGATGCAGTAAGACTGTGAGTGATAGGCCCGTGAGATTTTATGGAGGTGTTGCCCTGAGGAAGTGACAGTACCGTTAAGAGACAGAAAGAGGGCAGCTGCAAATTTAGATGCAAAAGGTATTAGAGAGCTCAGGGAGTAGGAAGCAGCCAAATACAGTGAGTTCCAGGCATAAGAAACAACAGAGGCCCTGCGGAATGGCACACTAAGGGAGATAAAAAAAGAAAAGGCCAGCATGTGGCGGGAGTACAGAAATTGAGAGCAGCTGCTGGGCACAGTGGCTCATGCCTGTAATCTCAGCACTTTGGGAGGCGAAGGTGGGTAGATCACCTGAGGTCAGGAGTTCAAGACCAGCCTGGCTAACATGGCGAAACCCTGTCTCTACTAAAAATACAAAAAATTAGCCGCGCGTTGTGGCGCACGCCTGTTCCAGCTCCTCGGGAAGCTGAGGCAGGAGAATCGCTTAAACCCAGGAGGCAGAGGTTGCAGTGAGCCGAGATTGCACCATTGCACTCCAGCCTGGGTGACAAGAGTGAAACTCCATCTCAAAACAAAAAATAAAGACAAACAAACAAAAAAATGAAATAGAGAGCAGCCTGGAATACACAAGGTTGGCATATCAAATGGAGGTGAGACCAGGCAGGATGTGGTGAGCCGTGGTAAGATTTTACTATTCCATCTGCATCATTACAGCAAGCTTGACTTAAGAAAAAAAAAGTCATATTTGCACTGACAGATTAGAAAAAAGATTAGAAGTAAATGAGAGAAGAGTCTTTAAGAGGCTAATGTACAATAGTACCAGTGAATACTCTAGAATTTAACTACCAGAAAAATCCAGTATATCAGATGTTCATCTGTGACCCTTTCTAGACAACCTCTTTTTTTTTTTTTTTTTTTTTTTTTTTTTTTTTTTTTTTTTGAGACAGTGTCTTACTCTGTTATCCAGTGGAGTGTAGTGGCACAATCACAGCTCACTGCAGTCTCTACCTCCTGCTGTCAATCAATCCTCCAGCCTCAGCCTCTCGAGTAGCTAGAATTGTAGGTGTGTGCCACCACCACATCTGGCAAATTTTGTATATTTTGTAGAGATGGAGTCTCCCTGTGTTGCCCAGGCTGATCTTGTACTCCTGGGCTTAAGCAATCCTCCCTCTTAGGTCTCCCAAAGTCCTGGGATTACAGGCATGAGCCACCATGCCATGAGCCACCATGCCAAGCCCCTTCTTTTTATTAATCTCATCTCTAACCACAATCTCAACTCCACAACCATACACTGTATACTTATTCTTCAATGAATTTCACATCTTTTCTTCCTCTGAGTTTTTACATAATGTTTATTCTTCTCAGAATGACACTCTCTTTTCTCTGCTTCTTTCTTTAAAACATGCCTGAAAGCTTACCTCCTTAAGAAGACCTTGACAGTTTTCCCCAGGAAGAGTTCATTTTCCACCTCTCTGCTGGCACCAACACCTTATAACAACTAGATATATAACATTTATCACATGGTACAGTTATTATTTGGGGGGAGGATTTTTTGCCAACACATCAGATGACTTCAAGCTATTGTTTTAAGCCATTCAAAATTATTCAGTGAACATTTGTAGAAGCCCCAAATAGGAAATATAAGTAAACAGTTTTTTCAGCTGAGGCAGGGATAGGGGTTTTATTATCCCTCTAGAATTTCCTCAGAGAAGAATCCAGAATGATCCCAAGTTGGCATCATCTGCAGTCCAAAATGATACATTAATAAAATATACATCATGAATTCAGTATCGGTAGAAGTCAAATTACTTCTCAACACAGCCATTCTTTTTCTATTTTTTTAACTTTTATTTTAAGTAAAAAATAAAAGTAAAAAGTTTTTTTTGTCTTTTTACTTTTATTCAGGGGAACATGTGCGGGTTTGTTATACAGGTAAATTGCACGTCACAGGGGCTTGATATACATATTATTTCATCACCCAGGTAATAAGCATGGCACTTGATTGGTAGCTTTTTGAACATCACTATCCTTCCACCCTCCACCCTCAAGTAGGCCCTGGTGTCCATTGTTTCCTTCTTTGGGTCCATATGTAGTCAAAGTTTAGCTCCCACTTATAAGTGAGCACATGTGGTATTTGGTTTTCTGTTTCCGCACTAGTTTGCTGAAGATAATGCCCTCCAGTTGCATCCATGTTGCTGCAAAAGACACAATCTCATTCTTTTTTATGACTGCATAGTGTTTCATGGTGTATATGTATCACATTTTCACCATTGCTGGGCATTTAGGTTGATTCCATGTCTTTGCTATTGGCAACACAGCCATTCTAAGATGCTAGAAAGTCATCATCTATTAACTTTGAAGTTTTATAAATATGGGTCTAGCAACATCTCTGTACCCCACAAATTTCAGCATACAGATAGAAGTCCCTGAATGATTTTTTGCAGCCACTGCTACTTGGCTTAAGATATAAGATAAGTTTACCTGATCCAACCAGTTCAGTAGGCACTGGAACAGATAGGGCAACATAGAACATTGCTAATGTCCAAAAGCTCTCTTCATAGGAATTACCTCAAAAAGTGTTCTCCCTCTTGGTCTCTCCAACATCTGAGGTACCATTGAGAAACTTGTTGAACTGAGAATTACGAAACTTATTTTCAATTATTTCCTATGTAAATCTTCATAGGCAACCAATGTCTCACACATGTAGAGGCACTTAGAACTTCTTGTGTCATTATCAGTCTTTGGAGTATCAGCCAACATGAAAACAGAATCTCATCATAGTATTCTTCTAAACATACCTAGCTTATTCCCTGGTATAGATTAAAGGAGAAACACATGCTGTTCATTTTCAGCAGGGTACACTTAAATAGCTTATTTTATGTAGAGTAGTAACATTGTTGGTGCCTTTTAGGTCCTTACAATAAATATAGGTGCTGATCATATGTGCCAGGCAAAGACCAAAACTAAGATGGAGCTTACATTGTATTGTATCTGATTGACAATAATTTGAAAAATAAATACATAATATATTACGGGTGATAAGTGGTACAAGAAGAAGAAAAAAATAAAGCACAAGAAGAGTGTAAGGAGTAATACAGGGAGAGGGTTACTCTTTAAATTGAGTGATCAGGTCAAACCACTCTGAAAATACATTTGAGCAAAAGCTTGAATAAAGCAAGGGAGAAAATCAGGAAGAAAACTTGAGAAGAAACCTTCCCAGCAGGAAAAAGAAAAAAAGAAGAACACCTATCAAGTTGATCCCCTTCATTTCTCTTCTCGCCATCTTCACTGTCACTCTTATTTCATACCATCATCGTTTCTTGCCGCCTTGCTGCAATTGCCTCCAACGTGTTCTCCTTGCCTCTGGTCTTTTATTCTCAAATACATTCTCCACAGTGATATCTGTGTGATTCTAAATTGAAAATATAACATAACCCCCAACTTAAAACTTTCAGAATCTTTCAATAATCTACTGATAGAGTCCAAACTCATGACACGATATGCATAGCCTTTCGTTGTCAGACTACCGTCTATCTAATTAGCTTCTCGTTTTTACCCTAGTGTGCACTAAACTACTTGCTCTCCTTAAAATGCTCCATGTACATGCTTTCCTCTCGGCTTGAAATATCCTTCACCCTAATTAGCCTTTAAGACTCACCTCTCACTTCCCCTTCTGGGTCTTTATTAGTTCCTCTTACCTACCTGACCAAGCTAGTCACACTCTACTGTGTGCACTCATAGTACCCTGAATACAGCAACTTTTTTAACGTACTACTGGGTTTGTAGTTGTTGCTTTTCTCTCATTACATTATTTACCTCCTTGGATATAGAAACTTTCCTATATATATCTTCATATCTCCAGGATCTACCTCAGTGCTTGCCACATTATATGTCCTAAATAACTGATAAGAAATGGGGAAAAATGATATATTAATGTGATAGAATGCCTGAGGGACTGAAACTCAGAAGAATCAGATCAACCTAACTTACAGCATAAATTTGGATACGTTTCTTTCACTTCTAGGCTTTGGTTTTCTCATTTTTAAAATCATGCCTCTTAACTAGATACTCTCAAAGGCCCATTCAGCTCTGAAAGGTTCCAAACATTTGTCTGAAATTGAATAGTGTTAATGTTGTTCTACTTTTTTAGCAAAGCCCCAAAGCAGACAAAGTCCTCTAGCCACCTGAGAAAGTCAATTATCTTTCAAACAGTAAGCAATGTATTTCTTAATCACTGGCAGAAGCACTTCCAATTTTTTATAAATAGAAATCTTTTGGTAACATAAACAAAATTGATTGAACCTGGAGATTGAGCTTTTGGAAAATATGAGCAAATCTCTCATCTCCTTTGGAAGATAAGCATGATTTTGAAATGTTTCATCTGACTGAAGTCAGCTTGTACATGAAAATCCCACTTTAGATGTTAATGGCACTTTTGCTTGGAGTCTTTCTGCTTAATCACTGAAGTCATCTACTAAGGTCAAAAGTATTTAGCAAAATAAGTATTTTTTAAGCAGAATTTGTACTTTTCTAATGATATTTGGAAAAAAAAGTTTTCTTACTTATGGAATATTCATTATTGGCAATTTGGAGTGCATTTGCAAGCCACAAAAATCCTGCACTGATTATAGGCTTTCTCCAATTTTTTATACTGTGTTCTGGAGGCAACTCAATTTGGTCAAACTGGAGCCAAGGTGTAGAGGTCTTATACTGGAAACACACATGGCAGCCAAGTATCATGTTATGCTGCAACATGGCTGAGTAGGAGAGATCATGTGAGACATTTGGAATACAGGAAGATATTTTTTCAACTGCTGTTCAGTCAAAGTCAATATAAAAGAAAAGCCGACGTTAAGAGACTATGAATATGATAGCCCTGTGAATTCTACAACTATAATTACAAGTGTTTGTGGGACAGAATCAACTGAGTCTCAGGGTAAAGTCATTGATGACGAGTGGCAGAAATTCAGCTTGCAGTGAATGTAATTTCAATCTCTTCTTGCTAAACATAAGCCTTTGTCATCAGAATGTCTGAAACTGACATATAGAAAGAGTTCATGTTATATCTAATACAAAAGCAAAATTGGTTATATACCACTTTCTTTCTAAATGGTGGCTTTAAAAAATAAGCTTAAGTCACAAAGATTCCAATGATTTCAATTTACTTCTGCAAAATTTGTATTAAAAATAGAATATGATCTAGAGACAAGCACCATTGTCTTTCTCTCCTCTCTCTCTCTCTCTCTCTCACACACACACACACACACATACACATACACAGAAAGAGAGTAGCTCAGTACTTGACAAGTTTGTTTTTCTGGAATGTACAGTTTGTATTGGCACAAGGTAGTAATTTGACAGAAAGTTAAAGAAGTCATTTGGTGAGCAGTTTAAGCTATAAAAATCCTGTGTAATTAAAAGCAATAAATGACTATTAGGAGAGTTTCTTGCAGTGGTTAATAATCAATGTATGAATTGAGAGAAAGCAATGCTTTATTTTCCTCACTTCATAGTTCTAATAAACTCAGTCCTCCAAATATGCCTTCGATTTAAGAAAAAAAAAATGTTTCTTAACTCATGAAATAGCCATCACATTCCAAAAACCTACAACCAGAAACTTGTGCTTTGACACTTAGGTGAAAGAGAAAGAGAGAATTTGAAAATCACAATTTATTGTTTAACATAAGAGAAGACAGAAACTGCAATGCCACACAAACTTTTATTGCTATCAAATCAAATCACAGAAGTCTATAAGATTGATTCAGTTTCATCAGAAAAAATTGTTGTCTCAAGTTCAGTATTCCCTGCTCAAGAAAGCAAAGGTGCAGAGAATACATTTTGGACACTAATATTTGTTTTCATTTTCAGTCTGGGACTTGAAATGAGCAGTTTCAATTATAAGAATAATTCATTTATACAGAAGAATGGCTTTCATAAAGGTGCCTAACCTTACAAAGACTGCTGCACATTTCTAAAGAAGCTTCATGCACTGACATACTGGATCTGTAAAGTGATACACATTTCATTTCCAAGAGACTATTAGGCACCTCTACCCAAATAAATACCTATAATTTCTCCCTTTTCTTTCCATAGTGACTTTGCCAAGGCCATGTGAGCCAATTCCTGACTATGTTTACATGTATTATCATGGAAGTAGCCACTGTAACAGCACAAACTTCCTAATGAATCCAATTTGTTAAGGTTTTCTGTTAGTGTAGATGATGAGCATAAAAAGAGAAATGTAAACAAGATACAATTGTTTGGGTTTATGCTTGAAAAACAGAGGAAACTCAATAATGTGGTTAGAGAAAAGGTAATTTTCCTAGGAAGCAAAAGAAAGACTTGCTTTTATTTTATTTTATTTATTTATTTATTTTTCCTTGAGACGAAGTCTGTCACTAGGCTGGAGTGCAGTGGTTCGATCTCAGCTCACTGAAACCTCCGCATCCCAGGTTCAAGCAATTCCCCTGCCTCAGCCTCCTGAGTAGCTAGAAGTACAAGCACATGCCACCACGCCCAGCTAATTTTTTTTTTTTTTTTTTTTTTTTTTGTATTTCAGTAGAGACGGGGTTTCACCATGTTGGCAGGATGGTCTTGAACTCCTGACTTTGTAATCTGCCTGCTTCGGCTTCCCAAGGTGGTGGGATTACAGGCATGAGTCACTACACCTGGCCTACTTTCATATTTCTGGGAAGGGAAAACATGTCATATCTTTAATGTTTCATTTCAACTTTGGTGACAGTGATATGAATAGAAGATCCTTCTGTTGGAACACCTAGAATTCACCTCTGTGCTTTGGCTCTTAAGGAGTGTGTGAGTTTTATCCTATCTCCCTTTCTGAATACAATATGACCTTGCTCAAAATCACAACATTCACATAGGAAGTGAGAATCTTCTGAATCTTGTGTACTCTACAGGAGGGGTTTCAAACCTGTCAGTAAAGAGCTACCAGTGGCTCTCCAAACTTTATGGAATTGCCTATTGCATAGTTTGGCTCTCCAAAAGAAGCAGAAGAGACCTTGTGTATAGATTGAAGGTTCCTAGGAGCCACAACCTGCTCTGCTCTGATGGAGAAATGGGAGAAATTAGTTAACCCCTCCAGCCTGCTTCTACTTTTTCCTCCTTAGCAAGTGCTCACTCTTCCTTTGTAACCTTCCTGTCCTTTTCTTATTTCTTGCCTTCTCCCTCAACTTTTTTTTTCTTGTTCTTCCTCTACCATCTTCTTCCTTTACCTGTATCTCTTTCATCTACCTCTTTCTTCTCTACTCTTTTGATATTTATTGTTCTTCCACTCCTTTGTCGGTTTTGCCAGTAGCCCACTAATGTCAGGCACTGTTCTATGCAATGCAAAAATATTAAATTAAATTTTAAAATTTTGCAGATTTGCATTCAAGGAGGTCACAATCTCTTGCCAAAAATGAGAAAGTATGAAACATGTTTTCACCAGTTACAGCACACCAGTGTATTACATTCAAGTTTAAGACTGGACTTATTCATAAATATCACTTAAATAAAATACTGCAGATAATGTCTTTCTCATAATATTTAAAATTATGAGTGACACTTCATAGGTCACTTATTCCTGGTCTGTACTACTATCAACAAATTAGTTTGCCTGACATCATGGAATATTTTACAGGCATATCGACAAGCAAAATAGCATTGTGTATGAGTGTCTCTGGGGCATTTTCCCAGGAAGTCTTTGCTATCAACCAACCTGACTCTGAGTGTGAAGATTCTCAAAGCCCTCTGTGTATTTCCATCTTACAGTATGTACAGACTTGGAGTACAATAAACACTTTATTTCCAATAAATGAATTTAATCTGCTCTGGTTTGAACATCTGTCCCCTCAAAAAACTCACAGCGAAATTTAATCTCCAATGTGCCAGTATTGAGAGGTGGAGCCTTTAAGAGGTGATGAGGTGATGAGGGCTTTGCACCCACGAATAGATTAATTGATTCATGGTTTAAGAGATTAATGGGTTATTGTGGGAATGGGACTGTTGGCTTCATAAGAACAGGAAGAGAGAGTTGAGCTAGCACACTCATCCCTTTCCAAGTGATTCCCTGTGCCACTGCAGGGCTCTGCACAGAGTCCCCATCAGCACGAAGGCTCTCACCAGATGTATCCTGTCTACCTTGAACTGCCCAGACTCCTGAACTCTGAGAAATAAATTTTGTTACTCAGAAATTACCCAGTTTTAGGTTCTTTTATAAGCCACAGAAAACAGACTAAGACATAATTTAATTTACCCATGATCACCCCCATATCCTGTTATCAATATCCATTATCAATATGTTGCAACCATATCCCACAAGTTTGTGAAATTCTTTCTCTATTCTTTGGGGCATCCTTCTCCTCCCAGGGTATCTAGAGTCCTGGATATTTACATGTCTTCAGAGTCGAATTTTCTTTCTACCCAAATTCACATGTTGAAACCCTCACCCCTAGTATCTCAGAAAATGTCTGTGTGGAGATAAGACCTTTAAAGAGGTAATTAAGTTTAAATGAGGCTGTTAGGATGGAATTCAATCCAGCCTTACTGGTGTTCTTGTAAGAAGTGGAGATTAAAACACAGATATGCATATGCACAAAGGAAAAGCCAAGTGAAGGTGCAAGGAGGAGATGGCCATTTGAAGGCCAAGGAGAGAGGCCTCAGAGGAAAGCCGCCCTACCACAACCTTGACCTTGGATTTCCAGTCTCCAGAATTGTGAGAAAATACATTTATGATGTTTAATCCATCTAGTCTGTGATATTTTGTATGGCAGCAGCACTGGCAAACTAATATAACATGGATCTCAATGTCACTTCTTAATAATATCCCATACACTAACTCTACACTCATACATTAACTAACTCATCTCATATCCTAACTACCCATCACATACACTAACATCTCAGGATCTACTTCATGGGGAATCCAAGTTGAGACAAGATTATTTGACTTTTCCTCAGGCCCAGACCTCTAGATGTATGCCTGATTCCTGAACAGAGAGAAGACTGTAAGTTGAGATTGAGAACCAGACCCAATAACGTATTAGAGCTCAAGCATTATCACTTTTGAAACTAAAAGTCTAACCTAATGGAAAGAATACCCTGCAACTGTAGAATCTTGGGGTCTTTGGGTGCCTGCTAGCAAAGCAGTGGCTGTGTCCACTATTTCATCAACCAGGAAATGGTGGGCATCAACCAGGAACTCTTGTGCTTAGTTAAGTAACTTTATGTAACAATACTAATGACCATACAGGTTCCAAACCTAGATGGTCATCACATCACCTGAGTTTTCTTAAAAATACAGGCTCCTGGCCGGGCGCGGTGGCCCAAGCCTGTAATCCCAGCACTTTGGGAGGCCGAGACAGGCGGATCACGAGGTCAGGAGATCGAGACCATCCTGGCTGACACGGTGAAACCCCGTCTCTACTAAAAAATACAAAAAACTAGCCGGGCGAGGTGGCGGGCGCCTGTAGTCCCAGCTACTCGGGAGGCTGAGGCAAGAGAATGGCGTGAACCCGGGAGGCGGGGCTTGCAGTGAGCTGAGATCCAGCCACTGCACTCCAGCCTGGGTGACAGAGCGAGACTCCGGCTCAAAAAAAAAAAAATACAGGCTCCTGTGCTCTACTCTAGACCAATTGAATCAAAATTCTCTAAAGGTAGGGCCCAGAAATGTAATTTTTAAATCTTCCCAGATCATTCTAATCATGATGGGTTTAGGAACCAGTGGCATAGAATATATATAAGATATCCATGTGGACTCCCAGAGGTAATGGGAGGACACCTGGCAGGTGATAAGGCAAGAGGATTCAATTGTCAACAGAATGGTGGTCATATATGCATTTAGAGACTAGTGAGGCCTCAGGAGAAGGCACAATATGTTATAAGTAAAACCTGTTTGGATGTGGGATTCAGACAAACCCAGATTCAGGTTCAGCTTATCTACTTACTGGCCATGTGTCCCTGGGAAAAACATGACAATTCTTATTGTTTCATTTTCTGCACCTGTGAAATAAGGATACAAGCACCTTACTTTAGAAGGTCGCTGTGGAAATTATGTTGAACTTCCCATCCCTCATCCCTCCCATTCCTTTCACAACGTCTGGCACCCCAGTACAAACTCCATTAACGTTTAGAAAAGGAGATGTAGAAAGTAAGGATCAGTAACAAATACATTATCTCTTTTCCAATTTCTATAAGAATTTTTTTCTAATTTCTGTAAGATGAATATTTGGAAGGCAGTGGCCCACTTAGAACCATTTAAATGCTTTCTTTTTTCAGAGTTTTCATTTAGGCTGAAATTGGTTTAAGGACAGAAGATGATTCTCTAGTGACATGAAATTTTTTAACACTGAGAGTAATTTGCTATGTGAGTCATTGGCTCTGCTTACAGCAAAATAGTTTTTAACGACTTGGATGAAAATATGTAAGGGAGGCTGATCAAATCTGCAAATGACGGGATCAGGAAGGGAGAGCTACTGCATGACTTATCACACAAGCCTCCTAAAGACCTTGACTAATTATCCTGGTGGGCCAAAATGAATAAGATGCAATGAAACTGGCATAAGAGTAAAGCCCAGTGCTGGGATCCTGGAGAGTATTTTAGCAAATGAAAAATAGAAGGGACTTAATAAATAGTTCCTGTAAAAGTCTCCTAAGAGTTCTAACTCACTAGGAAGAGCAGAATTTTCTCACATTTATTTTGTACTTCCATAGAATATTATACCTATCAGAGACTACAATAGCATGTAGAATATTGTGCTGCATCATTCTCTGAGAATCTGTCTCCATTTTAGTCTATGTGTAGTATAAAAATGAGATTATGTCTTGTTTTTCTTTAAATATCCAATATTAATATCAAATCTGGCATAGAGTATATTCTCAGTAAAGATTTGTTCTATGAATTGAAATATGTGTGAATGTAAGAATAACGGTATACATCAATGGAATAAGGTCCTCAAAATCAAGATATGAAAGAAATGGTTGCCTAAGTAGGGATGGAGAGAAGGACTATGTATTTATTAACCAATATTGATGATGTTAACTTCCAAAGATTGACTTTGCCTGCATAACAATTCTGCAAGTGCAGTGTGATAATGTAGCATTTTCTGAGGTACGATCCTCACTTACAAGGGACTCTGAGGAGAAGAAATACTCAGGGTAAGAGGATGGCTTCTGTCCTCAAAATTGGTCACTAATTTCTTAATATTCTAGCACTCTGAGATTCACAGTACAGTGTAATATGTTAAAGGCTCTGGGAAGTTCTACTACAAATAAAGTTTCTTTATCCTAATTTTCAACCCTGTTGCTGATGAATTAATTTAATCACGGAATCAATTTTGTGTGTGAAAGATACCTATTAGCCTCCCAGGGAAAGCACTGGGGGAATGCTATGGGGTAGAAGCTCTGAACTAGGAATTGAGAACTCTAGGTTCTTGTGGTGACTCATCATTACTGACCTCATGTCCTTGGACATAAAGCCATAGTTTTCCTATCTCTGAAATGAGTTGTTAATGCTGGATTTCCTTTCATCTTTATCACTGTCATGCCTTATGATCCGTAGAACTGGGAGCATGCTCTAACAGTATTTGTAAGTATGGTAGTATGGTAAAAATTGCTACATCTCGCCAATACCCAGATCTTCTTTTTTTCCTCTGTATACGGGAGACTATGCTTCCCAGCATTTTGGGGACTGCGGGAGTCATGTGTCTAGTTCTGACTAATAAAATACTACTAATAATAATGGAATGGGATGCAGCACTTCCAGGCTGAGTCAGTGAAAAGTTTTGCATGATTTTCCAGTCCTCCTCCCCAGTGTTCCAGCAATCATGGAGAAAGTCTCACATTGAGATGGTGGCGCCACAAGACCGAGGTGGCATGGATTGCTGAATCACTGCCCTGGCAGCTGCCCTGGAGAGTTGTCTGGACTTCCAGCAGATTTTGTGTTAGTGAGAAATAACTTGAGGTGTTAAATCATTGGGATTTGGGGGTTGTTTGTTACCACAGCATTAGCCTAGCCTCTCCTGACTAATAAAGTAAGGCAACTACTTTAATTCAAAAAACATTGAATCCCATTCTT
Organism: Rhinopithecus bieti; assembly: GCF_001698545.2. NCBI lineage: Eukaryota > Metazoa > Chordata > Mammalia > Primates > Cercopithecidae > Rhinopithecus > Rhinopithecus bieti. The sequence continues at coordinate 107,411 of NW_016807057.1, forward strand.
AACATGAAGCTCTGTTTTATATGCCTTTGAACTAATGTTTTATATGCCTTTTGGGTCTTGCAATTAAAAGATTACCATAAATAAAATATATTAATCCTTTTAACTTCAAATAATGTTATTTAGGCCACTATTTTAAATGCCAAATTTCAGTAAGAAAAGCATAATACCATGCTTTGGGTCTGTCACTCCTGACATCCAAGGAGTTCAGATTGTTTTCACACATGTTATCCAATTTATGCTCCTGCAGTCCAGGGACATAGAGAAAGAAAAAAATATGCCTATTTTACTAAGAGCAGAGTGCAATGCTCAGACAGGGTGCATCATTTTTTTGGTCCACAGAGAAAACAGATTTTATAATTGTGCTTCTACCTCACCCAATACGAGGTTCTACCTGCTCATTTTTTATTTTGCACCAGTTTGTGCAGTTTTGTGAAATTTCCTCTTTAAATAGCCATAACAATTTATCTGCCCCTCTCTGGTGGCATGCTTTGTTTATTTAAACTTTATATTTTAACAATCTTTATGGCATTCCTGCAATGTGAAGAATAAGATTTTTGGCAATGAGAGGGGTCAGAAGTTGAGAAACAGAAGCTAGGGGAAAGATACAAATGGAAGTTAGTCTCTTAATTTGCCAGAAATTTATAGCCAAGTAGAGTTTGAGGAGGTCAATGGAGAGGAAGCACACAAGACATAATAATACAAGGACTTGCATGAAAAACCTAGCAGGCTAAACGTGGAAGTCATCAACCTGCAGGTCCTCATGAAGAACTGTCTTCCAGATTGTGAGAGATACTGCTTTTAAATTTAGTCTATAAAACCTGATTAGTTGTTTTAGATCTAAAGCTAATAGGACAGAGGCTTCATCTTCCTTACTGTGTCTTACCTAACAGTTGGAACATAGTAGGTACTCAATTAATTAATGAAGAGTGATAGGGGAGAAGAGACTGGAGGAAGGAAGGAAGAAAGAAAAGAAGAAATAAGGGAAGGAGGAAAAGGAGGGAGGGATCATTGAATAAAAGAAAGAAAAGAAGGAGGGAACAAAGGAAGGAAGGAAGGAAGGAAAGGGAAGGGAAGGAAAGGAGGGAGAGAGGGAGGGAGGGAGGAAGGGAGAGAACAGAAGGAATAGAGCTTTATAGTGTATTTACAGTCTACGGTGGTTACTACAACTTTAACTCTACCCTCACACCTGGAGTGATCAACTAGAGTAAATTCATGGAAATAAGAGAAGATTTTGTATTCATGATATAAAAAGGTGCCAGGTAGAAGACACAGAGAGACATGAAGAGAGGAGAAAAGGGCAGAGGGAAGAGAAAGAAAACAATCAATAATAAAGATCATTTGGAAATTTGTATGTAATACCAAATAAAAATTAATTAAAATATCCAAAGGTAAGTCAAAGAAATCATTAAGACAGTAGAATTAAAAGATCAAAAAATATTTTTAAAATAAGGGAAAAAAGATAAGACAGTAAAAGGATCAATCAAGGATGTCCAAATTCCACTAAAGGTATCCAGAAAGAGGGAAAAAAAAATACTGGGAAGGAAATTACCAAATAAATTAAGAAAATATCCTCAAACGGAAGGGCATTTAACACCAGGTTGATACAATCTAGCACCCACCGCCTGCCCACTCTTAGTTGATACTAAAACTATTCAACATCTCAGAGCATGGGCACTGTTTCAAGTTGTTACAGGAAAGCTATTGTCAGACAGATTAACATGCAGGATGTTTTTTATGGGGTGCTCCTGGATTCAGTAGTTGTGAAAAAGAAATGAAGGAGGCAGAACTGGGGAGAAAGGCAAATTATGCTGTGTCCCAGTGAAGTCCTACATGACTGGAAATCTGGGAATTGAAATGGCCCTTCAGAAGTCTCCCTAACTGCAAGAACAGGACTTTGTACTCAACATTGATCATTCATTAAATACACATTATTCCTGGAAGGGGACATGACTACAAATGTGGCAGTTTTCATTAGCTCAGGCAAGAAAGATCTCAGCTTAGGGCTGTCATCTAGTAGTACTCCCAGAGCTGGAGGAATAAATATTTCATTGCTGAAGGGAAACCTTGGTTGCACACTACAGCAGTGTTATAGGCACCACGCAATCGTAATAATGAACTTTGACTTATATACTGCATTTTTGTGCGTTGGCTGGATGTTGTCTTTGCCTGCCATGTTGAATTGACAAATAATAATTTAAAAGCCATACTAAGGCACAATATTGGCAATTTTAGAACATCAGGATTCCCACATGCTCCCAGAAAAGCAAAAACAATATATCACATAGACTTCAACAGCAAACAGAGTGGCATCAGACTTTTCAACAACACTGGAAACTGAAAGACAGTAGGTCAATGCCTTCAAATTCTATGGGCAGAATTATTTTCAACCTAGACTTAACGCAAAGTCAGATTATCAAGCAAGTGTGTGGATTATGTAAAGATATATTCAGACATGCAAAAACTAAAAAATGTTACTTCTCTTCCCTCTTGTTTTAGGAAAATAGTAAAGAATGTTCTTTAGCCACTGAAAAAGCATATCAAGACAAGGAAGATGGTATTCAGGAACATGAACTCTCCCTTGCTGTGATTTGAATGTGTCTCCCAATTTTATGTGTTGGAAATGTAATCCTTAATACAGCAGTGCTGAGAGGTGGGACCTTTAAGAGATGATTAGGTCATGAGGGTTCTTGCCTCACGAATTGATTAATGCTGTTATTGCTATGGTGGGTTAGTGATCACAGAAGTGGGTTCCTGATAAAAGGATGAGTTAAGTCCCCTTATCTCCACTTTCTCTTGCCCATCTACCATGGAATGACACAATAAGAAGACCTTTGCCAGATGCAGGCTTCTCAACCTTGGAATTCTCATCTTCCAGAACTATAAGAAGTAAATATCTGTTTTTTATAAATTACCCAATCTCAGGTATTCTGTTATAGCAGCACAAAACAGACTAAGGGACCCCCACCACACCCCCCATCAAAAGAAGAAAAGGTAAGTATACTAACACTGAAAAGAGCAGTACTCCATCACTCCAAACACTGCAGTCAGGACTGCAGTCTTATCTGAAGATTCAACTGAGGTGAGCAACGGGGAATCTGCTTCCAAATTCACTCATGTTGGCTAGTCTTTACTACCTGAGCCTGTTCACAGGATGACCTCACAATATAGCATCTGATTTCTTTAGAAGTGGGCAACTGTGGCCAGGCATGGTGGCTCATGCCTGTCATCCCAGCACTTTGGAAGGCCAAGGTGGATGGATCACCTGAGGTCAGGAGTTTGAGACCAGTCTGGCCAACATGACGAAACCCCGTCTCTACTAAAAATGCAAAAATTAGCCGAGCATAGTGGTGGGTGCCTGTAATCTCAGCTACTTGGGAGGCTGAGGCAGGAGAATCACTTGAACTCTGAAGGCGGGGGGGTGCAGTGAGCCAAGATCGCGCCGTTGCACTCCAGCCTGGGCAACAAAAGCCAAACTTTGTCTCAGAAAAAGATAAGGAAAGAAAGAAAGAGAAAAAAGAAAGAAAGAAAGAAAGGAAGGAAGGAAGGAAGGAAT
>NW_016807057.1:111762-131991 GCF_001698545.2 Rhinopithecus bieti
AAGGAAGAAAGAGGGAGGGAGGGAAGGAAGGAAGGAAGAGAGAAAAAGAAAAAGAAAGAAAGAAGAAAGAAAGAAAAGAAAGAAGGAAAGAAAGAAAGAGAGAAAGAAAGAAAGAAAGAAAGAAAGAAAGAAAGAAAGAAAGAAAGAAAGAAAGAAAGAAAGAAAGAGAAAGAAAGAGTGGGTAACTGTAGGTAAAGCAAGAGAAATAGACCAAGTGCCTACATTAGAGTTTTCAGTGTAGAAGTCATAGGCTTTCTATTCAAAAAGTCACTTTCTATCACTTCTGTTGCATATTTTTTTGTTAGAAGAAATAAAGAATTTCAATCCACACTTGAGGAAAGAGGATTATACAAGGGCATAAATAACAAGAGGAGATTTTTAGGGACCATCTTGGAGGCTGCTTATTACAGATAGAATGACAGTTGCTCAGTATTTACATAGAACAGCCTATCAAGATTTGATTGAAAACAGGAAATGAAATCTTTAAGAGAAAAATATCAAAATGGAATTGATAATTTGATACACGTGCACATATATCAATTTACATAAAAATAGTATTGAGAAGCCTGTGAAAATTGTGTTGCATTTAAAAGCAATTTAAAAATTATAGACAATTTTAGCAAATGAAAAGAAATAAATATAAAATCAGGCAATTAACTTGAGAAGGAAAACAAAGCATACAAGAAAGTAAATAGAATCATAATATACTACTGGTCTCAGCAGTATTTACATGGACAATATTTACATGGAGAAAGAAATGTACTTTCCCTTATCTGAAGGGGAAACATTCCAAGACCCCCAGTGGATACCTAAAACCTAAAATGGATACCTAAAATCAAAAATAATAATAAACCCTATATATTCTGTACTATGTCTTTGTCTAGTCATACATACCAATGATAAAGTTTAATTGATAAATTAGGCACAGTAAGAGATTAACAACAATAACTAATAATAAAGTCCAACAATTATAACAATACACTGTAATAAAAGTTATCCAGTCTCTCTTTCTCTCTCACTCTCTCTCAAAATATTATATTTTCAGTTACCTCATTGACCTGAGGTAACTGAAACTGTGAAAAGTAAAACTTCAGATAAGAAAGGACTAGTGACATTTTATTTAACAAAACTGTGATGTAACTATGTTCAAGGGGAGAGTGGAGATTTTAAAAAGTCAGGGAAAATGAAGGTTACACATAAACCAAATTCTTGTTTACCATAAAAGGTTAATAAATCATTTCTGAAGTTGACATCAGGTTAACAGTTTCTAAAATCTATAAATCAAGAAAAATCAGCATTAATGTATTATTTATAAATAAGAAATTAAAATGTCAGAAAAAATAGTCAAAGTATTTGAAAGTTACTAGAGAATGGAATTAGAACATGATGGGAGATAACAGAAAGCTGCTGTTTTTCATTATAAGGCTTGAAAATATCATTTGCTTTATTTTATAAAATTTAAACTATGAACATGTTAATTTGATAAAATAAAATGAGTTTAAAACAAATATATCAAGTAAAATATTCCGTAGGCAGTGCCTTAGGTGAGAAGAATACAAAGATGAATAAAGACCATCTCTGACTTAAAAATATTACATTCTAATACAACATAGGACATAGCCAGGATTTTTTTAATTGCTTTTTAATTGCTTGTTAATGTTTATCACTTTCCAGGAAAATAGAAAGGAGTTCTGACTAACTGAATTTTCTTTTATTCCAAAGTATTTTTATTTTAATTTGTGTGGGTACATAGTAGGTGTATATATTTATGGGGATACATTAGATGTTTTGATACAGGCATGCAATGTGTAATAATCACATCATGTAAAATTGGGTATTCATCCTCTCAAGTATTTATCTTTTGCATTACAAACAATCCAATTATACTCTTTTAGTTATTTAAAATATACATTAAATTATTATCAGTTATAGTCACCCTGTTGTGCTATCAAATACTAGGTCTTATTCATTTTTTCTAACTGTATTTTTGGATGCATTAACCATCCTCATGTTCCCCCCAGACCTCAACTACCCTTCTCTGATAACCATCCTTCTACTGTCTATCTCCATGAGTTCAACTGTTTTGATTTTTAGATCCCACATATAAATGAGAATATGCAATGTTTGTCTTTCTGTGCCTGACTTATTTCACTTAACATAATAATCTTTAGTTCCATTCATGTTGTTGCAAATGACAGAATCTCATTATTTTTACAGTGAATAGTACTCTGTTGTATGTAAGTGCCACATTTTATTTGTTCATTCATCCACTGATGAACACTTACATGGCTTCCAGATTTTGACCATTGTGAACAGTGCTGCAACAAATGTAAGAGTGCAGATATCTCTTCCATATACTGATTTCCTTGCTTTGGGGTATATACCCAGAAGTGGGATTGCTGGATCAGATAGTAACTTAATTTTCAGTTTTTTGAGGAATCCCCAACATATTCTCCATAGTGATCGTACTAATTTACGTTCCCACCAACAGTGCAAGGGTTCCCTTTTCTCTACATTCTCGTCAGCATTTGTTATTGCCTATCTTTTGAATATAAGCCATTTTAACTGGGGTAAAATTATATCTCATTGTGGGTTTGATTTGCATTTCTCTGATGATTGGTGATGTTGAGCACCTTTTCTTTTTTTTTGTCTCGGCCTCCCAAAGTGCTGGGATTACAGGCTTGAGCCACCGCGCCCGGCCACCTTTTCATTCATACATATGCCTGAATGCCATTTGTATGTCTTCTTTTGAGAAATGTCTATTCAAATCTTTTGCCTTTTTTACAACTGGATAATTAGAGATATTTTTCCTATAGAGCTGTTTGAGATCCTTATATATTCTGGTTATTAATCTCTTGTCAGTTTGTAAATATTAATCTGGTTATTAATCTCTTGTCAGGGTAGTGTGTAAATATTTTTTTTCCATTCTGTGTGTTGTCTCTTGACTTTGTTGATTGTTTCCTTTGCTATACAGAAGCTTTCTAACTTTATATGATCCCATTTATCCATTTTTGTTTCAGTTGCCTGTGCTTGTGGGGTATTGCTCAAGAAATCTTTGCTGAGACCAATGTCCTTGAGCGTTTCCCCAAAGTTTTCTTACAGCAGTTTCATACTTTGAGGTCTTAGATTTGAGTCTTTAATCCATTTTAATTTGACTTTTGTATATGGTGAAAGGTAGGGTTCTAGTTTCATTCTTCTGTATGTGGATATCCAGTTTTCCCAACACCATTTATTGAAGAGATTGTCTTTTCCACACTGTATGTTCTTGCCACCTTTGTCAAAAGTAAGTTCACTGTAGATGTGTGGATTTGTTTCAGGTTCTTTGATCTGTTTCATTGGTCTATGTATCTGTTTATATGCCGGTACCATGCTTTTTTGGTTACTATAGCTCTTTCGTATAATTTGAAGTTAGGTAATGTGATTCCTCTTGTTTTGTTCTTTCTTCTCAGGATAACTTATCAATTCTGGTCTTTTGTGGTTTTACATAAATTTTGGGATTGCTCTTCCTATTCCTGTGAAGAATGTCATTGGCATTTTAATAGGGATTGCATTGAATCTGTAGGTTACTTTGGGTAATATGGACATTCGAACAATATTGATTCTTTCAATCCATGATCATGGAATATCTTTCCATTTTTGGTGTCCTCTTCAATTACTTTCATCAGTGTTTTATAATTTCCATTGTAAAGATCTTTCACTCTGTTGCTGAAGTTAATTTCTAAGTATTTAGTTCTTTGTGTGGCTATTGTAAATGGGATTATTTTTCATTTCTTTTTCATATTGTTCTGTGTTGGCATATAAACATGCTAGTAATTTTTGCATGTTGATTTTGTATCTTGCAACTTTACTGAATTTGTTTTTCAGTTCTAATCATTTTCTGGTGGAGTCTTTAGGTTTCTCCAAATATAACATCATATCATCTGCAAATGAGGATAATTTGACTTCTTTCCTTAAAATTTGGATACGCTTTTTATCTTTTTCTCATCTGATTGGTCTAGCTAGGACTTCCGGTATTATGTTGAATAATAGTGATGAAAATGGGCATCTTTGTCATGTTCCAGATTTTAGAGGAAAGACTTTTGGTTTTTCCCTGTTCAGTAGGATACAACCTGTAGGTCTATTGTACATAGCTTTTGTTATGTTAAGGTATATTCAATCTGTACCCAGTTTCTTGAGGGTTTTTTTTTTTTTACCATGAAGGGATGTTGAACTTTATCCAAAGCTTTATCAGCACCAGTTGAAATAATCATATGGCTTTTGTACTTCATTCTGTTGATATGATCTATCACATTGATTGATTTGCATATGTTGAACCATCCTTGCATCCCTAGGATAAATCCCAGTGGGTCATGATGAATTATCTTTTTTAACATATTGTTAAGTTTAGTTTGCTAGTATTTTGTTGAGGAACTTTGCATCAATATTCATCAGAGCTATTGGCCTGCTGTTTTCTTTTTTTGACATGTCTTTTTCTGGTTTGGGTATCAAGGCAATACTGGCCTCGTTGAAAGAGTTTGGAAGTATTCCTTCCTCCTCTCTTTTTTGGAATAGTTTGATTAGGATTAGTACTAGTTTTTTTTTTTTTTTTTTTCATTTTGGCACATTTTATTGTTTCAGTATTTATAACAGAGAAAACACAATACAAAAAAATTGGCTAGCTATATGGAAATGATTATGTAAATTATAATAAACCCCAAAATATCCTAATATGCCAATATTAAAACAGAATTTTTTGAATTTATAAGTTTAAACAATTTTGTTTTCATTTTTTTATTATACTTTAAGTTCTAGGGTACATGTGCATAACGTGCAGGTTTGTTACATATGTATATTGGTGCCATGTGGTGGCGCACCCATCAACTGTCAGCACCCATCACATTCATCATTTTATATATGTATAACTCCCCAATGCAATCCCTCCCCCTCCCTCCCCCATGAATAGGCCCCGGTGTGTGATGTTCCCGCTCCGAGTCCAAGTGCATCTCATTGTTCAGTTCCACCTATGGGATCTCATTACAACTAAAGAGCTTCTGCACAAGGCAAAAGGGAAACTTACCATCGAAGTAAACAGGCAACCTACAGAAGGGAGAACATTTTGCAATCTACCTCATCTGCCAAGAGGGCTAAATATCCAGAATCTAAAAGACTCAAACAAATTACAAGAAAAAACAAACAACCCCATCCAAAAGTGGGCAAAGGATACGAACAGACATTCTCAAAAGATAGGCCATTCATACAGCCCAACAGCGACACATGAAAAATGCTCATCATCACTCGCCATCAGAGGAATGCAATAAAACCACAATGAGATTACCATCTCACACCAGTTAGAATGGCACAATCATTAAATAATCAGGAAACAAGCAGTTGTTGGAGAGGATGTGGAGATAGGAACACTTAGTACTAGTTATTTTAAATGTTTGGTAGGATTCAGTGAAGCCATTGGGTCCAGGGTTTTTCTTTACTAGGAGACTCTTTATTGATCTTGTTACTTGTTATTAGTCTGTTTAGGTTTTGGATTTCTTCAATTTTTTTTTTTTTCTTTTTTGAGATGGAGTCTCACTCTATCACCCAGGCTGGTGTTCAGTGCCATGATCTCAGCTCACTGCAACCTCTGCCTCCTGGGTTCAGGCAATTCTCCCACCTCAGCCTCCCAGGTAGCTGGGACTATAGGTGCACACCACCATGTCCAGCTAATTTTTTGTACTTTAGTAGAGATGGAGTTTCACAGTGTTGTCCAGGCTGTTTTCAAACTCCTGAGCTCAGACAATCTGCCCACCTTGGCCTCCCAAAGTGCTAGGATTACAGATGTGAGCCACTGTGCCTGGCCAGATTTCTTCAGTTCTTTAATGGTGCAATATTGGTAGGTCATATGGGTCTAAAAATTTGTCCATGTCTTCTAAATCTTCCAATTTATTGGTATATAGTTGCTTATATTAGTCATTATTATTATCCTTTGGAGTCTTACAATATCAGTCGTAATGTCTCCTGTTTCGTTTGTAATTTTATTTATTTGAATCTTCTCTCTTTTTTTCTGAGTCTGTCTAAAGGTTTCTCAATTTTGTTTAACTTTTCAAAAAAACTAATATTTTGTTTCATTGATCTTTTGTATTGCTTTCTTCAACTTTATCTACTTCTGCTATGATATTTATCATACCTTATCTTCCACTAATTTTGGGTTTGTTTGTTCTTGCTTTTCTAGTTCCTTAAAATGCATTATTAAATTGTTCATTTGAAGTTTCTCTTATTTTCTGATGTAGACACTTATAGCTAAAACTTCCTTCTTAAGTACTGTTTTGCTGTATTCCATAGGTTTCAGTATGTTGTGTTTCCATTATCACATATTTAAATAAATTTTTCTATTTTCTTCTCAATTTGTTCATTGACCCACTGGTCCTTAAAGAGCGTATTAATTTCTATATATTTGTAAAGTTTCCAAAATTCCTCTTGTTATTGGTTTCTAGTTTTATTCCATTGTGGTCAGATAATATGCTTGATATTATTTCAACTTTCTGAATGTTTTAAGATTTGTTTTGTGATCTAATATATGGTTTATCCTTAAAAACGATTCATTTGCTGAGGAAAGGAATGTGTATCCCGAAGCCATTTGGATAAAATATTCTGTAAATATCTATTAGGTTCATATAGTGCAGATTACATCTGATGTTTCTTTGTAGATTTTCTGTTTGGAATGTCTATCCAATGCTGCAAGTGGGGTGTCGAAGTCTCCAGCGTTTATTGTATTGGGACCTAGCTCTCTCTTTAGCTCTAATATTTGCTTTATATATCTGGGTGCTCCAGTATTCAGTACGTATATATTTAAAATTGTTATATGATCTTGCTGAATTGTCCCCTTTATCATTATATGGTGACCTTCTTTGTCAGTCCTTATAGATTTTGTCTTGAAGTCTATTTTTCTGATATAGCATAGCAACTCTTGTTCTTTTTTTGCTTCTATTGGCATGGGAAATCTTTTTCCATTCCTTTATTTTCAGTCTATGTGTGTGTTGATAGGTGAAGTGTGCTTTTTGTAGGCAACAGATATTTCCAGATTGATTTTTTTATCCATTCAGTCACTCTATGTCTTTTGATTGAAGAATTTAGTTCATTTACATTCAACGTTGTTATTGATAAGTAAGGACTTATTCTTGCCATTTTGTTATTTATTATCTGATTGTTTTGTGGTCTTCTCTTCCTTCTTTCTTTTCTCCATGTCTCCTTTTAGTGAGGGTGATTTTCTCTGGTGATATGATTTAGATTTTTGCTTTTTATTATTTGTGTATTCGTGGTGTATTGTTTTTTGGTTGGAGGTTACCATGGGGCTTGCAAATAATATCTTAACCTATTATTTTAAATTGATACCAGCTTAACAGCATTCATATAAATAAACAAAAAGAAAACTAATAGACTCTATAACTTAACTTTATCTCCCTCTGCTTTTTAACATTTTGTTATTTCTTTTCATATCTTATTTTATTGTCTATGTCTTGAAAAGTTGTTGTAGTTGTTATTTTTTATTGGTTCATCACTTAGTCTTTCTACTTAAGATAAGTGCAGTTTACACACCACAGCTACAGTGTTATAATATTTGTGATTTTCTATGTACTTACTATTCTCAGTGATTTTTGAATCTTCATTATTTCCTATTGCTAATTAATATCTCTTTCTTTCTAATTGAAATACTTCCTTTAGCATTTCTTACAGGACAGGTCTGGTGTTGAAATCCCTCAGTTTTTTTTTTGTCGGGGAAAGTCTCTATGTCTCTTTCATGTTTGAAGAATGCTTTTACTGAATATACTATTCCAGGGTAAAAGGTGTTGGGTTTTTTTTGTTTGTTTGTTTTGTTTTGTTTTCTCCCTTTAGCACTTTAAATATGTCATGCCACTTTCTCCTGGTCTATAAGGTTTCCACTGAAAAGTCTGCTTCCAGATGTACTGGTGCTTCATTGCATTTTATTTGTTTCTTTTCTCTTGCTACTTTTAGGATGCTCTCTTTATCCTTGACCTGTGGGGGTTGATTATTAAATGCTTTGAAGTAATTTTCTTTGAGTTAAATCTACTTGGTGCTCTATAACTTTCTTGTACTTGGATATTGATATCTCCCTCTAGATTTGGGAAGTTCTCTGTTATGATTCCTTTGAATAAACTTTCTACGCCTATCTCTTTCCGTACTTCCTCTATAAAAGCAATAATTCCTAGATTTGTCCTTTTGAAGCTATTTTCTATATTCCATAGATATGCTTCATTGTCTTTTATTCTTTTTTTTTTTTTTTTTTTTTTTTTTTTTTTTTTTTTTTTTTTCTTCTCTGACCATGTATTTTCAAATAGCCTCTCTTCAAGCTCACTAATTCTTTCATCTGGTTGATCACTTCTGCTATTAGAAAACTTTGATGTGTTCTTCAACATGCTAATTGCATTTTTCAGCTCCAGAATTTCTGCTTGATTCTTTTTAATTATTGCAAGCTCTCTATTAAATTCATCTGATAGGATTCTGAATTTTTTTCTCTGTGTTATCTTGAATTTCTTTGTGTCCTCAAAATGCTATTTTGAATTCTCTGTCTGAAAAGTCACCTCCTATTTCTCCAGGTTTGGTCCCTGGTGGCTTATTTAGCTCATTTGGTGAGGTTATGCTTCCCTGAATGATGTTGATATCTCTCACTAGTAGATGTCCTTTGGTGTCTGGGCATTGAAGAGTTAGGTATTTATTGTAGTCTTCTCAATCTGGGCTTGTTTGTACCAGTCCTCCTTGGGAAGGCTTTCCAGATTGTCAAAAGGACTTGGGCATTGTGATTTAAGCTACATCTGCTTTAGGGGCACCCTAAGCCCTGTAATGCTGTGGTTCTTACAGACTCTAGAGGTACTGCCTTGATGGTCTTGGACAAGATGTGAAGAATTCTCTGATTACCAGGCAGAGACACTTGTGTTCTTCCCTTACTTTCTCCCAAATAAATGGATCCTCTCTCTCCGTTCTGAGTCACCTGGAGCTGGTGGTGGTGTGACACAAAGCATGATTAGGACTGTGTTGGTTCATACCTGAAGCCAGTGCAGCACTGGGTCTTGCTCAAGGCTTGTTTTAATCATTGCCTGGCTACAGCCTATGTTTGCTCAAGGCCCTGGGGCTCTACAAGCAGCAGGTGGCAAAGTCAGCTATGCCTGTGTTCTTCCCTTCAAGGTGGCATGTGCCCCCAGCACTGAGTTCAAAGCCTCACAAATGCTATAATCTCCCTCTCCCCAGCACACTAAAATGCTCTCCATACCATGTCAGGGCTGCTGGAGGATGGGGGAGAGGTGGCATCAGTGATTTAAGAGTGTTTTTCCTACCTCTTCAGTGTCTCTTTCAGCAATACAAAGTTAACACCATCTACAGTGTGCTCATCTTTTTTTAGTTCTTATGAAGGTGATTTTTTTCGGTGTAGTTGTTAAATTGGCGTCCTTCCAGGCAAGATGGTTGGTGTCGCCTCCAATTCTGCCATCTTGTTCCACTCTAAAGTCTAGCTGAATTTTCTCATTAGCTAGGATTTATTTACTAAGGAGAAATTCTGCCTTCACTTTTGCCTCCCTTCACTTTTCTGTGTAACTTTGCCAGCACTTCAGACTCACCTTCTACTAGAGGCACGAAGGGACAACTGACCCTGTCCTTTTACTAAAATGACGATCCCCGAGAAAGCAGTGGAATTCAACTCCAGGTGAGCCTGGAGGAATCAGCCTGAAGGTGACTCTGCAGTTGCCGGCTGTTGCTCAGCAAAATGGTCTCACTGGCCAGGAGTGAGCAGACTGTGCTTCTGGGTCCAAGCCACTGATCACATCTAAAGTGTTATGCTTGAAACCCAGAAAAACAGAGGAATGTACTCGTTGGAAAATATGTTTTCACCATAAAATTTCTGAGAAAGTATAAGCTGTAAACCAGTTAACATTTTTTTAGGGCAGCTGGTCAGATATAAAAGTAAGCTGGTGATAGCTCTTGTAAATACTATGTCTGTGTCAGAGAAATTGCAGAAGCACAAACAACTTTAAAAATACTAACAGCTAGCCAGTTAAAGGAGATAACCTTCGCCTGTTATTTTGCTTGGGGCAGCATACAGCCTAGAGTGGAAAACTGTCTGGCAGAAGACAGAAGACCTGGATTTTGAAGCTTGTATATCCACAGAAAATTTATGTATCCAGAAATGTAGTGGTTTAACAGCCTGACTTTCACAACTGCTATAAAGAAGACACCACTAATATTTATATTGCTTTCAGTTTGCAGAGTCCTTTGTAGTTCACCAAGTGTGGTGGAAATAAAGATTACAGATCAGTGGTTCTCACATTAGAAATAAGGAACTAAAAAATACTGATGGCCAGGCCCTACCCATGCTGAAACTAGAATCAGTTGGGATGAGGCTTTGACATTGGTATTTTTAAAATAAGTATCCCAGATAGTTCTAATGTGGTTAGCACTGTCTGAAACCATATTAAAAATGGGAAATACTGTATGATGGAAAAAAAACTGAGGAATATGAACACATTAGCCCTCCATTTACAGGCTGAATAGACTTGGGTGAGAAATTTTATCTTTAATTCTCAATTTCTTCATTTGCAAAACAAGGATAAAAATCTTGTTATCCCTTATATGGAGTTTTAAAGCTCTGGAGAGTTTCTCCGAAAACACTTCACAAATTATGATGTTCTGATCAAATGTCAGCCGTGAAGTTATTCTGACTCTAGTTCTAAGACACAGAAGGGTCAATCAAAAGAGCTAAGCAAAATTCACAGCCAGCCTGACAGCTAGAGTCACTGGATGGCCAACTTTTCCAGAAGAAAAAAATCTTTAAGACATAATACTATGGTCATCAAATTTTAAATGCCTGTCTCTGTGTTGGACTAGCTATAAGAACATAAAATTCCAAGAGTAGAACTTTAGCAAGCAGTAAAAACTAAGAAGATTCAGGAAAAAGGAATCCATAAGACCTCCACGATACACCTAAAATCCCCAGTCAGGAAACTCATATATTTCATTTCAGTTTAGGCTAGCCCTGTTCTTTGACTACTAAAGTCATGCTATGATGTAAGTAAACTGACTGGAACACAGTAAATGCTTTAAATGCCCATTAGAATACTGTCTAATGTCTCAATATGAAGAAATAGTCTCATAAGGCTGTGTGTCTATGTTCATAGGCACAGTTTAAACCCTACAGATGAAAAAAAGCAGCTAAAGAAGGGTGGGTTAGCCATTAAGAATATAAGACCAAAGCTCTGGCCACAAATACTGGATCATTGAGTCATTATTAACCACTATCTTAGAGACTGTCCATGTTTCAAGACTGTGTCTGCCTAAAACTCTTTTTACCCAATGAACCTAATCCCTCAGCCTCTATACACAGTCTGCTGGGTTCCTAGCAATCATTACATTGTAACTGGCATTCATGAGACTATAATCACTGTAGGAGAAAAAGGAGATCAGGGAACGCAGGTGGGTGCTTTCTGAAGGAGATGAGGTTTCGGCTGAACCTTGAAGGTAGACGGGATTGAACAGGCAAAACAAAGAGGATATTTTAATGAAACAAAAGCATGACTCATGGGAAAACTAAAGACAGAAATAAGACATTAACTGTAATCTATGTTCAGGCAACAAGGGTCAGATTATATAGGGGTAAAAGTAGTTCCCAGAGAGGTCAATGTAACGGTAGCATTTTTCTCTACCACATTCCTGAGTGTAGATGACTTTCAATAAAATTGGTTGGAGAGATTCATGGTTTTTAGAAGAGAAAACAAATAGCTTTCTACTGTAAATGCACAAACTTGTTATTCATTCAGTCAAAATCTAGTCATTCTAGAAGTTTTGTTTTGTTTTGTTTTGCTTTTAGGATCTTCTGTTGAGTGGGGCTCTGTGCTAAGTATTGAGGACTCATTGCTGGACAAATCACGATTCCTGTCCTCCAGCAGTTTACAACAGTCTTGCCATTTTAAAAACCCAGAAAAGTAAGTCAGACAAGCTTTGTGACCTTGGACAAGTGACTCACCTTGGAGCTACAGATTTCAAAATTTTCAAGCGGGGTAATATTTATAGCCACTTCACAGCGTGGTTAAGAGTATTTAATAAAATAATGTTTATAAAGCACTCAGCACGGTGCCAGTCACATAATAAGCACTCTATAAATACTAACTATTATTACTGCATTCTTCTTTTGCATCAATAGGCTTGGTGAGTGTAAAGAAAAGGAAGGGATAGGTTATTTTCTAGGGCTGAGACCACTCTTAATACTCAACTAGAAGGCAAATGAACATGCATCTGGCTGGGTGCATGCAGCAGCAAACGAACTTGCATCTGACTGAATTCCACAACTCTAACATTGCCACTTTAGCTTCTAAGTTTCTCTCTGAGAGCTTACTCTCAGAGTCAATAAAATGCAACTGGTCACGCTTACAGTTTAAGCCTACTAGCTCCTTGCAACAAACACCTTGCAACATACATGTTTCCACTGTAAACAAGTGTGCATGAAAAGAGAAAGAAAGAAAATGACCGTTGTTGTCTTTCCACTGGAAAAGATGGGGTAACCTACAACAAAGACATTGTCATTTACAAGAAGTGAAAAGAGCTCTTGGACTACTCGTGCTAAAGCGTTTCCACTTGGAAATGGCAGCTGCAGGCCAGATGGTCATTTGTGGGCAGATATAGCTGGGAATCTAAGCATGGCTTGTGATGAGAAGGAGAAGAAAACACAAAAACAAAACTTGCTTTCCTTTGGAAAATATTGCCTCAGCCTGCTGAGGGAATTTACCTCATCAGTAACCGCAGTCAAAGTAATTTTGAAGATGAAGATGAGCCTCCTATTTCTTATCCTGAAACAACAACGACAACAACAAAAACCTGTGGACTCCCTGTAGTGCTCCTATTTCTGGCACTAAGCCAGGTGATGAGTTGTCTTCAATGACAAGATAACTCAAAGACAAAATGATATTAGGATTCAAAAGTTTTGGTGTATGAAGATTTGGTTGACATAAAGGAAACTTTTTTTAAGAGACTTAGACTTTTTTTCAAGGCTGCAATTGTTGGGCTTACCTTCATGATGCAGACTCCCTTATTCGAGAGTTCCTTAAGGCCAAGCACCCTGTCTTAGTCACTTTTGTAGGGCTGACACTTGCTATGTGTTCAATAGATGGTGTGTGTGTGTGTGTGTGTGTGTGTGTGTGTGTGTGCGTGTATTGATGAGAGAGAGAAACAACAAAACAAATGAAGAAGGGAAAGTGGAGAAGAGGGCAAGAAGGGTATTGGGACATAGAAGAAGGAGGGAGCAAAGGAATGAAGAAGGCAGAACAGAGCATGAAAGCAGAAGCCAGGGAGGAGCACAGACCTCTCAATAGATGGCAACAGAGGAAAGTTTCAGCCTCCTCAGCAGATGATTAAAGAGCAAATGAACAGCTGCAACTCTCAGAATATATCAAGACAGATGACCATTGTATACACATGAGTCCCAGGAACTGTGGAGCACAGGGATACAGAACAAGAAGAAAGTCCTAAATGGGCCTGAGCTTTATACCTTAATTGACTAAAATTACCTGGAAGTGGCTAGATCAAGTGATCTGTGGCTAGAAGAATGGAGAGTCAGGATAGAAAGTCAGTTATAGGAAAAGGAAAGCAAGTTTTCACATATTTGAAGTTTTAACATGAGCTACATGCTCCACAAAGTGCTTTCAATTAAAATCATTTGGACAAGTATTTGTTCAGAGCCCAATATGGTATCTGAAAAGCCAAATTCCTATCATGTGTAAAATTTTCTTGCTTTGACTTTGAAATTAAATTGACCAGGGACCCTCTCAATGGTGATTAAGGTATCATTTTTCTAAAGATAGGATCTTCGAGAGAAAACTCTCAAATATTTTCCAGCTATAGGGATAAATATTTCAGGGTTTCTGTGTCATAGTGGTAACATATATCAACACAGTATGTTGCAACTACAAAGTGTGAAATTGACATTATTATCCCCTTACTAAAGAAAGGAGAAAATGGAGAATAGAAAGTTTAATAAGTGACTTTCTAAAGACAGTTACTCTGGGACCCAAACTCTCATTTTTTCTTTAATGTCAAAAGCACTTCCTTTCTGCTCCATCATATCTTTCATTCATGGGTAGTTTATGGACTTAGTTTCACAGGCTCAGAAACTAGATTTTAACAGTTCACTCAGAGACAACTGGGTTCTGGAAAATGGATTTGCTAACCACACTCATAGAAAACTAACTTCCACTGGGAGGTGGAGAAGAAATCCTTGGTTCCAGAATGAGGGACACATATCTGCTCAGGAAATGCTAGTCATCTGAAAAGAAAACGAACTCCACAGACTATGTTTAGGTTTCCGGACAACAAAAATCAGAGGCAGTGTGGCAATCTGTGTGAATGTGGCCAATAAGTTTGGAAAATTCTGGTTTTAATTTAAATGAGACTCTTTAACCATAAGATTATTCAGAACTTTTAATATGCTAATGTTACTTCTATAGGAATAAAGCGTTTGTAACTAATACAGTTTGACTGTGTCCCCACCCAAATCTCATCTTGAACTGTAGTTACCATAATCCCCGCATGTTGTAGGAGGGACCCAGTGGGAGGTAATTGAATCATGTGGGCAACTGCCTCCATGCTGTTCTTATGATAGTGAGCTCTCAAAAAATCTGACAGGTTTATAAGTGTGAAATTGACATTATCATTCCCGCCTTTCCTCTGCACTTCTTGTTGCTGCCATGTGAAGAAGGACATGTTTACTTCCCCTTCTGCCATGATTATAAGTTTCCTGAGGCTTCCTCAGCCATGCTGAACTGTGAGTCAATTAAACCTCTTTCCTTTATATATTATGCAATCTCAGGTATGTCCTTATAGCAGCGTGAGAATGGACTAACACATACATTTCAAAATGCACTCAGCCATAAAAACACCGTTTCCATGAACATCTACAAATTCTCGTTTTAAGAAAGAAAACTTAGAAAAGGAAATGTTGACTGTTTTTAAAGCAGTTATTCCATTAAACTATAGGATCCTGATAAGTTGCTGTTCTCAAAGGCCAAAGGTAAGTGCCTAGAAACTACTGTGACACTCTCTTGAAGAAAGTGGTGATGTATTTGTATATTTTTATACCTTGATTCTATTTTAATATACCATATCAGCTGTTCTTTTAATTCAATGATCTTTTGTGGACAATATGACCCAGCTAAATGGTTTACCATTTTGTTTACATCAATTGCAAACTCTTCATGCTGATGTTAATAATTGTAACATTAAAAATGGTAAAAAAAAATATATATATATAGAGAGAGAGAGATTCTATTTCTTGAGTGTTTGTTATTTGCTAAACACCATATCAGGTGTACTTTTTAATGCATTCTTTGAGTAGTTACCACTTTTTTCCATTTTACAGAGAGAAACTAAGGCTCAAAGAGGTTAGGTTACTCTCTCAAGATCTCACACAGCTAGGAAGATATAAATTTGAAATTATAATCAAATATATTTGATTTACATACTCTTTTGTTAACTAGGATGATATTCAATCTCTATTTCTCTTGATTACCTTAATTGGACCTGGGAGATGGCCAAATCTTATTGTAAAAGTGGTGGACATACCTATAATTCAAATCTGTCCCTCAAGGTTGGGATAGAGACGTTTATGAAAATGAAGGTTAAAAGTGTCCATCATGATGCACAGTGATAGCCAGAATCATTCCCTATAATCATGGAGATAAGGAGAAAAGAGAACGCAGAGACAATGAGTGAATGGCCAAAAGCATGCCTCTATAATTAACCAAGCCTTTTCAACACTTAAGGGACAAGGCAAAAACATAATCAGAGACTGGATGCCCCACAAGAAGAGGCTTTCCTTTGATGGGTCTCATCATCTTCATCAGATTTCTCATTGTCAAACATTGGAGTGGACCCAAATTTTACAGTGACTATATTTTTTAAACCAAAGTTTGGTACAAGTATTTTGACAAAAATTTTTGCTCTTCTTGGTGAATTAATATTTTTGAAGTCTATAAATTTATAAACATTGGGTCACACTAAGCATTGTATTTTATGTATATGTATAGATGCATATATGTATGTATTTTTCACACCACCTTTATAAAAGAATTTAAAGCACCTATTTGTTTTTTAATTGCAAGTATTGAAAACAATAAAATTGAATGAAATTGAAATCATCATGTTTCTATACTATTTGTAGTTTCCTATAGCATAAAGAACATTATAATGCTCTCTTGTTTCCCAAAGCAAAGTTTATCAACTGACTCTTTTCTTTGACATAGTTTGTTGCTTAAAAACAAACCAAAAAATAAGCAAAACACTCAGCCAACCACTTCATTCATTCATTCTTTCAACATTTGTTGATGGTTAACTATGTATTAGTTACTAAATGGAAGAAAAAGATAAATTTAAAAAAACAGTGCCTTCTCTCAAGTAGCTCGTCATTAACTTGCAAAAAAAATAAAAAATAAAAACATAAATAAATAGGTAATTACATCATAGTAGTGAGTACAGTAATAAAGAGTGAACACAAAGAATTGTTAGAGCACATGGTAAAAACAAAACAAAACAGTAAACCTAACCTCAGAAAAAAACTAAGAAGGCTTCTCAGAGAATGTGACATCTGTGGCGGGTAATGAGGGTCTAGTATGCCATTAAGATCAGAAACAGAAGTTCAGTTCCCTGGGTTCAAATATTTTGTGTTGTACATATAAGAAAGAGGTGGGCCAGTTACTAAAACCCTACCTCTGTAATCAACACTGTGAAAATAAGAGTATTATGAGGGTTAAGTGAATCAACATCTATGAAGCACTGAGAACATCATCTGCTCAATTGTAAGCTCTCACCAAGTGTTAATTAATAGATAAAATCATAATGGATAAATAGGATTATCCCAGTGGGAAAGCACTTTCCAGGGAGAGATTAGCAAGTACAAAGGCCAGGGACATGAGCAAATCTGAGACCTTCAGGGACACGCAGGTGATGCAGTTTGTTTAGGACAATAGACGTGTGAATGGAAGAGAGACTGAAGAGGAGGGGAAGTGGGGTAGGTGGAGAGCCCAGGATGAATGCTATCTCCTGGGAGAAATGTGGACCCACCAGGTCTAGGTCATAAATTCCTTTAGAGAGAGGATCTGTTGAATGGTCCTAGTGCTTAATGTCTTAAAAAAAATTCCTCTGAAAATCTAAACCAACCAATTTGACCAAATTGGACATACTTAGCAAATATCACAATCATATGACTATCAGAATTTCTGTAAATGAATAACTTCAATCACATAAGCTGAAGAAAACATGAATATTCCCTTCTCATAGAGTTTTCTTTTTGTCTCTGATAACAATCATTGAGTGCAAGGCCTCTACTATCTCTAAGAAAAAGAAACAACATGGTATTTGGAATATTTCATCTTATACATTTAGATATGATTGCAGCATCAGTAGATTAACGTCAAAATGTTCTGGGAATATTTACTTAATCCCAGATATTTTAAAAGGATGAATGTATTAGGTTCAGAAATAAGAAGATATCACTGACTTTTCAGTTAAGGAAATATGATTAACTTTTTCTTGGTGATGTCTCAATAGTATCTCCATCACCTTTTCTCCTTGCAAAAGTAAAAAATATATGCCCTCATAATCCCCTTTTGTGTGTCTCAAAATGCTAGTATTTCTAGTTAACATGACTCTAGTATAATCACAATTAAATCAAACATTGCTTATGGCTGGTTTTAACTTTATTTCACAAACATTGCCTATGGCTGGTTTTAACTTTATTTATAATGAAGCCATGACAAATATGAATAAACAGACCAGCGTCTCCCTGTACCATGGTAAACAGTATGATAGAACACTATGATATATGATAGAAATGTTGACAGTATGATAGAAATTCTGACCCTTTCAGTGAGCTATACATGTGACCTATCAATTTGCCTCAATATAAAACAGATAGCATATCAGTGTCTTGAAAAAATATGGCAGTTGGGCAGAAATGGCTATGGAGATTTTTCCAGATAAACAGCATATATAGTCCATTTGCAAGGATTCAAGAGAACTTGCATGATTCATGAATTATCTTGAGAGCTGGACATTAAACTTTAGATAGAAAAGTCCAACATTCTTTCCCTTTGCAGAGTCTCCATCTCCGGCCAAGGCCTTCTTTATTTTGCCTTGAAGAGGTTTCTAGAGTTCACTTAATGAGGACCACTTCCAATGGAGTGATACAGAATCCCTGTCATGATGTGTGAGATCACATTGGAATAGGATCAGGAAAGACATAAACAATCTGGCCTCCAGGCAGCAATGTAAAACTCCTATACCCTTGGCAGTGTCTACTTGTGAATCCCATGTATGGCTAACAAAAGGCCAGAACCTTTCATTCCTTGTGGAAACGGAAAACCAGTGCTTCCAGTGTTTGCCTTCAAATGCAGTCTAGAACTGGGAGAGGATCTCATGCATAAGGCAGTCTTTTCAGCAGTAAAACATTTGGAGAAATGTCAGGGTGGAGACTGTTTCCAGCTCAAACTACACTTAAATGCTTGTGGTTAAAGCATAGATTCAGAAAATTTTGCTTCAAAATGTATAGGCTTGGCTGAAATGATATGAGCTAAGTTTCTCTCTTCCTTCCAAGTTTTTCTATGCTCCTATTGTTCCATTATTTTAAAAATTTCTTTTGTCTTCTCCATCCTTTTTTTTGTCTTCGTTTTTCTCTTTATTTTTTATCTTGTATTCCTTCAATCACTTTTCTCTTCCGTCCTTCATTCTTTTCTTCTCATTATTTTTTCTTTTCTTCATTTATTTCTTCCCTATGTTCCTTCCCTCATATTTAGCAAAGTTTAATTGTTGGTAAAATATAGTTAAAGTCACCAACAGAAAATTTTTATTTAATTGTAATTACACTAGATCTTCATTATCTAGAAAATCTTAAAATTTCAGAATAAGCAAAAAATTTTGGAGAGTATATATTCTTCACCTGCAAGTGGTAAATGGGATGAATATGCCACTGAGACATGAGAAATAGAGAACAAAGTTGTGCATGCTTCCTTAAATATAGTCAGCAATTTTTTCTTCCTCTCTTCCTTTCTGCCTTTCTGACCTCCTGTATTCCTGCCTTCCTTTTTCTTTCCTTCCTTCCTTCCTTCCTCCTTTAGTTTTTTTCTACTATTATTCTCACATTTTTCTCACTATACTTATTCAAGATGAGTATATCAGTTACTGCCACCACATGCTATAGATTAGAAAATTAAAATGCTGAGGGATTATTTATCAAGAATTACTAACAAAGTGGCATAAATTTTTAGCTCTACTTACCTCGTTCATGTGAAAATGGATTAACAAACATTTATATCCCCTCAACCCCACCCAGGTGATAGTTACCCAAATTATTCCGACACCTAAGATAAGCAATGGCCTACTATTTGAACAAAAATAATAGTGGAATAATTCCAAAATAACCCCATCATGAAATATAGTTATGCATTCACGAAGTAATTTAAATGTTTACTGGCAGCTTGCTTATATGTGTGCTAGGCATTATGGATACAACACTGGACCAAATGAATTCACTTCTAGTTAGGGAATTACAGTTCTAAAGTAAGATTTTTAAATGGAGAAACATTATGTCATATTGCCAAAAAACATAATCTTTGCAATCAGGCATACCTAGACTCCAATCCTGATTTGGCCTCAAAATAGTTATGTGATTTCAGACAATTACTTAATATCTCTATGTCTTAAGTTCTTAATTCATAAAATAGCAATAATTATTACCATCACAATGGTTATAATTATGAAAGTAATGTGTTCATCACGGTGCCTGGCAGTGTTGATACTATTAGGTCAAAAATATATGCAGAACTGAATTGTGGGAATCGTTCCACAATTCTGTAAATCTATTTTACATCACACACTTAAACAATGGATAAATTTTATAATATATAAATTATACCTCGAAAAGGCTTGAAAAGAGATTTATGTATAATGATATGGAAGTTCAAAAGAAAAAATACTCTCCAAAAGGAAAAAGGATAGAGGAAAGAAAGGCAAGTAGAAGAAGTATCAGGAGATGCTTAAGAAAGGGTAAGAGCTCTGCAAGCAGCCATGAAGTCGACAGATGGAGGGAAGGATTTTGGTCAAAACCTACGAATTAACGTTTCTAGTGGTGAGTCTTGAATATTTTCCAAAAAAGTTCGGATATAATCCATGAGATAGTGAAGAATTTATTTTTTTTTTTTTTTTTTTTTTAAA
>NW_016807057.1:133049-212572 GCF_001698545.2 Rhinopithecus bieti
GTGCCTGTATGCTTACAGCGCAGTATTGGGGTGGGAGTTACCCGATTTTCCAGGTGTTGTGTGTCTCAGTTCCCCTGGCTAGGAAAACGGATCCCCTTCCCCCTTGCGCTTCCAGGTGAGGCGATGCCTCGCCCTGCTTCAGCTCTCACTGGTCAGGCTGCAGCAGCTGACCAGCACCGATTGTCCGGCACTCCCTAGTGAGATGACCCCAGTACCTCAGTTGAAAATGCAGAAATCACCGGTCTTCTGTGTCGCTCGCGCTGGGAGTTGGAGACTGGAGCTGTTCCTATTCGGCCATCTTGCTCCGCCCCAATCCATCGAGATAGTGAAGAATTTAAATGTTTCCAAGCCAAATGTGAAAAAAGTGAACCTGTGTTTTATTAATATGGACAAGAAGACCAGTTAGAAACAGAAATCTACAGCCAAACCACATCAGAAGAAATAAGGACCACAGGAACAGAGGGAGCAGCAAAGAGGGATTAGATATAAGAGATCACAGTGGGTAGGGAGGATGAAATTGTTGGAACGTGTTGACTAACTAGAGGAATGCAGAAGAAAGAAAACTCAAAATGACTCAGGTTTTGAGCTTGGATGTTAAATTTTAAGTAGACTGAATTTGAATTAATGACGGCACATATGGATGAGTATTCAGTAGGGATGTTTAGTACGTTGATAAATTATGAGTCTAAACCTCTGGAGCCAGGGATGATAACTCACTTGAAAAATAGTGTTAGTTGAGCTCTGAGCTGCAAATTAGACCTTAAGTTTGTATTGTGTGTGTATTAGTCCGTTTTCAAATGGCTGTTATATAAAGACATACCTGAGACTGGGCAATTTACAAATGAAAGAGGTTTAATGGAGAACTCACAGTTCCACGTGGCTGGGGAAACCTCACAATCATGGTGGAAGGCAAGGAGGAACAAGTCACATCTTATGTAGATGGTGGCAGGTAAAGAGAGCGCTTGTATAGGGAAACTACCATTTTTTAAACCATCAGATCTCGTGAGACAGCACAGGAAAGACCCACCTCATGATTCAATTACCTCCCACCAGGTCCCTCCCACAACATGTGGGAATTCAAGATGAGCTTTGGGTGGGAGCATAGGCAAGCCATGTCATTCCACCCCTGACTCCTCCCAAATCTCAAGTCCTCATATTTCAAAACCAGTCATGTCTTCCCAACATTTCAACATTTACTCAAAAGTAGAATCCAAAGTCTCATCTGAGACAAGACAAGTCCCTTCTGCCTATGAGGCTGTAAAATCAAAAGCTAAGTTAGTTACTTCCTAGATACAGTGTGGTTACAGGCATTGTGTAAATACAGCCATTACAAATGGGAGAAATTGGCCAAAACAAAGAAGCTACAGGCCCCATGCAACTCTGAAATCCAGTGGGACAGTTAAATCTTAAAGCTCCAAATCTCTTTTGACTCCATGTCTCACATCCAGGTCATGCTGGTGTAAGAAGTGGGTTCCCATGGTCTTAGGCAGCTCTGCCCCTGTGACTTTCCAGGGTACAGCTTCCCTGTCCCCTGTTTTCATGGGCTGGCGTTGAGTGTCTGTGGCTTTTCCAGGCACACAGTGCAAGCTGTCAGTGGATCTACCATTCTGAGGTCTGGAGGATGGTGGCCCTCTTCTCACAGGTCCATTAGGTGGTGCCCCAGTAGGGAGTCTATGTGGGTGCTCCGACCCCACATTTCCCTTACTCACTGCCCTAGCAGAGGTTTTTCATAAGAGCCCTGCCCATGCAGCAAACTTCTGCCTGTACATCCAGGTGTTTCCATACATCCTCTGAAATCTAGACAGAGGTTCCCAAACCCCAATTCTTGACTTCTGTGCACTCACAGGCTCAACACTACATGGAAACTGCTGAGGCTTTAGGCATGCACCCTCTGAAGCCACGGCCCAAGCTCTATGTTGGTACCTTTCAGCCAGGAGCAGCTGGGATGCAAGTCATCAGGTGCATAGGCTGCACACAGCACAAAGACCCTTGGCCCAGCCCACAAAACCACTTTTTCCTCCTAGGTTTCTGGGCCTGTGATGGGACAGCTTGCTGTGACAACCTCTGACATGCCCTTGTGACACTTACCCCATTGTCTTGGGGATTAACATTTGGCTTCTCATTACTTATGCAAATTTCTGCAGTCAGCTTGGATTTGTCCTCAGAAAATGGGATTTTCTTTTCTATCACATTGTCAGGCTGCAACTTTTCTGAACTTTTATGCTCTGTTATCATTTTAAAACTGAATGCCTTTAACAGCACCCGAGTCACCTATTGAATGCTTTGCTGCTTAGAAATTTCTTCTGCCAGATACCCTAAATCATCTCTCTCAAGTTCAAAGTCCCACAAATCTCTAGAGGAGAGTCAAAATGCCGCCAGTCTTTTTACTAAAACATAGCAAGAGTCACCTTTGCTCCAGTTCCCAACAAGTTCTTCATCTCCATCTGAGACCACCTAAGCCTGGATTTAATTGTCCATATCACTATCAGCATTTTGTTCAAAGCCATTCAACAAGTCTCTAGGAAGTTCCAGACTTTCCCACATTTTCCTGTCTTCTTCTGAGTCCTCCAAACTGTTCCAACCTCTGCTTGTTGCCCAGTTTCAAAGTCACTTCTACATTTTCTGGTATATTTTCAGCAATACCCCACTCTACTGGTACCAATTTACTGTATTAGTCTGTTTTCATATTGCTGATAAAGACATAACTTACACTGAGCAATTTACAAAGAAAAGAGATTTAATGGAGAACTCACAGTTCCATGTGGATGGGGAAGTCTCCCAATCATGGCAGAAGGCAAGGAGGAGCTAGTTACCTCTTATGTGGATGGCAGCAGGCAAAGAGAGAGCTTGTGTAGGGAAACTCCCACTTTTTAAAACCATCAGATCTCATAAGACTTATTTACTATCACGAGAACATCACAGGAAAGACCCACCCAATGATTCAATTACCTCCCAACAGGTCCCCCCCACAACACATGGAAATTCAAGATGAGATTTGGGTGGGGACACAGCTAACCACATCAGTGTGTCTAACCTGTTAATCCCTTCGCCTGAGGTTCTTGTTTGATCTCTCCATAACTCAAACTGCTCAAGTGAGAATTAGTCTCTTTCTGAGGTGGACATCTGAGGTTTTCATCAAATTCTCAAAGAAGCCCAGGACCCCCAAAAGGTTAAGAATCATTAGTGTAACCAATCAATGCCAGTCAAATGAGAAAAACCAGGGATTGTTTTAACTTTTCGTTGTCTTATTCTATCCAAAGGTCTGGCTCAGCTGAATTCATAGAGACACACCCTTTGGTCTCCATTTTCAGTTCATGACACCATTTTCCATTTCCATTTTTACATTTTGGCTTCACTCTCATGTTCCAGGTTCCAGATAATTTGGTCATGGTCTGGCTACTCCCCAAAGAGAAATACATTTTTTAAATGCTCTGCTTGTTCATGTTTGATTATAAAGAATTGTTCTCGAAAGCATTTCTGAGCTGGAACATTTCTGTTGATTGCACCGGCACATCGAAGACCAGTTTTCTAGGGATAAAGTATGCATGAGAAATACAAGATGTCATATGAAGAAGACAGATGGAAAGTTTTTTTTAAAAAATTATATCCAGACAGTCATTATTCTGTATCATTAACATAGTCTTGGAAGGCAAGTTAGTGAAGAAAATTTGAGAACACATTGTTTTACCAACAAGCAAGTCTAAATAGAATAGTTGTAAAATAGCTCATGCTTTTGTTGACATGGCTCATTTTCTTTATTGCTTAGTTTTCTTTTCCTTGAGAAGATATAAAACCTAGTATGTTGCTGTGCTTAAAAGTCTTTTAACTAGGCTGCATGGTACAAAGCATGGTTCAGTGAAGGCAGCACAGATGTTGGGGTAGAGAAGCACACCCAGTTTTATTGCTTTTTTTAGCAACTTCTCTGTTCTGTGCCTGGAAACCCTAAGATTAATGCCAGCTGTAAGAACTCAGCCTCCCAAGTGGTTGGGTGAAAGAAGATATCTCCTTCCTGAACAGACCTGAAAAAATCAGGGAGACATCTCTCCTGGAAAACCAGGAAGGCTCAGACTCATTCCATGAGCTTAAGAGCCCACTGTCACTATCTCTATTAGGAATAAGTAAAGGTGATAGAAATCAGTCAAATGGCTTCAGATGCTTCATAAGATGGTACCATAGATCTGCTGGATTTGAGGCCCCAATTCCTGAAGTTTAAATTTTAGGTAATTACTGATGCTTATCTGCTGTGTGAAGTGCTTCTTTTCTCAAATTCATTTTTATGGCTGAATATTTCCAAGCAGAAAATAGGTACCAAATGTTCCCATGTGGCAATAAGGCCCTGTGTATTTTATCCAAAAAGTAATGTTGTGTCATGTGTAACAAATACTCATACTTGAACCTGGTAAGTATCCTGCAGTTTGAGAATTTTGTAATTTCAGACATCCACCCTTCATGAAGCATATTCAGGAGGGACCTCACCTTCACATTCCAATATTTTCTATCCACCAATCTTAGTTCTGCCCTATGAAAGCACACACAATAAACTTAATCCTGTGGCTACAAGGCAGGCTTTCCGATAAGTTTAGAAAGCTATCATGCCAGCGCTAAGCCCTTTCTTCCCTGGGTAAATGCCTCCAGAGTGCTGAACCAGTCCTTGCATAGCATGCTTTCCAAGTCACTCACTGCTATGGACTAAATGTCTGTGTCTCCCCCATATCTCTTTGTTGAAGTCCTAATCTTCAATGTGATGGCATTTAGAGATGGGACCTTAGGAGATAATTAAGTTTAGGTGGACTTAGGGAGGCATAGCCCTGTGATGAGATTAATGCCCTTAGAAGATGAAGAGATCAGAGCTCGCTCTCTGTGTGCATGCACCATGGAAAGGCCATGCGAGAACGGGAGCCGTCACCAAAAACCCAACCATGTTGGCACCCTGATCTCAGACTTTCAGCTTCCTAAACTATGAGAAATAAGTCTTTTGGTTTAAGCCATCCAGTCTAAAATATTTGTTATTGTAGCCTAAGCTGACCAAGATACCAACCTTGTCCCTCTTCTCTGAATGTGCTGCAGGTTATTCCTATTCCTCCGAAGCTAGTGTCAGCTAGAACTAAATATAACATGTTATCAATCCAGGGGACTGCCTCACCCCATATCTTCGAGGTTATGATTCTGCTTATGTGGCTTAAGCCTATATTCTGCCATACTTGAATAAACCTTCTTTTCTTTCCTTGGTTCTCTCATTTTAAAAGATTATCTTTCCGTGAATGTGGATGAGTGTTGACTGCTATGTAGTTACTAAATGCTGAGTATAAGGTATACCCTATGATAACACATATATAATATATAATTTATGATATAAATATATGAGAGCTATGTAACATAAATATTATAACATATATAATGTAATGAAAAGAAGTAAGGTGCTTCCCTGCCTGAGAGCCTTAGAGGCTAGTCTGAGACACAAAGTCAGCTATTTCCAAAGTCAGAGGAATAAGGCAGCTCATAGAGGGGAGATTCTATAATATGCTAAGGTAAGGAGGGATCATTCTAGAGAGAAAATGGCACTTGGCAATAGAATTTCTAGCTAAAAAGAAGTCTAACAATTCATTCATTCCACAAATATTTATTTTTACACTTATTACATTCCAGGAACTAAAAGGAACATTAATTTAATTAGGACTCAGAGAATGTCCTCATGTAATCTATTTTCTAGAAGCATCAAGGAATCCCCAAGTGCTCATATGCTTTTCTAAACAGGCCTTCTGGAAAGCAGATGAGAGTGCCAGAATCAGTTAACACTTCCTTTGCAGTAGTCCACTGAGAAGAAAAAAGACACATGAGAACTTTGCATCCACATCTGTCCCCAATTATGACTGATTTTCACTCTGCTCAGATGCATTTAATATGGATACCCTGTTGGCTTATGTGACTGAGTCATTGGCATTAGACCTGAAGAAAATAAAAGACACTGGTCACTCACCGGATGGTGATTATGCCTGGGCTCATCATGAAAGAACCCACCCGTTGCAGGGATCTGTGCATGGTCTGCTCCTCATGGTCACCCACAGAGACAAGAAACTAAGTCCAAATATAGAAAAAGTCCACCATGGATCTATTAGAATATAACAGAACTGAGAGAGGTTTCAGAAAATATCTAGTGCCAAAAAGAGCAGTAGCTTTCTTTTGTTTTAATCTCATGTACATTCTTGGCATTGAAAGTACTCCAAAGAACAGAAGTGGCTTCTTGTAGCATCGTGTTGAGATGAAGTCTGACCCTGCAGACAGATTAAATGGAATGTTTTGTAATTGATTAATTATGACTGCCTTTGGCAGAGAAGGAATAAGTTGGGAAAGTAGTGCCACATATTTAATTTAGTTGAATGCCTTCATTATACAAATGGAAAAACTAGGACCAGAGAGACAATATCTTCCCCAAGGTCACACAGCTGGTGCAACCTATTACCAACACTGGGATCAATAGGTCCTTTTGTCTTCCTACATATCTTCCTTTTTAATTTCAACCTTTGATTCAGAAAATTAATCCTAGACCTCAAGTCAGATGATCTTGAATTTGGTTCTGGCTTTGTTAACTAAAAAGATGAGCAACCTATTAGAATTTCTTACAGTAGTAAATCCTAGAAGAGACCATAAGGATAGCCCAATCAATGCACTCATTCTGTAGGTGAGAAAATGGGTCCAGAGAGGTTTCCATGAATTAGTAGAACAGCTAGGATTAGAACATATTTCCAAAGTCTTGTCCCTGATACTCCTTCACAGTGTCCTTTCTTATTTGTAAAATCTATTTATTAAATAAACATTCATTGGGTACCCGGCATGTGACATGCATTGGGCCATTGTCGGGGGTGGGGGGGATATAAAGGTAAATTCATGGTTTAGTAGGGGAACTGGTTGTTCAAATACTTTTCTTACAGCTTGATGAGTACCAGAAAAAGGTTTGTATAAAGGTATAAAATGTCACATAAAGAGAGGGAAGGAGCAGGCCGGGCGCGGTGGCTCAAGCCTGTAATCCCAGCACTTTGGGAGGCCGAGACGGGCGGATCACGAGGTCAGGAGATCGAGACCATCCTGGCTAACACGGGGAAACCCCGTCTCTACTAAAAAATACAAAACAAAAAACTAGCCGGGCGAGGTGGCGGGCACCTGTAGTCCCAGCTACTCGGGAGTCTGAGGCGGGAGAATGGCGTAAACCCGGGAGGTGGAGCTTGCAGTGAGCTGCGATCCGGCCACTGCACTCCAGCCTGGGCGACAGAGCGAGACTCCGTCTCAAAAAAAAAAAAAAAAAAAAAGAGAGGGAAGGAGCACTCAACTCTTCCTGAGTCATGACAACATTCACAAATAAGGTGAATGTTTTGGTGAGTCTTAAATTATAAATAGGAGTTTCATAAGAATACAGAGTGGGCCAGGGCATTCCAGATGAATAGTACCACATGAGAAAAGGCACAGAAATTTGAAGAGGCATGACATAGCTTAACAACCACAAGTCATCTGGAAACTAAAGAAAGGTAGACAAGATCTTGTGCATGACACTAAAGGATTCAGACTTGACCTAGGAAGGCAGTGATGAGTGATTAGCATATCAGATAAAGGCGAGGGGCAGGATCAATTCTTTGCTTTGGAAAGATAATAATATTGTGAACAGAAGAATCAGAAGTTTAGGAGAACAGCTAGGAAAAAATTGCTGGAGACTATATGAGAGAAAATGGCAGCCTCGGTAGAATAGTAATGCTGTAGGAGTGTGTAGAGAACTGACTCAGAGACCATTGCAGAGTTATAATCAATGACCTTGATTTATGTTGGATATAAGAGTTAAGGGAGAGAAAATAACCAAGAAGTGAAAATAATGCATTCTGCTTATCTTATAGAATAATAGAAATGAAATAAGGTTGTGGATAAGAAAGTACTTGGAGACAAAAATAACAACACACAAAGCTCTTTAATATGTAAGGCATTTTATTATCGCAAGATCTTATTACCAAATACTATGTTGCTTTGCTCTCTGGCACGAAGACATGGGTCAAACGTATTTTGAACAAAGAAATATGACAAAAGGAAAAGTGCAATGTATGGTGTTGGATTTATCCATTTGCACCTCCAATAGTCATTGGCAACACTTTGGATTAGGCTTTGCAAAGTGGGAGAAACAGAGAGATGAACCAACCACACTCTCTCTGGAAGCATCAAAGGTTATTGTTTACATTTGCTTTAAGAAACTTACCTATTTCAGTAAAGAATCACCCTCTCAGAGTTTCTCCAACCAAATTGTATAATAGACCTTTAAAGAGAACTACCTTAGGTGAATGGCAGATGTTTAAATGTGTGAATCTGGTTTAGCTACTCCACCAATAAGCTGCCAAATTGAGCTTTTTGCTAATTATCAAAACATCTGTAATAGGATTAGTGTGTCAGAAACAGCTGCTGCTTTCTTGGTAGGAGAAGGAGGTGGGGAATTGGAAATGGACTTCACTTTAGCCCAGATGTTTCCCATTTGGAGAAAGGATAAAGGATAGACACTGAGTCAGTGAGAAAGCATCAAGACAAAAGTGAAAAAGGACATGATTTCAAATCACACTGGCCCTAAGTTGACTCAAGTGCATACCATGGGCATGTGGTGAGCAAAGCTTCCCTGCTCTCCACAGTACTGGGAGCCAGCCTTGTTTGCCAAAAAATGTCCTAGTAAAAATATTTATATGAAAACAACACAAAGGCAGTGTTAAGAACACTGCTGACCCCTTACAGTTTGACCTCATCTTTCCACCGCAATAAGAACTTGGAAAATCTCCCTCTCTGTGTGAATGATGCAAGACTCTTGGTTACACTAGGTGGTTGAGCACTTCCTTCTGGCTATGAGCCTTCAAAGACTGGGAGAAGCATGTGGGAAGCCCCAGTAAATTACAGGAATACTTCCATGAAACAGGCTGCTTCTGCTGAGAAAGATTGTACAAGTTACTACAAAATTCAGACTTTAGCTCTCTACTTGTAGGGTAACCTGGCTGAATCCAGCCATGTATTCATGTAATCAATGGACAAATATTTACTGAGCACATACAATATACAAGGCAATGTGCCAAATGCAAGGACAGCATGGAACGGGACAGACAAATTTCCTGCCCTTATTTGTCCTCACGGTCCAGGGAAAATATGATTGCTCATGTAAGAATTTAAATTGCAGTTGTCATAAATATTGCAAAAAACAGCTGACCAATGAATTTAGTCATGTCATAGTTGTTACAGCTTTAGGCTGTTCTGCATGTGTGCAAAGTGTTGGTCATTATGTTGCAGAATCCAGTAAAACCAGCATGTAATAAAAATGAACCTTCAACTCCCATTTTTTAAATTAGAACATTATCTTAGGCCCTACGGCTTTGGTACTACCTGTGACAATTTTCTGCCTTCCCTTCTTCCAAAATCTACTCAGCTTCTGACTCATTAGCTCCCATTCTGTGTGCTTTTGTTTTTACTGATGAGAATTCTGTTTTTGCATCCATCATGCACAATAAAACACCCTTCTAGGAGAAGATTAGACAAGGATGACTTCACTTAACTAGTGGTCAGTCAAAGGACAGAGATAGACTCAGAGGGGGCCTTTAGGAATAGGGCTGAGCAAAGCCTTTGGCCAATTACTAAGGCAAGCCTTCTCTTTGATGGCCTGCACCTCGTCAGTAGGCACTGATTCCTCCTGTTCGTTTTCTTTCTTTCTTTCTTTGCTTAGAACAACCTTTTTCCTTATCTCTAGCTTTCAAAATCATATTAGTTCTTCAAATATCACCTTAATTGTCACCCTTTCTGTGGGATTTTCCTGCCTCCCACCTGCCTGATAGGCAGCTCCTTTAAACTCCCTTAGTACCTTGTAGTTCTCGGGATATTAGAGCCTGTCTTATTTTATTTTGCTCATATTTTATTTTGCTTCTAACTAAAATGAAACAATGTCTTATTCATCTCTGTATTCTATGCAGCCAGTGGTACAAAACTTTACATACAGTATGTACTTAATTAGAATACTTTAATATAGATCTTCAAGTTAAAGTAACCTTATTTTTGAATCTTGACACTGCCTTTTACAAGGAGACAATTCACTTATCTCTGGACCTGCTTATTCATCTCATTAAAAAGTAGAATAACAACAGTGACTTCATAGGGTTGCTAGGGGCAGCAAATGATGTGTCATATGGAAATCCCTAGCCTAGAATATGGCTCACTGGGGAATTCAATAAGTATTTGTTACCTTTTCTTCTCAATATCATTTACTGAATTAAAAATGAATTGAAACTAAGAAAACTGAGTTTGAAAGACATTGAATAACCCACATTTTCCAAAATTTTGTAATTCCATTGTTTAGAGCAAGCATCTGTAGCCAAAACTTATGGACCAAATCTGGTCAAACACTTGTTTTTGCAAATTTAGTTTACTGAAACACACTGTGCATATTAATTTACATATTTGCTATGACTTCTTTCACATTACACCTATAAAGTTTAATAGCTGCAACAGAGATCATATGGCTATGGCTGGCAATGCCTAAAATACTTAATCCCTTAATCCCTAGCCTTTTGCAAGAAAAATTTGCCAACCCATAGTTTCTAGTTAAGTTGGGGTTCTTTTTTCAGAAAACTTCTGTGAATATTCAAACATACTATTTCCCGTAGGAGATGTGTCAAGTCACTTGCACTTGTTGGCATTTTATTTAGATCAGATTACCAGAAGAGATTTGAAAGCAAAGAGTAAGAATTAAGGGAGAAACTCTGGCGGCGGCAATAAAAGAAGGGAAGTACTGGGCCAAAGATGATGACTCATAAAATAGAGAAATAAGCTTTGTTTTGTGAGTAGGAGAGTGAAGAGCTGATAATCCGCCATGAAAGCAATGGTTGGTGAACCCAAAGAAATGAAATCTGAGTAAGAGGAAGAGCATTGGCAATAGTAATACCAGTTACCCATCTTTACCAGAGTTCCCAAGAACACAGAGTTTGAGGCAAAGGTTATATGCTAACTCCCCCCAAATTATTGAGACTGAAGTCCCTGAAAACAGAAGTAAAATAAAGAGAGGAATGAGTCATGGAAAGGGGAGTCATTTCAATAGCATGTTCATAGTAAACACTGCTGAATGCTCAGTCCCATGGGGCATCTTGAGAGAACTGCCTGAAACTACTGCACTCTAGAGCTGTCAGGGAGCAAAAAGAAAGCCCAGCTCTGAGCTCCTGTCAGTCAAAGTGTTCACAGGATATTGACTTCACCTCATCTCAGAATTGCAGCTTCTCACCTGGGGAAGCCAGAACCTGAGGCAGCGGCAGTGACATCCACGGCACAAGTCACGGCATGAGGGGTGAGCCCATAGGTGCCCGCGAGCCTCATCTGCAGCCTGCAACTGCCAGTCTTGCTGACCTGGCTGAGTAAACCAAGGCACCAATGTGGGCACCTCTCAAGGTCTGTTGAGCCCCAGGGGCAACAGGGAAGCACTGGCATGGGAAGTCCAAAGTGAGGCAAGCCACCGCCATGTCATGAAACCCAGCGCCACAAGGCAGTGAGAAACTTCCTCACAGTGTGGCTGTTTGGCCAAGTAATAGAGTACCAAAAAGACACAGCCCCCATCATGGAGAGCTGCCATGTGGATTAAACAAAATCCAAACATCCCTTCTGTGGCCTGCAGGAAAACATTTGACATTGGGCAATCTTTATAGAGACTCATCAGCCACATTGACAAATACTCACAGAATCTGCAGAGGCTCTTAAACTAAGTCTAGCACACTACAGCTTATTAAGCACCTGCTATAGCTAGGCTATCTTCAGACATATATCTATTTTTAATTCTCAGGAGACCACCATGAGGACGAAACACTAGTCTGCACTTTACATATGAGTAAACCCAGGCCCGGAGTGGTTATGTAACTTGTTCAGATATTATCACATATTTGGGGCATATGGAAAAGAGACCAAATCCATCTTAGGTGGCCCCAGGGAACGGAACTGAGGCCAATGGGTAGAAATTACTAGAAACCAGTACTTAGAATAGGTACTTTCTAAGAGTCTGAGCCAGTTTTCCAACAATGCTACATACAATCATGAAAGAAAGTAAGGTGCCCACGGATGGCACTAATGAGTACATTGTGGATGTCTCTGGGAGAAAGGCAGGATTCTTTGGTCTGGTGAAGATTGAACTAGATGAAGCCAGAAGTCTTCCAGGATCAATACCAACACACTTTTACTGATGTCATTTTAACGTCAATGCAGGAAAGAAAAGGTACTTATAAAATAATTATAATATCCATCAGTATTCAGATTTTAATATTACCAAGCACTCAGCAAATAGCTATATATATATAATTTAGTCTTCATAACAACCATGAGTTAATTAATATCATTATCATCAATTCACAAAAGAGAAAACTGAGACTGGCAGAGGTAAATCACAGAAACTTGCCCAATGTTCCCAGCTAGTAAATGTCAATAATTGACTTCCTGCTAAAGCCAATGCTTCGCTCTGCTGCCTCAAATATTCTGCATTTGGTTGTTATTGTGAACTCAAAATTTTGGAGCCTGAGCACCTCTGAAAGAAAAGTCACGTGTAAAGACACTAGATGGGTCATTTTGGTAGATAAATCTGCATTTTAAACAGTTTTAACATTTTTTTCTGTCCACGTTCTCTGAAAATCCTTTCCCTATGAATCCTTTATTTTCCATTGCATTAAAACATCTCCCAGACTGTTTGCTGCCATTCAAAATGTTTTGAAAAGCATTTTGCAGGTTTCTTCCAATGAAAACCAACAAAATCATCAAAAGACAGATTGTTCCCCCCCCTCCCTGTCCACCAGAGTAAAAATCACATTGGGGAACAACAAGCCAATTGAAATAAGAAAAAATAGCACTGGGAGCAAGACGTTAGTACAACAAAGGGCTCATGACTGGTAATAATTTTAGGTGATTCAGGCATAGTCAAGTCTGCAGAAAATAAAAATAAAAAAGGAGAAAAACTTCAGCATTCTGCAGTCTCTGGCACCAAAAAGCCAGTGACAAGATAGCCTAAAACTGCATCCATGGAAAATCACAGCTGCAGCAAACCACAGGCTGACGGCTAAAAGCTACCGCTGCGTTGTTTCCAATCTGCGCCTGAGACAGCACACATTTATCAGTGGTCTGTAATGCCTCGCAGCAAAAAATCTTTAACTGCTTAAACTATATTTTAATTTTGAAAAGACACATCTTGTTGGAATTTACTTTTCTTATTTTTCCACCATAACAGAAATGTTTCGCCTTGAGTTATAATCTAACACTTTCCTCTCTTTGGGGTTGAGAGTGTAGGCTCTGGAATCAGACTGCTATGGTATCTAATGTCGGTTCAAATACCTGATTTAGAGATGTGACCCTTAGACAAGTTACTTCACTATCCTAAATCTCCATTTTCTCATCTGTAAGTAGGGATGACAGTAGCTCATTCTTTATACAGCTGTTACTTGGAGTAAATGAAATGATATATGCTAAGTTCTTGAAACAGATCCCAGCACATAGTAAATTTTCTTTAAAAAATTAGCAGTGACTATCATTTTTCATCCCTTTCTGTCCATGTGAAAGAAAGAGGCTATTTTTCTAAGGAAGTCAAAATCTGACGATAGACCACGTATCAAACTGTTGAGGGCCAAACTTGCAAATAAAGTTATATAAGTTTCAGAAAAAGTTAATTTTCCACCCCACCTTCCTGTGCCCATCATCTCTTCCAACTTGTCCTTTTAAGATACTCAAAATTTCCATGTGCCTCAGATTCCAGTCCAAGATACATGCCCTCTGGGTGGGATACTCCCATGAATGTTTTCTCCAGAGATAGCTCAACTTCTACTTCTTGCTCTGCCTTCCAGGATAAAGCACCCTTCCTTGACCTGCAACTGTAATTCCTCTTTCTATACAAGGTTATCATTCTCAAGCTAACAGGCATATGAGAAGATTCAATGAGATCAATGAGATGATACTTGTAACGTTCTTAGAGTAGTTGCTGGCACATAGTAAGACTAAGTGTCAGTTATTAATGTCTAATATTAATACTCCTCCTTTCCCATTGACAAAAACAAAACTCCTTTATCTGTGTGGCCTCATAGCCCTTCTACTTACTCTCTGGTATATCAGTAGGTTATCCTGCTCATTCAGCACATGACTTTTTTTTTTTTTTTGAGACGGAGTCTTGCTCTGTCACCCAGACTGGAGTGCAGTGGCACGATCTCGGCTCGCTGCAAGCTCCGCCTCCCAGGTTCATGCCATTCTCCTGCCTCAGCCTCCCGAGTAGCTGGGACTACAGGCACCCACCACCACATCCCACTAATTTTTTGTATTTTTTAGTAGAGACGGGGTTTCACTGTGTTAGCCAGGATGGTCTGGATCTCCTGACCTCATGATCCACCTGCCTCGGCCTCCCAAAGTGCTGGGATTACAGGCATGAGCCACTGCGCCTGGCCAGTATACGACGTTTTAAACAACTCCAATTCTTGGACCACAAAAGGATGAATGACTAATGGTGAGCACTGGGAATCTGACCATTATGGCCTCCTCCTGAAGTCAGGTGTGACTCTTGCCCCAATTTATTCGATATCTTGTCTGTATCTGTATATCCCCCATCACAGCTCTTCTTATACCTAATTGCTTTTGTACGTTCCATGTCTCTCTCTCTCCCAATGGATTATATGTTTCTTAAGGGAAAAACACTAATCTTGTTTATTTCCTTTTTTCCAGAACCTCAAAAAGTAGGTATAATATGCTTATTTACATTTTTAGATAGAAGAACTCCTTGGGACCAAGTTTAAATCCTGGTACAAAGATAGTTATGTCTGGAGTCTATAAGGGAACCGAGTCATACCCCTTACAAGTTCCAAATTCAGGTATGTTATATATATGGGCACAATTTAAGCAGTTGAATCTGCTTTGCTTTAAAACCTGACACTCTACTGGTATGCTACTTTGCTTCTAACCGAATAACTACTGTAGTTCTAACTATCTTAATGGGGCCATTTAACAGAATATGCAGAGACTATCATAGAAGTCTGTGATTGCCTGTGGCATTTGCCTTTCTCACCCTTGACTAGGCCTCTAGTCAAGCTGTTCACCATGATGCGGGATCTACTGGCAGCCCTTGAGCCTGGTTGCTTAGTATATTAAGCAATATACTAATGATTATATATGACATTATCTATACTTTGTTTCTGGCATAAAAACTTTTGCTTTTGATTTTAATAGAAACCAGACATCACGTCATTGATGTGTCATCAAAAGCAGTGCCAGACTTCCTGTTCTCCCTGGGAAGGATTCAATGGCTAGTGAAAATACATAGAGGAGGTCACCCTGGGGATTCAGCCCAAATATATACATGCCAAGAAAATCCCAAATCCAGGGCCTCAAGATATGAAATCAGTTTTGCGCAGATGCAACGGGGCAGCTTCTGAACTGAACTGCCAGCAAGCCTTAGATTTTCATCATTGATTCATTCTTTAGTCAAATAGGGATGTTCCAATATTTTATCAATGTCTGTGCTATAAGCAAGATTCTCAGAGGTGAAATATGTGTATATTTACCCAGACACATAGATATGGTGCCTTCAAAGAACAAATATATAAATGGTTCAATCTTCCAGAATAGATTAAAATTGTATAATAATAGAAGTAACAGATGTGTCCTGACATACTGGTGGAGTAAATAAATAGTAGAAAACTGTGTGTTCATTACAGTCTGAGGAAAACTAACTTTATGAAATTCTGGTACAAATCATGTGTATAATTTCTCCTTTTTGTAATATTATGAAATATTAATATTATTGACTATTGTTAATCAAGTTGTACCAAAGCGAGTTACACATTTTTAAGGAGGTTATCTGCATTTTTGCACTGAGGAAAAAATATATAACATTTGAAAGCTGCATAACTTAAATGGTCTTGCATGCTTACCCTATCAAATGCATTTGGGAAGAGGTTCATTCCTTTGTTAGGGTCTAACATAATTGCCTATGGGATGTCCATTATAGGGTAGCCTTGAGGAGCCACAAATCCCATACTTCAAAATATTATAAAGAAGCTGGTGCTAGGAAGGAGGTCAGAAGCCTGCAGAAACTCCAGTATAAAGCTCAGAAAAAAATATCTGTGTTTGTTCACCCTCAGGGCATTCCTACTCTGGGACAAGGGGCACTTGGAGAGAGTAAAGTCTCCCACCTTCCA
This sequence comes from Rhinopithecus bieti, assembly GCF_001698545.2. Taxonomy (NCBI): domain Eukaryota; kingdom Metazoa; phylum Chordata; class Mammalia; order Primates; family Cercopithecidae; genus Rhinopithecus; species Rhinopithecus bieti. The sequence goes on from NW_016807057.1 coordinate 149,246, forward strand.
AACGCTACAAGTAATAAGGATAGTATCTAATCATGTTTGATTGCTGTATTTTGGGGGGCAATAATGAGGGTGTGAAACCCTTTGGTTAATTTTTATGACCCGAATTTTTATTGTCATTGCAAATAAAATAATCAAAGTTCTATCTAACACAGAAAAGAAGTCACCCAGATTGGGGACAGATTCTAAAAAAGGATGGGATGAAGACACTTTCAGGTAAAAAGGAACAGCATTTGAACAGGCAGAAAGCAGTAGTAATACTACTAATAATAATAATGTGCATTTACTATGTGATTATGCTAAGTATCATGCTTAATAATTTATATGCATTCTCTCAAGGTATATCCCAAAGGTCTTTCAGTTAGATGTTCCATCAACATTTTGCAAATGATGCAATGAATTGCAAACTCTCAATGAAGCAATACAGCATACTTGAGGAGCTACAAGTAGTCTGTTAGTTCTGGAGTACAATCTCCTCTAGGAAAGTAGGAAAAGTAGACTTATATTTTGTATTCAAGTCTAATATTAATAATACAATTAGCGTGAACAGTTATGGGACAGAAAAGCTTCTCAATGTTTTTTTCTCCCCCATTTAATACTAAGATGTTTCTCAAGGCGAGACTATTTTGAATGACTATACAGATACCTACTGGATTTCCTTTGTTCTTTTAGTTCTCCAGACTTTAATCCAGGTTGCAGTCCTCTGAAATTAAAGAGTAAATGGAAAAGATATGAAACATCTAGGGGGTTTTCCACCATCTAGGTATATAAAGTTCTGTAATGTCAGTTACTAAGATGGCTTAGTTCTTTTGGGCTACTATAACAAAATACCAGAAGCTGAGTAGCTATAAACAGCAGTCATTTATTTCTCACAGTCTTGAAGGCTGCAAGCGTGAGTTCAAAGTGCCTGCAGATTTTTTGTTTGTTGAGGGCCTCCTCACTTTCTGATTCATAAATGGCCCCCCATATGATATTTCTTCACATGGTAGAAGAGACAAGGTAGCTCTCCGGGGCCTCTTTTATGAAGACTTTGCCCTAATGATCTAATCACCTCCCAAAGTCCTCACCTCCTAAAATGATCACACTGGTGATTAAGTTACTTATGAAGTTTGGGTGGGACACAAACATCAGACCATAGCATAGGGTTTGCCATGGTACCTATATAGATCCCTCATGATGGAATTAGGCCCCTCATATAAGGGGTTGAGGGCCTGGGTCTGTCTAGGCCCTCCTCTGATGCTTAACCTATCAGTACCTTCATCTTGGACTTCTTAGCCTCCAGAACCATAAGACATAAATTTCCATTGTGTACAAATTACCCAGTCTTGGGTATTTTCTTACAGTAGCACTAGCAGATAAGAACAAATGTCAAGCTACCTTGTGAACTTTCTGTGCTGCCAAAAATTAAAACAAAAATTAAGATGTCTCTTCCCTTACAAATTTGCAATGAATAGATTTGAGTTTAAACCACAGTTCCAGAAAATTTTATTACCTTCAATGTAAGTGCAAAGGAGATGTTTATATTTCAAAATGTATGTAACTTTATTATTAAAGAGAGTCCACCTAACCTTCAATTTAAAGTAATTAATCTGCAATGTAATGACATGCTAAAAAGCAAGTATCAAGAGAAGAATATAACAGAATTCCATAAATGATCAACTAACATGGATTAATATCAATATTTGGCAGTATCTTTGTGGAAAAGTGTTTTAAAGATCAAATGTGTTTTACATATAATATTACAGATAAGCATTAACAGAAGCAAATTTGCAGTTGATTTTGTTAAGAGAGAACACTACCTTTGAATTTCAATTAAGAAAAACATTATCCTCCCCAAAAAATTCAGTTTTCTCATTAGTGGATCTGCATCACAAACAACATATTATTATATATAATGTGACTTATATTATTACATATAACGTTATATTGCTATTACTTTTAGGGAAATTTGGCTTCTTTCTTGTTATAAGTATGAAATTCCCATTTTTGCCTCTTGACTGTTTGCTGCAACAGTCTAAAATATTTACTACCTGTTCCTTTACAGAAAAAGTTTACCAATCCCAGGTCAAGATAAATTATGCTGCAGTAACAATGAACCCTGAAATGTCAGTGGTTTAATACAAGAGGGGTTTATTTACTGCTCATGGCTCAGCCTAATGTGGGTCCTGCAATTCTTCATGCCCTCCTCCAGTGCTGACACAGGGATCCAGGCATCTTTCATCTTGCAATTCTGTCATTTTGGAGTTCTTTATTTTCACACTTTTATTTGAAAGAGAGAGAATAAGAAAAATTCATAACTGTCTATCTAGGTTGGAATGGAAGTGATGTATCACTTGTGATCATATTTGAGAGTCATCAGAATAGGATAATATCTAATGACCTGGTAATGAATGAGATCATATACAAAGAAAATAGACTGAGAAGAGAAAAAGCACTCAAGGAACATGCCCCAACACACCTTGATATATAGCTGCACAGAAGCAAAGAGGAAAATAAAATAGAGAAGGTTGTTGAGAATGACAGTCAGAAGAGAAGGAAAACCAGACTTTGATATCACAAAAGTCCAACAAAGTCTCAAAATGAAAAGAGAGAGTTATAATCTATAAAGTCAATTACTTAGTGTTAAGTGTGACTAAGACAAGTCAAAATTCCCATGAACTGAATTTCCCACACCTGTATAATAATATATTGATAATATCTACTTCAAAAGATCCAATATGAAGATGAAAGGCAACTATATATTTGAAAGTACTATAATTCCTACACAAATTATGATAATAGTTATCATTGCAGTCACATGACAGAGGCACCTCTACTCTGTGCCAAACTTCCTTGAAGAGTTAGAATTCTCCCATAACCTGCCTTAACCATTGCCTCCAACGTAACATATCAGATTTTACCAAACTAGTTTGGGTGTGGAAAACCACAGTCTAATTGAAATTCAGTGATTCCCAGCCTGAAGCATTTCAGAAGCAGACCTACCTGAGTATATGAATCTCTCTTTCAGTAGAATGGGAGTGGTGTTTTAAATCCTTACAATTTTTCTGGGACAAAGAACCAACTCAAACTGGCAGCTACTGAGCCACCACAAGGCCATAGGCAAACACAGTAAGCTATAGATTGAAATAGTAAGTAGTGCCTCAAACTGCAGGAAATCATAAAAGCAACTGAATGAAAGCTGTGTCTGAAGCTCTCTGGCCATTAGGCATGACCAACAGTGAAGGTAAAATAAACAAATATAAAATATGTCTCTACTTAACTCTAACATTTCACTTCACAAATTTTATTCAAAGACATTTGCAAAAGTACAGAAGTTGGTTATGTTTTTCTTTCTTCTTTTTTATGATACATTGAAATTATTCCATTGAAACCATATGTTGGCTCGATAATTCTCAATTGCAAAATGCTCACCATTTCAAGAGCCAATAAAAGGGGAGGGACTAATGTAGCAAGATAAATACTCTTGGACATATGGAACTCTGTGTTTCCAATTTATCGGAACAGAGGAAAAGTCGCCTTTTTGATTAATTATGTACAGAGCAGAAATGCAATGCCACTGAAGTAATGATGCACTGATGTATTGGAAAACACATATAATTCGGAGAGAAACAAACCTAGGTTCAAAACCAGCTTTCCTACGTTTTCACTCTGTGTTCTTTTAAAGCATTTGTAATCTCACTGAGGCTCAGTTTCATTTCTTGTAATATGAAGCTAATAATGCCTACCTTGCATAACTGTCATATGGAGCACATAAGCTTAAGAAGATAAAGAATATATATGTCTGTCATATAGTTGGGCCTTGACAATAAATAAAATGGATGATAACCTGATATGGTTTGGTTGTGTCCCCATCCAAATCTCATCTTAAATTGTAGTTCCTATAATCCCCACATGTTGTGGGAAGGACCTGGTGTGAGGTAATTGAATAATGGGGAAAGTTACCTCCATGCTGTTCTCATGATACTGAGTGAGTACTCACAAAATCTGATGGCTTCATAAGGGGCATTTCCCCCTTTGCTCAGCTCTTCCCCTTCCTGCTACCATTTGAAGAAGGATGTGTTTGCTTCCCCTTCCACCATGATTGTAAGTTTCCTGAGACCTCCCCAGCCCTACAGAACTGTGAGTCAATTAAGCCTCATTCCCTTACAAATTACCCAGTCTCTGGTATTTCTTCATAGCATTTCCACATTAAGGAACCAGAGAACAAAAGAAGTTAAATAACTTGGCTGAGGTCTTGTAAATATAAAGCCAGATTTTAAAAACATACTGGAGTCTATAGTTTGTACAACTTTCTGCCTCTGGTTTACTGAAAAATACAATATCCATGAGAAATTAGACATCATACGTTTACCAAAATAATATTACTGAGAGGAAAAATTGGAAATTGAAGAACATGAAAACCACTTTTTAATTTGTATCCCTGTTTGAATACAGCTGTAGAGTTCACAAAAGGTGGTTATATGCCTTGTCTCATTTCATCTTTAAAACTCAAGCATGGCATTATTTTAATTTCCAGTTAAAATCAATGCTTAGAATAATGCCTGACACATAACAGGTGTTCAATAAATCCTTGCCGAAGTAATGAACATATATATGTACAAATGAATGAATTTATTGCCTAGAGCCCTTAGAGCCCTTGCTGAGAAAGATGCACAGCTAAGATAGAGCACATGTTGTGGCCGGGCACAGTGGCTCATGCCTGTAATCCCGCGCTTTGGAAGGCCAAGGCGGGTAGATCATGAGGTCAGGAGTTCAAGACCAGCCTGGCCAACATAGTGAAACCCCATGGTGCACACCTGTAGTCTCAGCTACTTCGGAGGCTGAGGTGGGAGAATCGCTTAAACCTGGGACGCAGAGGTTGCAGTGAGCCGAGATGGTGCCACTGCACTCCAGCGTGGGTGACAAAGGGAGATCCTGTCTCAAAAAATAAAAAGAGAAAGCATGTTGTGATTGATTTGTAATCTATGCCTTGGCTGTGGTGTGGTCTATGTCACATAATTGCCTTACTTGCACTAGGACATAAGCCTGGAGGGTAAGATTGATTTAGCCTTAAATCTCGTAGCTTCATACTGTAGACAACATAAGGGAGAAAATGCAGTAATAAAATGGGGAAATTGTATGGATTCATTGGCTTCTGAGAGTCAGATTTTAAAATAAAGACACAAGAGAAAAATTGAGATTAAAATAGGCAAGCACGGGCTTGCATAAAAATTAGATGTGATGGTAACTTACTCATAGTCTCAATCTGAATATTTCAATCAGAGAGGTGGTAGAAGATTGAAGGCTGGTGCACAAAGAAGTTAGAAAAACTGTGAGTCAGAATGGCTGTTCTTAAAAATGCAAGCAAAGCACAGTTCAAGATTGTGCCATGGTTAAGAGTGTGGCCTCTTCAATCCTCTTGTGGCAGGCAAATGCCTATGTGGACATGAATGTCTCAGCTTAATTAATGTTGGTATAGTTACATATTTAAAATATTTTTAGTTAACTCATCTTGCATCTGGGGTGTGCTAACTAAAGTAAGTAAGTATGAAGACTTCTCAGAGTAAATACACGAATAATTTGACATTCATATATACAGCCTTGTGTAAAGACAAGGAAGAATAAACTCTATCTTTTGATCATGATAATTCAAGATACAGCCAGTCTTTCCATTTTGTCTCTCTGCTTTCACCATAGCAGGCCCCAATGGCATTCAGACTCTAAATTTGGGGGGATCTACTCTGAAGGGTTCTATGATCAGTCACAGCCTCAGCATCCCTAGGTTCAAATTTTCAAGGGAGAGCAATTCGTAGGCCAGGTGTTTGCTCTTAGCTCATTCCTCTTTTACCAGTGGGGCAGTGGACAGGACAGGTTAAACTAAAAGGAAAAGTTAACTGAAATGTCCAGCATGAATATGTCATAGCAAGAAGAAGACGTAATACAATCTCACATCTTTAGAGGGTAGCACCAATACTAATAGATACATGAAGCCAGGATATAAAGCTCAGCGCAGAATAAGCAAATGATTTCCAATAACTAAGTGAACTGTTTTTTTCTCCATCATTGGAGGAGCTCAAACAGACCTCAGTGACCACTTGCTAGTGATGTGATTGAGAATATGCCTGTATTGCTGGGAGTTAGGTTAGACAATATCTAAGAAACCTCCTTGCCAATAGACTCCATGATTCATTGACTCTATAGCAAAACATAAGAAAAATCAAGTTGGTTAGTATTATATCACATCTAAAATCCAAGTATTTCACTATGTTTTTCATAGGGAAGCAAGTCACTCCATGCCTCACAATGTATCTTCCAATGCAATCTGTGCTGTGTATATCCAGAATAGATACTATATACGAGATTCCCCAGAAAAAAAAAAAAAAAAAAAAGCAGACAAATGATGACAGAGCATTAATTTGCAGTCACATCCCTGGGCTCTATCAATGGATGGTGACTTGGCTGGGAGAAAGGAAAGAGTATTATCGTATGTGATTCTCAGTACAAAGATGTGCATTGAAAAGCAGCTGACACTTCACTTCTTTAACACTAACTCAAAGAAGTGAAACAGGTGCAGAACCCTCAGGTCTTTAACAAACATCAGCTTCTTGTATCATATCTGGGCCTGGCCTCCCAGAAATGGATGTGGTGTGGTTGGATAGGGATGTAAGAATGAATAACAGTATGGATAACATTGTTGGACACCGGGGTATTAGAACTTTCTGAACTTTTTCATGCATTCTTAGGAAAATAAGTTCCCATTACGAGATTTTCTGAAAAAAAATATGTTTTCTAAAACATAATTTTGGTGTATTATGACATTTCAAAACAGAACACATTAAAGCAACTTTTTTTAATTCTACAAATGTATATTGAACATCTATTCTCAATCATACAATGAAGTTTCCTTAGAGAGAAAACAGAAAATTTAGAGCAAAGATAATGTCAGAGTGGTTACGGAGATCCACACTAGGTTTGAGAAACCTTAGATTCCTTCATTCCATCAGGCCTTAGGGAAAGGTTAGCACAGTGGTAGAGAGCTTGGGTGCTTATATCAGGCACAGTTGCATTAAAAGAGCTCCTCAATTTACCACTTGACCTTAGGCAAGTTTATTTACCTCTATGAGGCTCAATTACTTCATCTGCAAAATAGGAATAAAAAATGATAATTCTGATTTCCTATGACTGTCACAAGGATTAAATAAAGTATGAAAAGCACTTGCCCAATGCAAAATGTTCAATGTTGCATTTCTTTGGCTCTGAGACACACCTTGTATGACACTTTAATATTTCTGTACTTAGGATATGTTTTATAATAATGACAACTTATACTCATTGTTGACCATGTACCAATTGTGAGATGGATGTCATTTTCTGTGCTTGTGGATGGTTACATTATTTTCATTTAAATTGGTATATGTACATAGTTGTTTCTATATCTGCTATATTTTAAGTGTCTTAAAAGAAGGTTACACTGATTCCACATTAAAATAAAAGTTATTGTATATTCTAGAGGTCACAGGAAAAGAGTACTGAAGCATTTAATATTAGGCACACAAATATCATCATTGCAAAAATCACCAAAATTCCATATTTTCTGGCAAAGCAACAATCAAGTGCTTAACAGGACCTAAGAAAGAAAGGTACCCACAAGTAAATGATGCTGTTACTTTTTGTAACCTAAATAGTTACAAAAATTACCTATTACACACCTAGCTTTGGCACTAAAGAGAGCAGTAACTAGTACTTGGAAGCAGTAAAGCAATGAGAGGCTAATGCTAATGTGACCAATTCATATTTTACAGAGAACAACTGATAAAGTATTAAATAGAAATTTGTGAAAAATCTACATCTGACTGTGAGCTTAAATTCCAAAGATATATGATCAATGAAGAAAAAAAGAAAAAGAAACAAAGGAAGAAAGACAGGGAGGGAGGAAGAAAGAGAAGGAGATACGGAGGGGGAGAGAGAGAGAAAGAGGAAGGGAGAAAAAGAGGAAGGAAAAAAAGGGAGAGAGGGAGAAAAAAAGAGGAAGGGAGGAAGAGAAGAAGGAAGGAAGGAAGGAAAGGAGGAAAGGAGGGCAGGAGGGAGAGAGAGAGGAGGAAAAGTACCATCATTAAAACTTGTAGAATAAGCATAATTGGCTTAGAAGAAAATCCTAGAGACAATAGTGGAACATTGTGTTATGAATTTTTTATCATTTGTGGGTATTAATGATGAGTTCAGAAGTGATTTCGAAGTGGTAGCGTATGAATGGAAAATTTTAGGAAGTGTACAACAAAATTAACTTATTTTATATTTTCTCTCAATACATTCCCCAAAATGACAAATGATAAAACTTGAATTTAAGTCTAAAAGATTTTTTTAATAAGAATAAAATAAAGATTTGAGTAAGATAACCTTCTGTTCTAATCTAATAACTTTAATGTTGTTATGGCCAACAAAATAATGGTGCATCTTAAAATTGATAAGATCTTAGAATGGATAAAATATCTAAGCGTTACCTATTGCTATATAGCTATATCTCCATAGCATTAGCAAGAATTCTCTCAAAAAATATTTATTGATGAAAAATAGAGTCACTTTTCACTTTCAAAGTTGCACTATAGCTGCCAGGCTCCCATTTACAGTATGTCCAACAATAACCAAACTATTAGACTAAAATTTTAGCCATTTACCTATTTTCTTCATCTCAAGAACAGCTGTATAATATCCTGGAAACTTTCTCCTGGGTAGCTTTTGGTGACACTTTTGCGAGGTTCAGACACACGGAGTTAACACGTCAGCTAACCATTATGATTGACTCAAATCTGTCTGTTTAGTCCAAGAAGTGATTCAATCAATTTTTTCTTCAGTGAACTTTCAGCCAGGGCTGTAAGAACCCAACCTTATTAATAGTCCATAACCAAGAAATATACTGGAGACAATGCTGAAGGTCATAACCAAGACAGCCCTTGAGAAATGTTGCCTGCCATCTAAATTTGTCTTGAGTGTTACCCTCCTTCCCCATCAGTAACTCATTGTAGGCTTGAGTTACACATGTGCTTGTACACACACACATACACACAATACAAACATACACACACAGTACTTTCTAGACTTTCGGCTGGCTGTCAAATACCAGAATACAGAAAGTTAAACACAAGCAATATTCTAGAAGAAAATATTTGCACTTCTAGTGGGATGATAACCTGAGTATGGGTGATGCTTTTTGTCCCCTGAAATCTATTAGTGAAAGGATACGATGGAAGAAATGAAAACAAAATAGAGTCACTTAAAAAAAAAAAAAAAAAAAAAAGCTTTTAAAAGCTCTCAGCAACTCAGATCCTGGCACAAACAATAGGTTTGCAGGAATATTTAGCTAGCCAGCATTTCCTACTACAGCGAGAACACATAGAACTTCTATGAGCTACAAGAAACAGGAAGAAAACTTTTGAAGTAACACAGGTGGGCAGAATGTGGTAAGCCTACATCTTTTTCACTCCAACTCCTGGAGTGGGAGTAGGAGAAAGCAATAGAACTCCTAATATAAACTCAAATTCAATAGTAGAAAATTCACAGGCCTTTTTCCTGGGGAAGCTCTGCAAAATGATAGGCAACTAAAAGAAATGTCCCACACTTCCAAGATCTAGCAGTAGCAGATAGGGCATAGGGACCTGTTGCATCTGAAGATGTTGGAGGTCAGCAAGACTCTCAGAATGTTTTATGTTACCATAACATATGAAGAAAGAGTAAAGATTACTACATAAATTACCAATCTTTCGCTGGCTGTAACTTGTGGTGTCCTCATCATATCTGGTTTCTGCTCTAGTGGCATCCTATTGCTGGATTTATCATGTTGTATATTTTGAATTGAGCCATTTACACCATCATGGCAAGAGTGATCTTACTGAATCAGAACCACTACCATCTCATTTTCTGGCTGCCTCTTTCATGGCTTATTTTGAACCCATGAGAAAGTGCAAGTTGCTTTGCCAAGGCAAAGAGTGGAAATCTAGGTCTTTCAAGTCTGGATTTTCCAACTACACTACAAAAAGAAAGATTGCTTAACAAATATTTACAATATTGCTCTAGGTGAAATAACATTTTAATAGCTTTATTCAGGTTTGATTGACATGTGATAAGCTATAGTTCAAGTATAAAATACGGTTATTTGACAGACATATGAGTTCACATTTTATATATCTGTGCAACCATCACCACAATCAAGATAATGAACATGTTCGTAATCCCCAGAAGTTAAATTAAGTTGAATTTCCTAGAATTAAATATATATGAAATCATACAATATGTACTCTTGTTTATCTGGCTTCTTTCATTCAGCGTAATTATTTTAAAATTTTTCCATGTTGTTGCCACTCTCAATAGTTCATTTATTTTTGTTGCTGAATAGTATTATATATTTTAAATATAATGCAATTGTCTTTTCACTTCTTGATGAACATTTTGGATATCTCCTGTTTATAGCATCCCTTGGTGAAGGAGCTAAGCATGCTAGCTCAGATTTATCTTCTTCTATTTTTTTCTTACATTTACCTCAAGTAGGCATTGATCTCATCCTCTTCTTATAAAGCCACCAGTACTGCTCCTGTGTAAGTATATTAATTCATTAACCCATAATTCCATTAATACATGAACGGATTAATCTATTTTTGAGGGCAGAGGCCTCATGACCCAATCGCCTCCTAAAGGTACCATCCCTTGATATTAGCACATTAGGGAATGAATTTCCACATTAGTTTTGGAGGGGGCAAATCCATAACACTAATATTGTAGATCAATTTTTCATATGCATATTTCCCAATATATGCATATATTTTCTTAGATTACAGGTCTGTTGAAATCTTTTGCTCATTTTTATTGGATTATTTGCTATCTTATTATCAAATTTGGGGTGTTCTTTATACATTCTGATAGCAACTTCTTTGCCAGATATGTGATATGCTAATAATTTTTACCAGGCCATAACTTTCTGTTTTCTTAACAAAGTCTTCAAAGAAAAGTTCTTAAATTTGATGAAGTCACCTTTGTCAATTTTGTCTTTTGTATGATTTTATACAATATTTAAAATAATTTTGTGCATGAAACATTTATGTTAAGTACTTACGTGTGGAATTTTCCACCTGTGGCATCATGTGAGAGCTAAAAATCTTTCTGATTTTGGAGCATTTCAGATTTTGAATTTTATGATTAAGGATGCTCAACTTGCATTCCAATTCCACTTGTTGAAAAACTTATTTTCCATTGAATTACTTTTGCAACTTTGTCAAAATCAATTAATGATGAATGTGCAAGTCTACTTCTGGATTCTCTGTTCTTTTCATAGTTCTTTTCTCTATTTTGATGCCAGCATAGCACTATTTAGATAACTGAAGTCTTTACTATATCTTCAAGTGACATAGTACAAGTTGTCCAAATGTATTCATCTTTTCCAAAGTTATTTTAACTATACTAGATCTTTTGCATTTCCATATGAATTTTAGAAGCAGCTTGCCAGTTTACAAAATTGTTTGCTGGTATTTTGATTTTCAACCTCATTTTCTCAATTCAAGGAAGCCACTGGGCTCCACCTGGGTTCCCCTTCCCTACATGGGGCTGGTTTCCTATCTCCCAGAAGTCCCTGTCCTCCATTGTCTAAAGCCAATGACTTGAAAACTGTTGTTTAATATATTGTGTCTGGTATTTTCGTTATTTCAGGTTGGAAGGTATATTCAATCTCTGTTATTCCATTTTTTTCAGAAGCGCATCAACATGGTTTTTTGTCTTAACTATAACATTTGGGTTAATATATTCTCATGGTATTTTGATTTTGGTTATTTGAGATGACAGTTCTCAATCAACAGGTGTTCTCCCCCAAATTAAAATACCTAGAAACCTCCTCTTATTTAGGATTCTAAGGCCAGAATTTTAACATATTAAAATATCTGAAGTAAGAGCAAAACACAGAAATGTTAACCTAAACATTGCAAAGCAGTTACAATCCCAATATATCCAAAAAGCCTGATGTTTGCTTTTATATACATGTAACACCAGAATGCTTACTTTTTGTTTTTCTTGACAGCTGTTAAAGTTTATATCCATGAGTGGAAACTATAGTGAATTCACCATTCCACAGCTAATCCCTTTCTTCCCTTCAAGCAGCTTTGGAATGCAGCCATACCTGAGTCAAGGAGAGCTCACAAGGCTAAAAATAAGAAATATTTTCCTCTAATTGGGTTCATTAAAAAATCATTCTACAAGTGGAAAGCAAATTTTTTAATGACAAGTCATATATGGTTGTTTTTAAACTTGCTTATATTATTCTTGACAGAGTTCTTTTTTCTCTTGGGATCACTTTGTCCTTTTCCATTTGGCTTCCATTTTGGAGATAAAACTATTATCAATAAACCGTTTGAGGAAGAGACGAAAGGAAGATGATATCCTGGGCAGAAAGCCGCATTTCATCTTAACTGAACATGTGTATGCACTTCTACCACATACCCAACAGTGAAGTGACTGCTAGTCCTTATACTAATACAATCTAAGAAAAACTGAGAACTCTTATCTTGTGTTCTCTCTATACCAAATATTTGCAGACCTATTATATTACTGTGCTGCCACAACAGTGTTATTATAAATTACCAGTCTTTCTACTGTTCATAAATTATAATTTGTTGTCAGTTTGTACAAGACACTGATCTACTTTGGGGAAAAACTAAAAACAGTGTTCTCTATCTTAGAGATTATTGAGTCTTTCTAAACACATCAGTTACTTGGCTAGTAGGCAGACCTCCCCAGTAGTACATGTTCTGTTTTTAAACATTTTAAAATCCAAACTTCATTTTATTTATTTTTTCCACAACTTTGAAAAAAAAATATTTCAAAAGTTATATTCCATGATTAATATTAGGACCAAGGAACATTCTGTCATTAATTCTATTAAAACCTGTCCTCTTTATTTTTCATTTTTGAGAAAGGGAAATTATACCTTTTCCTCTATTTTCTTTACAATAACATTAGCATGTGGACAATCTTACGTCTTCAAACTTGGTTTAAACAGCCCTGAGGGAAAACTTTATTTATATTAAAAGAAATGAAAGGAAAAAATGTGGTATCTATAGATGTGGATCTTACATTTTTTTGTCATGTACATTGCCAGATACAAATTAGGCTATGAAGCTACTGTAAACCAAAAAATGTCTGAGACAGGTCTCAATCAAAGATTTATTTTACATATATGTATTTATAATAAATTAGAGGTTTATTTTGCCAAGATTGCAGACATGCCTAAGAAAAAGAGACATAAGCTACAGTGGGATCTGTGGCTTGTGATTTTTTAAAAGAGGGTTTTGAAGACTTCAATATTTAAAGGGGAAAAAGTGTCCAGAAAGGGAAAGAGGAAGAGTCAATCATGCGTTTGTCTTATGCTCAGCAAATCTGCATTTAACATAAGACAAAGCAAACACACAGTAGAAGTCAAATGTGTGTCCATCTTCGGGTGGCTGGAGGGATGATTTCTAGTCTTGTCTTTGTCCCTCACCTGTGAACATAAGCTGTTAACATTGTCACCCTAACATTGTCAGGGTGAAAGAGGCCACCTGGGGAGCTATGTAATCTTTTGTTAATATTTTGCAGCTATCTGTTTAGGAACAAAAGGAAGGTAGTTTTTCTTCCATGACTCTGTCCCCAAGCTTTACTTTTCCCCTCACATAGTGAGTTTAGGGTCCCAAGATTTTATCTTCCTTTCACACTGCCTACTAGAAATCCCCTCCATTTATGTGATGGTGTGAGGCAAAATCTGGGGAAGCAGAAATTGTCTTAATAAACATACAAGGGCCTTGAAAATGAGAAAGGAAAAGAAATTTAAATCCAATTGTTCTGGATCATTTCAGTCGACTATACTTCCTGGATTTTAGAGTTTCTGGTTAGCTCTCTGTTACCCAAAAGGGGAGCCCAATCCAGGCCCCAAGAAAGGGTTCTTGGATCTCACATAAAAAATAATTCAAAGTTAAGTCCAGAGAGTAAAGTGAAAGCAAGTTTATTAAAGAAGTAAAGAAACAAAAGAATGGCTACTCCATAGACAGAGCAGGGTGTTCCTGACAGTAAGAGGAGGAACGAGCCCACCTTAGCTACAATGCTTGTTTATATGTAAGATAACAAAGCAAAAAAAAAAAAAAAAAAAAAAAAAAAATGGGGAAGGTATCATCTAGTACAAGGCCTCCAGACATAGGATTGTTAATCTTTGTGTAACTGCCGACTTTTGCAAGTATCTATATCTTTAAAGCAAAACTAATTTTTAAACTAAAAATGCTTTTGTTCTTGAGATATCAGGACATCAGGATTTTTCCTGGGTCTACGAAGTCCTGGGTCTCTTTAGTAAACATTATTAATCTGCTTCCTTAACCATAAACATCTTATGGCTAAGAATGCCTAGCCTCCTGGGAACGCAGCCAGCAGGTCATCTTACCCAGTCCCTATTCAACATGGAGTCACTCTAGTTCAAATGCCTCTGACACAACTAGTTTCATATAGAGAGGCTTTATCACAAAATAACATGCTACAACACATAAGGATTATATCTTTCCTCACCTGGCCTTCCAACCAAACCCCATTTCCAGTAATAAAAATCCCAGCTCGTGAAAAACCAGAAACTTAACTTCAAAGTCCACAGTAATGGAACATGCTAATTGTATTTCGACCATAGAATGAATTTATGAGTCTGCTGAATCCAAAGAGCTTGTGTATTGTCTACAGAGTGAAATGATTTAGAAGACTAATACAAATGAGAGCCTGAAGTTTGCAGGCCCAGGATCAGGATGTCAGCGAAGTTTCTACCTAAAGAATATGAAGTCAGAAGCCAGAGGAGGAGAATGCTTTTAGAATGTGGCCCAAGATTTTCTGCCCCTCTGTACTATTTCCCCCCTTATTTTTTTTTGAGACGGAGTCTCGCTCTGTCGCCCAGGCTGGAGTGCGGTGGCACAATCTCCGCTCACTGCAAGCTCTGCCTCCCAGGTTCACACCATTCTCCTGCTTCAGCCTCCCGAGTAGCTGGGACTACAGGCGCCAGGCTAATTTTTTTTTTTTCGATCTCCTGGATGGTCTCGATCTCCTGACCTCGTGCTCCGCCTGCCTCAGCCTCCCAAAGTTCTGGGACTACAGGCATGAGCCACCACGCATGGCCCTATTTCCTTTTGTGTTGTTGTTCCTTTTTCTCCCTAAAATTTATAATATATCCCGTTGTGGAAAATATAGGCAATGCACACCAAATTAAAGACCAGATCAAAGAAGAATATCCGCATTGTCTATAATCTCTCCGTAGAAGTAAGCATGCTACATTTTGTCATACTGCTGTCTTGGCTTTGTATTCTTGATTTTGTTGTCGTTTCCTGTATTAAGCATATTTCATACAGTAGTGTATCATAATCATTTCTTATCTTGCTAGAAACATTTTTAAATTTAATTTTCAAAATTTGCAAAATATTTCTAACACATAGAACCTTGCAATTAAGTTTTGTTTTGTTTGTTTGTTTGTTTGTTTACTACTTGAGCTATCTTCCTTGTTTCCAGGTTTCTATTCTTAGAAACAGTGCAGCAATGAACATCTTTGCTCACAATATTTTTCACGCATTTCTGTTTATTTCTCTGGCATATATTCTAGAAGCAACATTACTGGGCCAAAGGAAAATAACTTTTTAAAAAATTTTACTTCAAGTTCTGGGATACATGTGCTGAACGTGCAGGTTTGTTACATAGGTAAACATGTGTCATGGTGCTTTGCTGCACCTATCAACCTATTGTCTAGGTTTTAAGCCCCACATGCATTAGGTGTTTGTCCTAATGCTCTTCCTCCCCTTTCCCCCCACCCCCCGACAGGCCCCAGTGTGTGATGGTCCCCTTCCTGTGTCCATGTGTTCTTATTGTTCAACTCCCACTTAATAAATGAGAACATGCGGTGCTTGGTTCTCTGTTCTTGTGTTAGTTTGCTGATGATGATGGTTTCTAGGTTTATCCATGTCCCTGCAAAGGACACGAGCTCATTCTTTTTATGGCTGCATAGTATTCCATGAAATGAACATTTTTAAATCTCCCGACACAAATAACCATATTGCTTTGCAGAAAGATCAAACAGATTTATAGCCTCACCTCCAATACATGAGAATGTTTGTTTCTCTGTGTCCATATGGTGTTAAGATATATATTTCTTGTCACCAAAATATAGGAAAAAAAATCTTATTCTTTTTTATTTTTGGCTTTTTATTAGTCTTAATGCTATCTATTAAATAGGTACATAATTTTCTCTACTGAAATCTGCTTATTTATGTTTCTTGCTCATTTATCTTTTGGGGTGCTATGCTTTTCTTACCGGTTTCAGTGAGCACAATTTACTCTAAGCGGATTAACCATTTCTGGGTTTTCTTGGATTTTTTTTTCCTTTATTTCTTTCAAAACAAAGAAAAACAGGATATATGTGCAGAACATGCAGATTTGTTACACAGGTATATGTGGGTCATGGTGGTTTGCTGCACCTATTAACCCATCCTTTAAGTTCCCTCCCCTCACCCCAACCTCCAAAGAGGCCTTGGTATGTGTTGTTGCCCTCTCTTGTGTCCATGTGTTCTTCCTGTTAAACTCCCACTTATGAGTGAGAACATGCAGTGTTTGGTTTTCTGTTCCTGTGTTAGTTTGCTGAGGATGACGGCTTCCAGTTTTATCCATGTCCCTGCAAAGGACAAAATCTCATTCCTTTTTATGGCTGCATAGCATTCCATGGTGTATACGTACCACATTTTCTTTATCCAATTTATCATTAATGGGCATTTGGGTTGGTTCCATGTATTTGCTGTTGTGCATAGTGCTGCAGTAAACATACATGTGGATATATCTTTATAGAAGAATGACTTATATTCCTTTAGGTATATACCTAGTAATGAGGTTGCTAGGTCAGATGGTATTTCTGGTTCTAGATCTTTGAGGAATTGCCATACTGTCTTCCACAATGGTTGAACTAATTTATATTCCCATCAGCAGTGTTAAAGCATTCCTATTTCTCCATATCCTCATCAGCATCTGTTGTTTCCTGACTTTTTAATAGTCACCATTCTGAGTGGCATGAGATGGTATCTTATTGTGGTTTTGATTTGCATTTCTCTGATGATCCGCAGTGTTGAGATTTTTTTCATGTTTGTTGGCCACATAGATGTCTTCTTTTGAGAAGTGTCTGTTCATATCCTTTGCCCACTTTTTGATAGGGTTGTTTTTTTCTTGTAAATATGTTTAAGTTCCTTGTAAATTCTGGATATTAGAGCTTTGTCACATGGGTTGATTGCAAAAATTTTCTCCCATTCTGTAGATTGTCTGTTCACTGTGACGATAGTTTATTTTGCTGTGAAGAAGCTCTTTAGCTTAATTAGATCCCATTTGTCAATGTTGTCTTTTGTTGCAATCGCTTTTGGCATTTTTGTCATGAAGCCTTTGCCCATGCCTATGTCCTGGATGGTATTGCCTAGGTTTTCTTCTAGGGTTTTTATGGTTTTGGTTTTACATTTAAGTCTTTAATCCACCTTGAGTTAATTTTTGTATAAGATGTAAGGAAGGTGTCCAGATTCAGTTTTCTGCATATGACTAGCCAGTTTTCCCAGCACCATTTACTGAATAGGAGATCTTTTCCCCATTGCTTGTTTTTGTCAGGTTTGTCAAAAATCAGACGGTTGTAGATATGTGGTGTTATTTCTGAGCTCTCTGTTCTGCTCCATTGGTCTCTATGTGTGCTTTGGTACCAGTACCATGTTGTTTTGGTTACTGTAGCCTTGTAGTATAGTTTGAAGTCAGGTAGTATGATGCCTCCAGCTTTTCTTTTTTATTAGGATTGTCTTGGCTATATGGGGTCTTCTTTGATTCCATATGAAATTTAAAATAGTTTATTTTTCTAATTCTATGAAGAAAGTTCAATGGTAGTTTGATGGGAATAGCACTGGATCCATAAATTACTTTGGGCAGTATGGCCATTTTCACAATACTGATTCTTCTTACCCATGAGGATGGAGTGTTTTTCCATTTGTTTGTGTCCTCTCTTATTTCCTTGAGCAGTAGTTTACAGATCTCCTTGAAGAAGTCCTTCGCATCCCTTGTTAGCTGTATTCCTAGGTATTTTATTCTTTTTGTAGCAATCATGAATGGGAGTTCATTCATGATTGGTTCTGTGCTTGTCTATTGTTGATGTAAAGGAATGCTTGTGATTTCTGCACATTGATTTTTGTATCCTGAGACTTTGCTGAAGTTGTTTATCAGCTCAAGAAGTTTCTGGGCTGAGATGATGGGGTTTTCTGAATATAAAATCATGTCACCTGCAAACAGAGAAAATTTTACTTCCTCTCTTCCTATCTGAATATCCTTTATTTCTTTCTTTTGCCTGATTGCCCTGGCCACAACATCCAATACTGTGTTGAATAGTAATGGTGAGAGGGGGCATCTTTGTCTTGTACCAGTTTTCAAAGGGAATGCTTCCAGCTTTCGCCTATTCAGTGTGATATTGGCTATGTATTTGTCATAAATAACTCTTGTTATTTTGAGATACATTCCATCAATACCTAGTATATGGAGAGTTTTTAACATGAAGGGATGTTGAATTTTATCAAAGGTCTTTTCTGCATCTGTTGAGATAATCATGTTGTTTTTGTCTTTGGTTCTGTTTATGTGATGGATTACATCTATTGATTTGCATATGTTGAACCAGTCTTACATCCCCAGAATGAAGCTGACTTAATAGTGGTGGATAAGTTTTTTGATGTGCTCCTGGACTTGGTTTGCCAGTATTTTACTGAGGATTTTCACATCAATGTTCATCACGGATATTGGCCTGAAGTTTTCTTTTATTGTGGTGTCTCTTCCCAGTTTTGGTATCAGAATGACGCTGCCTTCATAAAATGAGTTGGGGAGGAGTCCCTCCTTTTTAATAGTTTGGAATAGAAGGAATGGTACCAACTCCTTTTACTATTTCTGGTAGAATTTGGCTGTGAATCTGTCTGGTCCTGGGCTTTTTTGGTTGGTAGGCCATTAATCACTGCCTCAATTTCAGAGCTTGTTGTTTGTCTATTCAGGGATTCAACTTCTTCCTGGTTTAGTCTTTCGAGGGTGTATGTGTCCAGGAATTGATCCATTTCTTCTAGATTTTCTAGTTTATTTGCTAGAGGTGTTTATAGTAGTTTTTGTTTCTTTGGGGTCAGTTGTGATGTCCCATTTATCATTTTTTTGTGTCTGTTTGATTCTTCTCCCTCTTCTCTTTCATTAGTCTAGCTAATGGTCTATCTATGTTGTTAATCTTTTCAATGCCCAGCTCCTGGATTCATTGATTTTTTGGAGAGTTTTTCATTTCTCTATCTCCTTCTTTTCTGATCTTGTCTTCTGCTAGCTTTTGGATTAGTTTCTTTTTGCCTCTCTAGCTCTTTTAACTGTGATGGTAGGGTATCAATCTGAGATCTTTCTAGCTGTCTGATGTGGGCATTTAGTGCCATAAATTTCCCTCTTAACACTGCCTTAGCTGTGTTCCAGTGATTCTGGTGTGTTGTTTCTTTGTTCTCATTTGTTTCAAATAACTTCTTCATTTCTGCCTTGATTTCATTATTTACCCAGGAGTCATACCAAAGCAGGTTGTTCAATTTCCATGAAATTGTGTGGTTTTGAGTGAGTTTCTTAATCCTGAGTTCTAGTTTGACTGGACTGTGGTCTGAGAGACTGTTTGTTATGATCTCAGTTCTTCTGCATTTGCTGAGGAGTGTTTTACTTCCAATTATATGGTCGATTTTAGAATAAGTGCCATGTGGCACTGAGAAGAATGTTTATTCTATTGATTTGAAGTAGAGTATTCTGTACACATCTACCAGGTCCACTTGGTCCAGAGCTGAGCTCAAGTCCTGAATATCCCTGTTAATTTACTGTCTCACAGATCTGTCTAATATTGACAGTGGGTGTTAATATTGACAGTGGGTTCCCACTATTACTGTGTGGGAGTCTAAATCTCTTTGTACATCTCTAAGAACTTGTTTTATGAATCTGAGTGCTCCTGTATTGGGTGCATGTATATTCAGAATAGTTCACTCTTCTTGTTGAATTGTTCCCTTTACCGTTATGTGATGCCTTTCTTTGTCTTTTTTGATCTTTGTATGTTTTGTCAGATACTAGGATTGCAGCAACCTCTGCTTTTTTTTTTCTTTTCTTTCCATTTGCTTGGTAACTTTTCCTCTTTTCCTTTATTTTGAGCCTGTGTGTGTCTTTACACGTAAGATGGGTCTCCTGAATACAGCACACCAATGTGTCTTGACTCTTTATCCAGTTTGCCAGTCTGTGCCTTTTAATTGGGGCATTTAGCCCATTTACATTTAAGTTTAGTGTTGTTATGTGTAAATCTGATCCTGTCATCATGATGCTATTTGGTTATTTTGCACACTAATTGATGCAGTTTCTTCATAGTGTCATTTGTCATTATATTTTGGTGTGTTTTTGCAGTGGCCAGTACTGGTTTTTCCTTTCTGTAGTGCTTCTTTCAGGAGCTCTTGCAGGGCAGGCCTGGTGGAAAAAAAAAAATCCCTCAGCATTTGCTTGTCTATAAAGGATTTTATTTCTCCTTCACTTATGAAGCTTAGTTTGGCTAGATATGAAATTCTGGACTGAAAATTCTTTTCTTTAAGAATGTTGAGGCCGGGCGTGGTGGCTCAAGCCTGTAATCCCAGCACTTTGGGAGGCCGAGGCGGGCGGATCACAAGGTCAGGAGATGAGACCATACTGGGCAACACCGGGAAACCACCGCTCTACTAAAATACAAAAACAGCCAGCGAGGTGGCCCAGGTGCCTGTAGTCCCAGCTACTCGGGAAGGCTGAGGCAGGAGAAAGGCGTGACCTGGGGAGGCAGAGCTTTGCAGTGAGCTGAGAATCTGGCCAGTGCACT
Organism: Rhinopithecus bieti; assembly: GCF_001698545.2. NCBI lineage: Eukaryota > Metazoa > Chordata > Mammalia > Primates > Cercopithecidae > Rhinopithecus > Rhinopithecus bieti. Next base: position 170,139 of record NW_016807057.1, read on the forward strand.
CCAGCTTGGGCTGACAGAGCGACGACCTCCGTCTCAAAAAAAAAAAAAAAAAAAAAAAGAATGTTGAATATTGGTCCCCAATCTCTTCTGGCTTGTAGAGTTTCTGCCAAGAGGTCCACTGTTAATCTAATGGGCTTTCCTTTGTAGGTGACCTGCCTTTCTCTCTGGTTACCCTGAATAGTTTTTCCTTCATTTCCACCTTGGAGAATCTGATGATTATGTATCTTGTGGTTGATCTAGTGGAGTATCTTAATGATGTTCTCTGTATTTGCTGAATTTGCATGTTGGCCTGTCTTTCTAGGTTGAGGAAGTTCTCCCGGAAAATAACCTGAAGTGTGTTTTCCAGCTTGTTTCCATTCTCCCTGTCTCCTTCTTGTACTCCAATCAATCATAGATTCAGTCTTTTTATGAAGTTTCATATTTCTTGGAGGCTTTGTTCATTCCTTTTCATTCTTTTTTCTCTATTCCTGTCTGCATGCCTTATTTCAGTAAGGTGGTCTTCAAACTCTGATTTTTTTTTTTTTAACTTGGTCGATTCAGCTGTTGATACTTGTGTATGCTTCATGAAGTTCTCATGCTGTGTTTTTCAGCTCCATCAGGTTGTTTTTTGCTAGCTGCTGCCCCTCCCCCCAAGGAGCTCAAATGGCTTAGACAGCAGGCAGCTGCAGCTGGTGCTGGTCGCCCCTCCCTCTGGGAGTTCAGTAGGCTTAAGCAGATTCCAGCTGAGAGGCTGTAAGAATCTGTTTGTTCCAGGGTTGGAACACTAGGCCTCAGTGGCGTGAGTTCGTGAGTGGGATCTTCCAATCTGTGGGTTGCACAGTTCCATGAAAAAAGCACAGTTTTTCATGGAACATAGTGGACTCACTTACCTCCTTCCTTGGCTGGGGGAAAAGGGCATCCCTGCCCTGTGTGGCTTTCAGGTGGGCTGTTCCAATACACTGCTCTTCCTTCTTTCAGTGGGTCACGCCAGCCTTCTACTCAATTTTGGTGAGAGAACCTTGATCCCTTGGTTGCTGGTGAAGGAGTCACATGCTTGTTATGGTATTTTCAATAGGAGACTCAGAGCACCGCTGCTTCTAGGGGACCATTTTATTATTGTAGATTAACCATTTCTTATCAAAACTTGTTGCAAATCTTGTCCCAGTTCCTTTCACTGTGACTGTAATGATTTTTACATACATTTTTAATGAAATAAAATCTATTATACTTGTCTTCTATAGCTCTTTACATTGTTTTGTTTGCATTTCATTCTTTACACAGCTGCCATAGCCTGCTAAACATGTGATTAGCTGTGACCCAGACTCTCTACCAACACATCAAGATTCATTTGTCATAAACAAAAATATTGCAGGAAAATGTCATCAGTGAACGACTATGTCTCCTCTGTCTCAATAATCCTTAATTACACCATATATAACCCCTATCGGACAGTGTTGACCACGTGAATGAATTGTGCTATGGTTTGGAGTGGTTTGCCCCTGCCAAAACTCACGTTGAAATGTGATCCCCAATATGACAGTGTTCAACGGTGGAGTCTACTGGAAGCTGTTTGCTTCATGGGTGAATAGATTAATGCCCTCTTGCAGGAGTTAAGTGAGTTCTCACTCTCTAGAGAATTAATTAGTTCCTGAGAGAGCAGTGACTCCAACCTCTCCTGCATGTCTCTTTGCACACACCTGCTTCCCTTTCCACTTTCTGCCACAAATTGAAGAAGTATGAAGCCCTCATCAGATGGGCTGCCCAATCTTGGACTTTCCAACTCCAGAATCATGAGCCAAATAAACTTTATTTTTATAAATTACCTAGTCTCAGGTATTCTGTTATAGCAACACAAAACAGACTAAGACAAATTATACCTCAAGTCTGTATCTTGAGTCCTCTTGAGTCAGCAAACTAACACAGGAACAGAAAACCAAACACCACATGTTCTCATTCATAAGTGGGAGTTTAACAATGAGAACTCATGGACACAGGGAGGGGAACATTACACACTGGCGCCTGCCCAGGTATGGGGAGCTAGGGGAGGGATAGCTTTAGGAAAAATACCTAATGTAGATGATGCGTTGATGGGTGCAGCAAACCATCATTGCACATGTATACTTATGTAACAAACCTGCATGTTCTGCACATATATCCCAGAACTTAAAGTATAATTAAAAAATAAATAAATACATAAAATAAAAAACACCAAAATTTAAAAAAATTATTTGCTTAATATTTCTATCAACGAATGTTTACTGAGCACCTACTTGAAGTTGGTCAGATTGAAGAGCATCATAGTTGTAACCAAAATTATTCTCTTGAGATTCAATGCCTAAAAAGTATATTTAAGTGATTTCTTACATAGCAAACATCTGGATGAGCTTACTCTTCCACCTCCATCTGTTTGACATTTGAAGTTATCAGGGTCATCAGCAATAAAGGTCAATTAAGGAGTAGGTAAAGGAAGTGAGAAGTAAAGTGTGCGTATTTATTACGCAGGACAAATGAAGCTGCAAAATAAGAAGTGGAGTAAGTTAGTTCCACCCTGGAACTAAAATCTGGAAATAAACTTTCTGAAGCATAATCAGACTTCTGCTCCCAAAGGCAATAATGCCAAGCCCATTTTGATTCATCTCCAAAATAGCCTGTGTTATCCTCTTCCAGCAGCATTTCTTTAGAATTAAAATTGTATTTGGATTAGGATTAAAAAGCTAATCAAGGACTTGTTCACTGCAGGACAATTTTTAAATCTTCAAGATCTGGAAGAAAGGCAGCCAAGAACCAAGAAACATAACAGTGGAAGATGTTCTTGTTTTCTGACAAAGAAAAGAAAGATGTTGTTACTAACCTCGCCATATCCTCCACTCCCTAACCCAGCTGATTTCTAATTGTCATCAGTTTGACCATTTTATGGCCTCCTTTACAAGTTTTGTTCAGACTGAAAACAGTATACTACCCTGAGTAATGAGACAGACTGACTCAGACCCACTCTTCTTTAGTAACCTCAGTCAGTGGCTCTTGGCCTAAAAGTCTCATGACACTTTTTCTCTTCCCAAATAGATATGAGCTGTTACTTTCCCAAACCATCATTCTTTGCACATGCTGGTAGGTGCACGTTGTATGACCCTCACTGTATACAGTCATGCATTGCTTAATGATGCAGATGCATTCAGATAAATGTGTTCTTGGGCAATTTCATCATCATGCACATGTCATAGAGTGTACTTACACAAACCTAAAATAGTATAGCCTACTACACACCTAGGCTATACAGTATAGCCTGTTGCTCCTATGCTACAAAATTGTACAACATTGTGGTACTGTACTGAATACTGTAGGCAATTATCATACAATGATATTTGTGTATCAAGACTTATCTAAACATTTCAAAATGTACAATCAAAGTATACTATTATAATCATATGAGACCATCATCATATATGTGGTGTGGCATTGACCAAACGTTGGTATGCAGTGTATGACTATACTTCCAACCATTGCATTCATTTGCAGACTCTTTGTATGCCACTCCTCTCCCTCCCCAACAGATTGTATAGATACATCTACTCCTTGTTTCCTTCTGTGGTTGCTGAACAAAGTGCTTGCAGAATTGAAGTGAGACTGGCAGACTCTCTTTCTTATCCTCTATCTCTCCGCCTCTTCTCATTTCCCCAGTTCTTTCAAGCCTGAAAATTAAATTGATGAGAAATATAATTGGCTGAATATTTGTGTCCCCATAAATTCACCTGTTAAAATTTAATCACCAATGTGATGATATTAGGATGTGGAATATTTGGGAGGTGATTGGGTTACGAGGGTGGAGCCCTCGTGAACAGAATTACTGTCCTTATAAAAGGGATCTCAGAGAGCTCCTTCACCCCTTGCACCACGTGAGAACATAGTGAGAAGACCACCATCTGTGAGTTATGAAGTGGGCCCTCACAGACACCCAATCTGCTAGTACCTTGATTTTGGACTTCCCAACCTCCAGAACTGTGAGAAATAAATTTTTGTTATTCATAAGCCATCCAGTCTATGGAATTCTGTTATAGCAGCCCAAACAGACTAAGACAAGGAAAAATAAAACACTGCTTACAGAGGGAAAATAAACAAGGTCTGATTTTTCTCCAGACCTGCCTGGATCATAATCCAGGATATGCACTTTCAACAGAAGAAAAGTGAAAATTTTTGCCAGGCAAGCCGCGCATTATCCTGCCGGGTGGTCTGATACTTCTCTACTTTACAGACCACAGTGCACTAGGACTACATGTACAGATTGGTGCATACTTTACTTAGAATGGGTCAAAAGTCTCCCTTCTGAGTGATACTCCCTTCTGAATGTTCTGAACATTGGAATTCATAGGGCTCTCTCCTTTCTTTCTTGCCAAGATTATTCAGATTGAGTGAGACCATCACTGGCTGACTGTTGGCCAGACAAAACATGTATTCAAACAGACAAATTATCTGACCATTATTAAATAACAGAATTCCTTAAATTCTACAGTTTAGCTATCACAACAACTAAAAAAATGTTTGGCCCTTGCTATATGCTTGGCTCTGTGCTAATCACAAGGAATATAAAAGCAAATAAAATATACCCTTATCCATACCCTTGAGGAACTCTCAGTCTAGTGGGAGAGAGAGACAAGTTAACAAATATTCCAATACAATGCAATACATACTATAAAAGAACAAAGAAAAAGTGCCAGTGAAACACTAACTACAAAATCATCTTGTTAAAACATTAAATAGTAAGTGATCAATTTTACCTGGGATGCCAACATGTATTCACTGAGTACCTCCTGTGATCCAGTTACAAGGGAATGATGGGAAGAACTAACTAATGTTCAGAAATCAAGGAGGGACTTTTAGAGGAAATGAAATTACAACGAAGATATGAGAGGTGAGCCAGGAAAGAAATTAGAAAAGGGGGATCCTGGCAGAGAGATAGCATAAGTGAAGACCTTCAGATGAGATGCAAGTGTTTACAGAAGCCTGTATAGCTTGAGCATAGGAAACTAAGTTGGACATCTCAAGAGATGGAAATTTAGAGGCTGGGACCAGACAACTCAAGGTCTGGTAGGCCAGCTAAAGAGATTATATTTTTATCTAAGTGCACTGGGAGGCCATTAAAGAGTGTAAATTGGTAGTTAAATTTCTCCCAAATAACTCCGAGTCCTTCTTACATGTTTACATGAGCATGGTACAGTACTACACAGATAAACACTATTTGATCCTCTAGTGCAAGACCCAACCTCTTTGTAGCATTCTCCTCTTCTGAATGAACTCCTGCACTCATGTTCAGTGATTACATCTTCTTATTGATGATTTAGGTGTCTCCTGTCTCTCCTCTCTGACTGCCCCCACATAACTTACATCTAGTACCTGTGTCCCCAGAATGCCCTTCAGTCAGGCTCATCTGTAGTCTTCTTACTTCTTAGGATGTTTTCTCCCCTCTAGCTTCCTGTAGCACCAATCCCTTCAACCTCCTTCCCTTCCTTCGGATTCTTACTTCCACCTCTTTGACTCTCCCTAGCTCCTCTCTTCTGTGATTTGGTGTGTACTGTGTTCGTGGGCGAAGTGGGCAGAAAGGATCAGATTCATTGAATCTGATAATGATAATAAATTGTTTGTAGTCTTTTTCTTTGCTTGTGTCTTCTATCTTGACTGGAAATATGAAATATTTGCATTATTGTAGAATGCATTTCACAACTTATATACTCACTCCCTGTTTGGCATTTTTAGAGCATTTCTAATAGGTACTTTTCTTGCAGAAAAGTGTGGTAGAGACACCTAGTGAACATTCACATCTGGTTTTTCTCTCCTTCTGGGCACATGAAAAGGTAAGACTCCCTTTCTCTTTGCACTGAGGCAGGACCATGTCCTGTAATGCCAAAGTGACATGTGTCACTTCTGAGCCAATGCATTCAAGTACAGCACCAGACTCTCCAGAGCCCTGGTCCCCTGCTGAACCAACCGAGGAGGTCCCACATTGCAGATGGTACATCAGAGTTGCTACATAGAGGAAAGTTGCTGAGTTACCTTGACCTGCAGTGAACTAGAATTTGATGTTAGCATTTTTGTGACATCTGTTATCATAGCATATCAAAGCATATTCTGATATTCTCACTAATACAGAAAGGTCGTGAAAATTGGTCAGACTGCCTTCCCACGTTATACTTATTTCCTTGCAAGCATTCTCATTGTCTTCATAGGTGTGTTTTATTGTCTATATTTGATAGGAAGTTTGTTTGTGATTATTCTTTTTAATTAATTCTCCCTGTGCCTCTAACCAATGTTCTTGTAGTAAATAATTATATTCACTTCACTGAGTTAATGTAACAAAAAGCATAGACTAAATAATCAAAATTTATTTCACTCTCCCCTTTTTTTCTTCTTTCCATTTATCCTTCCTTCCTCGCTACCTTTTCTTCCTACTTCTTGTTTTTCTTTCTTTCTTTTATCCATTTCTCCCCCTCTGTCCTTTTCACCTTCTACAATGTCTGCTCAGTAAATACTGACTACCTATTAATTGAATTTTTTAATCCCCAAAGTGCTAAGTACTATGTCCTTCCCCTTATCTCCCCTTCTCTTCTTGTTTTCACCTCTCCTCCCACCTTGGGACGCCTATTCTGGTTTAGAATAGCACTCGTTGTTTTTGTTGTGTTTTTTTTTCTCCTTTGATGTGGTTCAGGGACTCAACCTGACAGTTTGAGGGAATCTTAAAAATGAGGGCTTCCATCTCCCCTTTGGGAGATAGATGGCTAGGCTGCATAGTGCAACCTAATCTCCCCAAAACCTCCTTATACTCTTTTCTATGAAAGTTATACTATTACAATAATCAGAAATAGTAAGTAGATCACAAAAGCCTTTGACAAGGAGAAGTCACAGAATTTAAAGATCTGTCACATAGATCTTTAGACTCATAATTCCAACCTAAATTTCTACTTTCTTCTCTAAAGTGATAAATGATCTAAAGAAAAATTTAAAGTACACTGAAAGTGATAAAGGATAAGTCATTCTTGAGCTAGCAAATTTTGCTGGCACTGTGTAGTAGTGTTTACACACATACAAGCAGCTGGAATTGGGCAATGATGCTCACTTATTTACTTACACAACTCTGGCCACTACTCCTGAGGTCCTCCTTTATCCCTAAATGCATCCAGTTTCTGTCCTTTAATTTGGTCCCTGGTTTTCAGCCTCGACTCAACTCAACTATTGTCCTTATCCATAGATGGTGCTTCTTGATTTTACTCTTCAAGAGGGCTCCTACAAAGTCCTCTGTCTGGCATCTCTGTGTTTAGACATTTCCTCTGGCTTTATTCATTCTAGGTCAACCCTCAGAAACCCACCTCAGTTCTAACCTTAGCAGTCCAAGATGGACTTGGGCACATATGAACAACATAGAACTAAAAACATTTTAAAAGTGAACATGAAGCGTTTAATCAAAAGGCCATGTTGTGCTACTTTCCAAGTCAGTTGTTAAACATGGACATTGTTTAAAAATAAACTGGCTGGGTGCAGTGGCTCATGCCTGTTATCCCAACACTTTGCAGACCAAGGCAGGCAGATTTCTTGAGCCCAGGAGTTCCAGACCAGCCTGGGCAACATCATGAAACCCTGTGTCTACAAAAGAAAATACAAAAACTTGACAGGCATGGTGGTGCACACCTGTACTCCCAGCTACTCAGGAGGCTGAGGCAGGAGGATCACTTGAGCCTGGGAGGTTGAGGCTGCAGTGAGCTATGATTGTGCTACTGCACTCCAGCCTAGGCAACACAGCAAGGCCATGTCTCAAAATAAATAAATAAATAAATAAACAAACAAACAAACAAACAAACAAACTGTTTAAACTTTTAACTAAGCTATGTTAAAATAAAGAGAATATATATATGCAAAACTAATCACTTCTTAATTATTTTACCAGGTTTTTACTATTTTTTATTCTTTTGGGGTTACTTGCATCGAATGTATCTGTATAATGGGAATATTATATAATGGTGTACTACTGTGCCATCTTCCCAACTTTGAGTTCAATGACATTGGCCACTGTGAGAGTATTTAGACTAAGGAAATCAACAAATACTACAAATCAGGGTGTTTTCCTTCACACACCCAGCTGGTCAACACTTAGCAGCAAGGGTGGCAGTTTCTCTTGGATGTGGTTAATGAAGACAAAACTGTAAGGTAGGGGAATTATTCATGGTTACTTCCCCAGAATGTACTCCCATACTGTTCCTTTCCTTAACAGACCACTAAATCACCCAGCCACATAGTCTGCATGATACCTTGCCTTCAGCTTCAAGCTTATTGTCTTAAGTAAAGTGTTATAATCCCAAACCTCACTACAGGAAGCCTGGTTTGAAGACATATTCATGATCCAAATCAGGCCAACTATGACCACTAGAGCTGATTTGAGGGAGCTGCATTTGAGCTACCAGGAAATCCAATCTGTCATTCCTGTTACATATGAATAAAGAAGCACATAGCCCTGGAAGACACTGGTAATCATCTTAGAACACAAACAAAAGACTGCCCATGCATGAATATAAGCCGAGGACATAGAACCAAGAAATAGTGAGAGAAAAACTAGGTTGGACCAAGCCTTCTCTGAATATCTAATCTAAGGCTTTCTGTCAGTTAATGCCCTTAGTTAGACTGAGGTGGACTTTTAGTTATTTGTACCAAAATGATTCCTTTCTAATACACAACATGGAGTGTGTATCTTTAGATGAGGTCATTGCAGGAAGAAAGTAAACACTCTTCACCCTTCCTATGATAACTTTATGTGAGCATATGCCCTACTCTCCCACCAGGGAGCAAGCTCTTTGTAGGCTTAAACTTCTTATTGCACATCTTTGTGTCTGTGATCACTTTAACACTGCACCCTGCAGAGCAGGTAGTAAGTGCTTAATATAGGTTTGCTTAATTGAATTTGTTGGTAAGTCAGAGAGAGATTGTGCAAGAAATGGAATGAATCAGAGTAAATTCCTCTTCTCTTCTTCGGTCAAGCAGCCAATATGAACCCATCTGTTGTCATTTCTGAATGTCCCAGAGAAAAAGGAATGAAGCAATGTAGCTCTTGAGTCCAACAGTTCAGTCTTTCGACTGAAGGAAGTTAGTTTTCTTCAGGGATGGAGTGAAATAGGCCCTGGTCTTCCACTTGGCATAAACATTAGGAAAACTCCTTTGGTCAATGTTTTCATGATGCTAAATATCTGGATAAGAATGAAAATGTGCAGTCAATATGCTTCAGAAACTCTATGCATGTGATACCACATCAGCAAAATATCAAGTTACTTAACCAGACTTCTCATTTTCTCTGCAGGCGTCTGGGTTGCTTATATCCATGGAAGTGATGACTATGAGTATAACAGTCCCAGAACAGTGTGGCACTGTGAGTCTGAATAAAGCCAGTCCCTTATTACTTGGGGAGGGAGGGAGGTATGGAACAATGGCAAGTCAACATGAATGTTTCAGTTACATTTCAAGGAAGAAAGAGAAAATACCCGTAGAAACCGGACCACTGCCTGCTTCTGCTTTCCCACGCTCCCTCTGTTTCCTTTCTTCAACAGCCCTATTGATGTCCAACATACATCTTATTTATTTACATATTTCTCTTTTTTTGAGAAAAAGTCTCACTCTGTCACCCAGGCTGGAGTGCAGTGGTGTGATCTAGGCTCACAGCAACTTCCCTCTCCTGGGTTCAAGCAATTCTCCTGTCTCAGCTACCTGAGTAACTGGGATTACAGGCATGCACCACCATGTCCAGCTTATTTTTTTTTTATTTTTAGTAAAAATGGAGTTTCACCATGTTGGTCAGGCTGGTCTCGAACTTCTGACCTCAAGTGATCCACCCACCTCTGCCTCCCAAAGTGCTGGAATTACAGGCGTGAGCCACCATGCCCATCGTATTTTCACAAATTTAAGTTTTCTATTTCCCAGAATGTAAACACCAGGAAGTCAAGGATTTGTCTTTATTTTTGTTCACGGCTGTATTCCCAGTACCTAAAATAGATTTTGGCACACAGTAAATGCTCAAGAAATATTCATTAAACAAATGAATGACCTTTACGATGACCATTTGCCAATCAGTTCATAAATTAGAAATTAAAATGGCCAGGTTAAAAAAAAATTGGTTTTATTGCCCCAAGTTAAATTAAAAGACCTTGTGACAATTAGTTCTGGCTCAACTGTAGTCTAACTGTGTGACTATAATCAATTCACTTAACATTTTGCTCCTTCATTTCTCCATCTGGAAAATGGGCATAATAGTACCAGAAACATTCTTCAAAAGCTTTCAAGAATCTCAAAAGAGGCAGCAACTATAAAAGTATTAGGTTCAAGATTCACTGCAGATGCTTAGCATTGTCTCATAAAATTAAATAAGGATCTCATTGTCCTTTAACTTACTAAGCTGGCAAAATTTCATTTTTCAGCTTCTGTTCTTATACATACTAATGACTATACATTAAACAACTTTCTGTATTTTCATTTCATCCCAAGTATTGTTTATATCAATTTTAATTTACCAATCATTTTCAAACAAAACTGTAATTTCTGACATTTTAAATTTGCCTTCAAAGTCACAAACTTTTAAAGATAAAATAGATATACTCAAAAAATCCAACCTAACTCATATTTATTGAGACACGTGAAATGGCATTTTCCAGGGTAATCATTCTTTCCCCTCCCAGTATGTCAATAACAAACCGGGTTTTTTGTGGTAGAAATTCCATTTATTCTCTTCTCATTTTCTCTTTTGAGCTGAATTCTATTGTAGAGTCTTCCCTTTCAATCTTTAAAAAGTGACCCTGTACCTTTAATAGCGGAGACCTGGTGAGAGGTTTCTTTCCAAACTTGTTCCCTGGCTTCCAACTGACGAAACCAGCTGTAATTTGAGAGCAGAGAGATCCTCAGGATATCTTTAGCCAAAGGAAAAGCTCCGCATTCCCACCCAGTCCAGAAATTGAAATACTATCAGGGGGCAAGAGCCTTTCTCTCCAGCTACACACTCCATCTCCCGGGAGCAAGGGGAAACTCCGAGAGGAGCGCTACAGAGCCAGCATCTTGCCAGCGCCCCGGAGGAGGGGTTCCTCGCTACGCCTGTGCGGGAGGAGTTCCAGTCACCGAGCGAGGGGCGCAAGGGTGGGTGCATCCTGCGCTGTGGCGGCCGCGCTTCCCAGACGCTGGTGTGCAGAGCCACATGAAGCCTGCTGGGGACTGGGGGCCAGGGAGCAGCAAGCCGGCTGGGACTGAGGCGGACGCTGTCTCAGGGAGACGCTGACTCGCAAAGACACTCCCTTCCTTGTGCCTGGGTGAAAAGTCTCCTCCTGGGGTCTCTGGCCATCCTGAATATCCAGAATGGTGTTTCTGAAGTTCCTCTGCATGAGTTTCTTCTGCCATCTGTGTCAAGGCTATTTCGATGGCCCCCTCTACCCAGAGATGTCCAATGGGACTTTGCACCACTACTTCGTGCCCGATGGGGACTATGAGGAGAACGATGACCCCGAGAAGTGCCAGCTGCTCTTCAGGGTGAGTGACCACAGGCGCTGCTCCCAGGGGGAGGGGAGCCAGGCCGGCAACCTGCTGAGCCTCACCCTGCGGGAGGAGTTCACCGTGCTGGGCCGCCAGGTGGAGGATGCTGGGCGCGTGCTGGAGGGCATCAGCAAAAGCATCTCCTACGACCTAGACGGGGAAGAGAGCTATGGCAAGTACCTGCGGCGGGAGTCCCACCAGATCGGGGATGCCTACTCCAACTCGGACAAATCCCTCACTGAGCTGGAGAGCAAGTTCAAGCAGGGCCAGGAACAGGACAGCCGGCAGGAGAGCAGGCTCAACGAGGACTTTCTGGGAATGCTGGTCCACACCAGGTCCCTGCTGAAGGAGACACTGGACATCTCTGTGGGGCTCAGGGACAAATACGAGCTGCTGGCTCTCACCATTAGGAGCCATGGGACCCGACTGGGCCGGCTGAAAAATGATTATCTTAAAGTATAGGTGGAAGGGTACAAATGCTGGAGAGAGGGAATCAAATCAGCCCCGCTTTGGAGGGTGGGGGACAGAAGATGGGGCTACATTTCCCCCATACCTACTATTTTTTTATATCTAGATTTGCACTTTGAGAACAAATCTGAGGTCATCTTTAAAAAGAGAAAAATTGGAGACGAGTGATTTTGTTTTAGTTTTGTTTCTGTACATTATTTATGTGATTGTTACGGAATTGTCACCTGGAAAGAACAATTTTAAGCAATGTCATTTCTAGATGGCTTTCTAATTCTGCAGAGATACCTGTTTCAGCCACATCTAAAAGAGCACAGTTGTATGTGGTGGGGAATTAAACTTCCCCATCCTGCAGATTATGTGGAAATACCCAAACATAATAGTGCGTAGCTCCTTTTAGCCTCTAGCCTTCACTCCTGGGCTCCAAAAGCTATCTGAGTTGATTGTTTTTCAAATGAAGTTCAAGGTGCTGCTTTGCATGCCTGCCAACCCGTGGAAGCTGTTTGTTACTTCTTTTCTCTCTTATTTATTAACCATGGTTTGAGAGTTGTTTTTGTTTTTTTGTAACAGTATTGCCACAAAACTATAGGCAAATCGCGTTTGCAGGGAGATTTCTGGTGCCTCTGTGGGTGTGTGTAAGTTAAAGTGGTCACATTTAAGAAGGCCAAGCTTTGTAGTGGTTGCACAGTCACACTGATATGCTGATGTGCTCTTTCTCATTGTATGTCTACGCTTTGTCATCAACGCTATAGTAAATTACAAAGAAGTAGTCAGATTGTTTGAACATACCCCAAATGCCTATGATTTAGGTTACCAATGTATTCTTTCTCATTTGGGGTTTTGCTTCTGTTTGTTTATTGGAAACTTGTACTTCAAGTAGGGGGAATTCTAATTCTAATAACTCCTTAGCTAAGTTTTATTATTCAGGCAATAAACATGTTTTCATATAATACTGGCTTACTTTGTAATTTACATCTGTAACTTCCATATTTCAAAAAGGGGCCAATGCAAAAGGAGAGAGATTTAAGCCAGTAAACTGGATTTAAGCCAGTTTACTTAGAGTATATTTATATGATAAATATGAATAAATAAATAGGAAGGGGAATAGCTACATATTTGGCAATTCTCTCCATAGTCACCCTAACATCCTCACAAGAAAACAAAAGTCTAGCCATTGCCAGAATTTTAAATTTGACCCCTATAGGTCTGCTTAAAGACTCAAATTTTCTGCAGTTTTTCTCATAAACTCAATTGGAAAAGTTTCTGACAAGGCTCATACCCTATACCCTTATGCAGAGCAAGCATTCTATCCTAAGTTATAAACTACAATGATGTTTAATTTTGAAGCCAGGTCTACATTATTTAATTAATGGCTTTAAAAGGTGGAGATGCACTTTATTTAGTATCTTTCCCTAGCCAATTCTTACTCTCACCTTAAATATGCTTTCTTGTTGCATATATGCACAGATGCACACACACACACACACACACGAAAATAAATAATGTTCATATTCTTCTATTCAACAGACACTTATTTTCTCCTCTCCCTTGAATAAGAAAACAAGTTTTCCATTCCTATGAACTGTCTAATATCTTTCTATTACAGTAGGGGAAACTGAGGCTGGGAAAGGCTAAGTGACTTATCTTCTGTCAGTTATAACAGCCCCTAGTCTCTTAAATTTAAGTACAGGGCTTGCCTGAACTAATTTTTTTAAGGATACTGAGAAATGAGAGAGAGTGGTCGAATGCCTGAAATTTTGCTTAACTTATTGTACTTAAAATAACTTATAACTTCTTTTGTTACTCAGGGCCCCATTTTGTTGCTTTTAGACCTGTGTGTAGAAAGAAGATTAATGATCACTTAAAATAGTTTCCTTCTTTATTCTAAAAAAATGAGGAAAAAATAACAGTGGCAAATAAAATCATATTTGGTACTAAAATGTTTGTAGTTTGAAGTCACAATCATTAATGCCTCAAAACATTTATATCACTCACTTCACAGTAATTATTTGGTAATTCAGACTTACCAAATGTCATCTCGTTGATTTTCCTAGCTGTAATGGGAGGATATTGGACATGTGACAGTGATGGAAAACTGTTTTCCCTGTGCATGCTAATTTCAATCTATTGGTAATGCTTCCATACAATGTTATGTTAAGAAAGATTCAAAAGACACAGAAGTGAAGAGTGTCATCCCTAAATAGAGATATCTTCCATGGGTGCAAGAAGGGGAATGGTAACACATCTGCTATAAATTTGAAAACCCTTAAATAGATTATGTATGAGGTTCTTTCCAGTGCTAACATTCTATGATTCCTACAAAACCAGAATGAAATTACCTGGCATCCAATCACTCCACTCAAGCCTAGATGTACAGCCAGTAATCCCACAGAGTCTTATGTAAATGGCCTCAGAGGGCAAATGGGAATTTCTAGGTGGGGAGAGGAAACAACTCTGAACTGCCAGCCCAGAGAATAACATCACAAGGCTGTTCCAAACCTTCTCAGGGTGAGGAGCCAGACCTACTCAAATCTTTCCTCCCTACTTCCTCATGATTCTTATTAGACCTTGTTATTCATGCAGTGACAAATTCTCTTTTCAAGCAGTGGTTCTTTTTATTTCTTAGACTATGGACTATTTTGAGAATCGAAAGAAAACTACACACTCTCTTCTCTGCAAAATCTACTTGCAAACGAATCTATACAAGTTAGGATATTAATTATTTTTGTATTTGTTGACCACTTAATTTGTGCCAGGCACTGAGCTGGGTTGTTGGTCATTCTGGGATGTTACAAAGCCTTGGGGCTTCATCTGTAAAGTAAGAAATTTAAAAAGCCTCTTAGAGTTTTATTTGGAACAGGAGGCAATTATTATTATTGTTGTTGCTGTTGTTGTTGTTAAGTATAGTAACAATTAAAAAACAGCTAACTTTTCTGAAAACTCAGTATTATTGGTAAGGCCCTGTGCTAAGAACTTTGCCTAGGTCATTTCTCTTAATTCTAACAACAAACTGCATGAGGAAAGCATTTTATAAAATGAAGTAGGCCGGGCGCGGTGGCTCAAGCCTGTAATCCCAGCACTTTGGGAGGCCGAGATGGGGGATCACGAGGTCAGGAGATCGAGACCATCCGGCTAACACGGTGAAACCCTGTATCTACTAAGAAAAAAATACAAAAAACTAGCCGGGCGAAGTGGTGGGCGCCTGTAGTCCCAGCTACTCAGGAGGCTGAGGCAGGAGAATGGCGTAAACCCAGGAGGCGGAGGTTGCAGTGAGCTGAGATCCGGCCACTGCACTCCAGCCTGGGCGACAGAGGGAGACTCCCGTCTCAAAAAATAAATACATACATACATACATACATACATACATATATACATAAAATGAAGTAATACATGTCAAGCACTTAGAATCGTACCTGAGACATAGTGAATCCTCAATAAATTTTACTTGTTGTTATTACTGTTTTTATTATTATCATTACTTTTACAGCTGAGACCTAGAAAGCCTAGGTACTATTTTCAAGACTAAACCTGTGTAATATCTTATATACCTTACTATGATCTCGGTCTTAACTGATGATTCTCTAATGAGATATACAAGCAAATAAAAGAAGAATGTGGAGGATAGGGGATTAAAGGGGCCTCCAGTTACCACTTTAAATGTCCTCTGCAGTTCAGATTCTTGATAATGTCTGGAAGTCAGAAGCTGTTTGGCTTCCCTGTTTATAGAATTACTCATTAATACTTTCTCTGGGAGATGCATTGTACAGTACCACTAATTCTTCTCTCAGTCGAACCACATGAAAACATCTATATAACTATTTTGAAGTGTTCTACAGGTATCTATCTGGAGGCTGTTGATGAAAGACACCAGGCTACTTTAGCCTCTGCTACCACCAAAGCCAGGCTCATAGAAGCGGTCAGAAGCTGTAAGAAGCCAGCAGGTGTGTTATGCACAGGAGTACCAAGAAGCTGTCCAAAGTTCACACACTTTCATTGCCTTTTAAACTCTCATTTACAACTCTGCTAAGGAAATGGGCTCAAAACTTCCCGGGAGGAGCCTTGAAACTTAGATTATAAACTATTTTAGTAAGTTATAAAAATGTCCATGAAATCCACTAATGATATGAAATCATACTAAGGGGCAGTGTGGTCAAATTTCTGATGCATTTTTCAGAGGAGGATTATTAAATTATTTTTTATATGGAATGTAATACTAAATTTCATGTAAAATTGGGATGTAACATTTTATATGGAATAATAATATTGGATAGAAAATAGAAATGCTAAATATGGTTTATGAATATTTTAATATAAAAGAGAAAACAATTGGAGACATAAGAAGATTTGGTTTCAAATAGAATACAAAAAAAAACCGCAACAATAACTAACTAGTATAGAAAATGGGATTCTTTCAATCATACTAGTGATTGTGGAATTAAAATGGTCCTTAGAAATACTATTTCTAAAGTCAGGATCTCGATGGATATGTCATTCATTAAATATTTTAATATGCCACTATATGAGGTACCCAGGATAATAATAGTTTGTAAATATATGAGGAAACTGACACCTAAACAAAGAATTCAAGTACAGCAATGTGGGAGATTGGAGTATGTACAAGGTTCTATGGGAGCTCAGCAAGAATTTAAATTAGAATTGTCTGGAAAATGTAGAGTAGCGTATCTTAGTCTAATCTGTGCTGCCATAACAGAATGTCTGAGACTGGGTAATTTATAATGAACAGAAATGTATTAGCTAACAATTCTGAAGACTGGGAAGTCCAAATCAAGGTATCAGCATCTTGTGAGAGCCTTCTTGTTATGTCATAACATGGTGGAAAGAAAGAAGGCTAGAGAGAACAAGAGGGGGCCAAACTCATTCTTTTACACTGGCACCAACCACGCCCATGAGCATGGAGCCCTCATGGCCTAATAACCTCATTAAGGTCCCACTTCTTAATACTGCTACAATGGCAATTAAATTTCAACATGAGTTTTGGAAGTCCCAAATATTCAAACCTTAGTGCAGTGCAAATAAAACAAAGATTTGGCATAAACATACATTCAAGACATGCAGGATTTTTATTCTTGCTGCTAGTGTTATTGTTGTTTAGCCTTTTTAATAACAATTTCTGATCACAAAAGTCATTATCAGCCAGGTGTGATGGCTCAAGTCTGTAATCCCAGCACTTTGGGAGGCCGAAGCGGGTGGATCACAAGGTCAGGAGTTCAAGACCAGCCCGGCCATCATGGCAAAACCTCGAACCTACTAAAAATACAAAAATTATCCAGGCACAGTGTCAGGTGCCTGTAATTCCAGCTACTTGGGAGGCTGAGGCAGGAGAATCGCTTGAATCCAGGAGACAGAGTTTGCAGTAAGTAGAGATCATGCCACTGCACTGTAACCTGGGCAACAGAGCAAAACTCTGTCTCAAAAAAAAAAAAAAAAAAAGTGATTATCTGCTGAATGTTAATAATATAGAAAACACAGTAGCACAAGAAAAACAAAATTGTTCATATTCTGAAACTCCTTCTGCCATATACTCACTATTTGCATTTTGGTATACTTCTTTCCATACTTTTCATGCATATCTATGTATATATTTTCTCTTTAGAAAAAGTATTATAATAAATATATTGTTTTGTGCCAATGTTTATTTCAGGTGTTAAGAATATTTAATTGCCTCAATGTTTTTTAAATGCTTAGATCTATCCCCAATGTTTCAGGATGCAGAGGTTCTAGGTTCTAGATCTTCCATCACAATGTATTAGCTGTGTAACTTTGAATGAGTCCCTGAAATGTTCTGAAATTCAGTCATTTTGTTTACAAAATGAAGATAATTACACCTAGTGTTTATTAAACAGGCACTGCTCAAAGTGTTTTCCACATATTATTTTATATAATCTGGTTAGAATTATATTCTAGGTTGATGTTACATTTCATAAATCTTTCAGATAAAGAAACTAAGACACAAAGAGCTTAAGTGTTTAAAAGTTACCTCCTGCAGGCAGTTAAAGAGCTATGTTTCCTGAACTAGCTAGACAGGAATGGAGTCAATATTCAAACACAGTCTGACTACCCTGCTTTCCCGATAGTCCCTGAATGATGTTTTCCCTTTCTGAAGGCAGTAGACTGGACACATAATTTGCAAACTGTCTTCGTATTCTAGGATCTATGATAAATGGCGTCTGAAATGAATATTTCCCTTATATGATCTTCTTAATTGGAAAAATTCAAAACCACATTTTCTTGAAGAAACTTTTTCTTTCTCTGTTTGAATTTATGTTGGGTAAAATATAAATTCCTGATACCTGCATGTGTCACTCCGTGATCCTTTGCCTAAGAGCAACTGGCTTCTTTTACATTTTCCAGGCCCTTTCACATGCATTATCACATTGACTATAACAATTTTTTATAGATGCTGAACTGGCATAGACAGTTTATGGCATTCACTATTTGGCAGGCTGCAGTCCAGTGTTCACAGCTAGCAAGTTCTTCTGTCATTCTGTTATGCTTTATATCTGTATCCAGATATAAAACAATTTCTTAGGCCGGGCATGGTGACTCATGCCTGTAATCCCAGCACTTTGGGAGGCTGAGGTGGGCAGATCACTTGAGGTCAGGAGTTCGAGGCCATGCCTGGCCAACATGGCAAAACCCCATCTCTACAAAAAATACAAAAATTAGCTGGGTGTGGTGGTACAAGCCTATAATCCCAGTTACTTGGGAAAGGCTGAGGCATGAGAATCGCTTTAATTCAGGAGGCAGGGATTGCATGAGCCGAGATTGTGCCACTGTACTCCAGCCCGCGCAACAGAGTGAGACTCTGTCTTAAAAAAAAAAAAAAAAAAAAAAAGGTTTCTTGTACATACAGGTCTCTGAAACTAAAAAGTACATACTATTGGGAAGTGCTATGTACTATTTTTTAGATAAGAAGGTTTAAAAAGACCCCTCTGAGTAAGTAGGAGATATCTGAATTAAACCTTAAATCTTAGGTAGAAGCCAAGAATGTGAATGTCAGAGGAAAAACTATTCCTGGTAACATAACAGCAACTACAAAGTCCTTCAAGCAGACACAACTTTATATGCATGAGAAAAAGAGGAAAAAAAATAGTGGAATTATAGCAGAATAAATCAGAGAAAGAATAAAAGAATTTGGGTTGAGAGAACAACTGGGGTTTGGTAACAGACGAACTGGATGACCGTAATAATAAGTTTGGATATTATTCTGATTTCAATGGAAAGGCACTGGGGTGTCTAAGCAGAGAAGTATTACTTGATTTACACCAAAAGACCACTATGGAAGATTAGTCTACAGGGAGGCAAAAGTGGAAGCAGGAAGGCCACTTGGTCAGGTAGCTCCTAAGATACGCCAATTATAGATAATGGAGGCATGGTCTAAGGTAGTAGTGGTGAAAATGGCAGAAACTGGTGTTTATCTTACACAGATATGTCCTACTATGGCTTTTTCCCAAAAAATCTGTGATATTCTTCCCAACCTGCTCCTACATTGATCCAATTTTCCCACTCTAATTCCACTTATCCCCTTTTGGGTTTGATGTTAGCATTGCCTCCCTCTGATTCTTGACCACCTTCCTCTCCTGACTCTCAAAGAAATGTATGAATGGGATTTAGTTTCTCCTCCCAACTATATCAGGTAATATATGGATTCCAGATGACCTCTCTGACTCTAAGTCCCAACTCTGCCTACCAGCCCAAGCCCTGTTTACCCTATTTATGGACTAGAATAGACAGATCTATAAGGGTGAAGATTCAACCACACGCATGCCTCACATATTTTACAATTACATATAAACATTGCATTAGAGTTTAGACATCTTCCCTTTATCAATGATCTCTTGTCATCACTGCATCTATACTTATTCTGCATTTTTCTTCACAAGAGCTATATCTAAATATAAAAAATATAAGCTATATCTAAATATAAAAATGCTCTCTTGAGGATTTCCAATGTCTTCAGTATTCTACATTGCCTTGAATTTAGAAGGTCATGCAACATTCTATTTTGACTCTAGTAAGCATTTACTTTGATGACTTGTATATTTTACTATTTCCTCCTTTTGCTTTTCCATGAAATACAGGAGATATTTTGTATGTCAACAGCTTGCTGTTTACTGAAAGGACCCTGACAGCTATGATTAATGAGGTAAAGTCTCCATGATCCAGGGTTGGCAGTAATGGCTTGCATTTTCCAGTTGTGAAAAGTTTCCTCCTGCAGGCAGTTAAAGAAATGTGTTTCCTGAATGTCTTCTCTCGGTTTGATCTTTTCCCAACTCTCATCCCAAGACCAAGCAAACGGGTATGCTCCACTCAACTTTCAAAATGCAAGCTTTGCTGGCAGTTCCACGAATTGACCACTAACAATTTCCACCAGATGCTACTATAGATTAAATCATAAAGAGTGGAAAACCTAGTTAGTGAGTTTGCATTGCTCTGAGTTATATTTTTGCCTACCCTTCAAACATCCATTTTCTCCTGCCCCAGTTCCCTTCTCTCCTGTTCTCTCCTTCTTTTTTCTCTTTCCCTCTTTGCCTCCAGACAGTATAGATTTCACTTTTAGAAGCTTAAGAAATAAAGGCAGAAACTGATTCACATTGTGCCTTTGCAACATATTAGCTGAGGAATCTGGGCAAATTGTCCAACCTTTTAGAACCTCGGTTTCCTCCACATACAGTGGGGAATATGACACATGCATTGCAGGGTTCTTGTAAGGATTTGATAAGCCAATGTATGGAAGGAGCTAAACATAAGACTGAGAAATAATGTCACTATTTTCACACAATCTGGCAGCCTATAGTTCACTGAGGATTCTCTTTTAAGAAAGGATACCTTATATGTTCTTTAGTTGAACAGGTTGTGTTTCAAATAAGACTTTGGGATTCTATGTATTTTCTGTGAGCCAGTCTTGACCTCCTCTTCCTGGCAGGCTCCTCAGAAGCCAAATATGTGTTTGTTCCCATTCATATATGAGAGGTTCCTATACATATGTTTACACCACAAACAACCCCTCCCCATTTGTTCCAAGAAAATGAATGCTGCAGCAGGAGATAACAGAAAATTTTCTTACCCTTTATTTCCAAATGTTAACAGGACCTCTACTTTATGCCTTGCGCATGGGGGTGATGCACATAAAAGTAACCTGGGAATTTCAGGATATAGACAGCAACAGTGAGAGAACTCTTAAAACTTGGCAATAGGCCACCTAGTTAGAGAAAATAAGAATATTAATTTCTAGTATTTACTGAGCCATTAACTATATATTAAATACTTGGTAGCCTGGAAAATTCTGGTTTTTAGGCCTACAAGACTGAAGGCTACATCCCAAGTGATCTCAGTATGGAAAACCTTAGGGTGACAGCACACACTTCCTTCTATAACCCCAGACTCTAACTGTATGATTTGGTGTCCCTAACTGCCAGGTCAGGAGCTTAGCAGAGCTGGTAGACTGGACTGATTCAAGCCCTGTTTCAGGTCTGGTGTATATGAGCTTCACTGAGAGTACCTGCGTACATTTGCATATAACTTTGATGACTTGCTGAAGTGAGATGGCAATTTGGCAATTCTCTAGCTTGCCTGCTTCTCCCCATGCAACCTCTACCCAGGCTGCAAGAGAAGAGGCCTTGGCTCAATTGAACAAGGACTCAAGATAGGATATGGTGGCCCCTCTCACAGATGCCTAGAAGAAGCTTGAATTTGCACCCTTTTCAATACAAGAGGAGACAATTGACCCAGTGAACATTAATACATGTATATATTTAGCTATAAATATAAAGAATACATATGCATATTTCTTTTCTAAATTAAAAGCGTTTGGGTTACTTGAAGAAAAAACAGAAAAAGAACAATCTTTCACTGGCTCAAACAAAAACTCATTCAGGCTTAGAAACTGGCAAAGGCAATAATGATGAATACTCATCCCATAATCATATTTTTGTAGGCCCTCTTATTTCCAAGAGTTTTACCATAAAAACGATAACAGTGAAATGTCTGGACTGACAGTTCACAATAATGGTATGATATCAACAGGATGTCAGGTTTTACAGGGCTTTCCCATTTCCTCTATAAAAGTCTTACCATTACCAAAAGATGCAACTACCACTTTTGCCTCTAAATTATTATTTTTTAAAAAAAAATACTACTTTCCAAAAGGGCTATTTGTTCATTCCTCTGTTCATTCACCACCTATTTATTGAGCACCTACTAAATACAGTTGCAGCACATAGAGGACAAAAATAGTAATAACAACAAAGCAGATGGTATTACCTATTATATCTATTATTATGTAACACCATTCTGAGCATGTAACGTATATTTAACACAGGAAATCCTTGCAACAACCCTTTACAAGGGTTGCTTATAAACTGTTCTACTATCTATAGAATGTCACCTGATGCCTGTACCAACCATCCTCTGTCAGTCTCCTTGATCTCCAGCCCTGCCATAAGTCCCTTCTCTGGCTGACAGTCTGTCTTGATCTGGCTCACCCTTCTTTATAGCTGAACCATAATTCTAGAAGGACCAGGGCATCTTCAGACTGGGAGTTGGGAATATGTAAAATGAGTTCTTCCTCAGTTATCCCAGATGCTAAATAAAACGAACTTTGGATTAAACTGAGAAATAACTAAGAGTTAATTAGTAAGAGAAGACCTTGACTTCAGGCTCAAGTTTGCCGGGATTGAGCCAGGAAACCATAGAACAAAACTCAAGATTTCAACATTATGCTAACCTCTGTCAGACTAAAATAGTAAAAAACCGTACTTGTAATTATATCCGTAGATACGGTTTTAACCTTGAGAACTACATAGTCTAAGAACAGTAGAGTGAGAAATAACCTTAACAAATGGAGAAGCCTAAACAGGTGAAGAAACTGATTCCAGGTCCTATAGACTCCTGGTATTAAGGTCAGGAAGTTACAGAATCACAAAGCCAGCTCATCTTATTTACCTCATCACCAGCTGCCTGAATCCTCCCTATAATAGAACAGCCTTGACAAGTGATTATACAGGCTGTGCTTGAATTCTTCAAATTACAGGTACTCCTTTCTCTCTGGCTGGGGCCAGGTTGGGGGTGGGGAGGTGAGTACATTCATTTGTGGGGGAGTTCTAACTCATTCAAATTTTTTTACATTTTGAACTAAAACCCTTTTACATTTTAAACTAAAATCTTTCTCCATGTATCTTCTACCATTCAAAACCCACAGCCCCAATTATTTATCCCCTTTCCACATCAAATTAATCAAATATCTGGTGGCACCTTTTTCCAGCCTCAATATCCCCAGTTCCTCCTACCCTTCCTTATGTAACATAAACAACAACCCAGATCTCCCAGCTGTGGTTTATTGCTAGGAAGAAAAGGTGTATAGTAGTTAAAAGCATGGACTTTGCAGAAAGACAAATCCCTAGGCTGAATTTCATTTCTACATTCATATTAATATCCAAGGACAATTTACTTAATTTGTATAATATATCTTGATATATATAAGGGTATAATATATCTTTATAAATATATCTATATAAAGATATAATATATCTAGTGTAAGGAACATGGCTGTACTTTGGTCAGGGATAGGCCGAAGTAGGATGTTTACATCCTGAATGACTCAGCGAGTTCAGAGTGCAGGCATTTAACTCCACTTGTTATCACAACCATGTAGCCATAACATGGGAAGGCCACCCCTTGGCCCTAAGTCACTGTTGTCTGTAAAACATATAATTGCCCTGTTGACACTGTGCAAGCGCACTGGTGCCCAGAGAAAGAGAGTCAGAGCTGTCCATCTTTGCAGATGGATAGGAGGGAGCCAGGGCCCTACTAGGCTTGCTCATGCCCAAATACAGAAAGGGTTAAGCTGCTGACCCTGAAGCCAAGGAAGAGCCAACCATGCAGCTGCAGGCGTGGGGGCTGCAGGAGCCACAGAGCCAGAGCAGACAGTTGAGACAAAGACAGTGCTAGTGTAAGAAAGCTGTTGATGAAAGCTGCTGCTGAATAAAATCATCTTTCACCTGCCTGCGGCCCCCTGAGTGTTCTTTCTGCTCATCCACCCACTCCCTTTGGACCTCAACATGACATTTGGTGTAGTTGTGAAACTGATACTTGAATTTCTTTAATTTAAATCAGTAATGATGATACCCACTTTGAAGGGTTCTTGGGGTGAGTAAATGAAATAACATATGTAAAATGCCTAGCACCTTACCTAGCATTTTGTAGAAATTCAACGCATATATTTGAAGGGATAAATGAATGAACCCCTAGTTGGATGCTTCGTTTAAACTTGGCACTCATAAGTGAGTTTTGTAGAATAAAAAGCAAACCTGGAGAAGACCTTGTGTAGAGGAAAGGAGCAGAGGGAGAATGAAGGAGAAACAGCCTTGATGAGAACCCAAAGCTGCCATGGCTGACGAACTTTCTATGTAAGGAAACCTCAGCCCTCTCTGTAACAAGTTCGCCAACCATCTGACAGCAGCGTGCTTCACACTCACCTGTGCTCGGGAAGGGGAGAGGAGGGAAGACTCTTAAATTCAAGTCCTTTTCAACTAACTCTGAGCTTTCTCATAAAGGTCTGACCACTTGTGAATTTTTGAGAGCCCAAACACTAAGTTATTCGGGGAATGGGATAAGTGGTACTTTATATCTTTTTTTTTCTTCTTCTTCTTAAAAAACAGCTGAACAGACTTTCCTAACTCTTTCCCAAAACTTCATGTTCAGGCTGAGCTCAGCCCTGGAAGGTCTCACACTCAAGAGGAAGGCCTGAGAAAGTCATTAAAGGCAAGTGAAAGCTCTGGAATGGAAATACACAGGGAAGATGGAAATTCAATTGGCTCTTCCTCTCAGGTGATCCATCTTTCAATAACAGGAAGATGAAACTAAAGCAAACTGTCTCAAGGATAACATCTCCTAAATCATTATAAACTTAAAACATAGCTTAAAGCAGGGCCTTTGGGGCACAGCTTGTCATACCTTGAATCATGGCTCCCCTCATTATGTGGGCTGTTTATGGCAAACAACTGAAACTCGCTGGGCCTCAGTTTCCTCCTCTGTAAAATGGAGATAATGTCCCTTATTTCATAGGACTTTAAGGAGGAACAAATGAGAGAGTCTAGCTTGTATATGGTCTGGCATGTATGTTAAGCTATTTCACTAGATGTAAAGTAATGTATATATAGCAAACAATCTTTGTCCTATTAACATGAAGGGATCAAATAATTAAAATGAGTCCACACTTTTTCCTCTCTCCATTGCCTGTTTGACCTCTCCTCTTCCTATCTCCCTCCTGGCTCTTGGTAGAAAGGAACGAAACTGGACAAACACATTATCCACTTCTCTTCCCAACAAAAAGTTTATCCATGAAGAAAAACCACATGCACTAGGGAAAGAGAATGACACGGAAACAAAAGGGTAGAGGGCTGGGATGCTGCTAAGCATCCTGCAGTGCATATAACAACCCTCCATGACAAAGAGTTATCCAGTCCAAAATGTCAACAGTGTCAAGGTGGAGAAACACTGGGCTATAATATATAAAACATAAGGGAGTAGTGGGACAAATGGAGGTGGCAGTTAGATAGAGTATCTTGGATATCAGGCTAAGATTTCTTTCCCAAAGTAATGGGTATATTACAGGATTCAAGGCATGAAGAAAATATAATTTTCGAATAATTTGTTTTGCAAAGTTGTGTCTAATATATAGGAACTTAGAGACACTAGGGAGTTCCAGGTAGCCTGATACAAATTCACGTTTTATATTGAATTGTGGTTATGGTGCCCCAACATCTAGTTGAAAAGTGAAAGCATCGACCATCCTGGCCAACACGGTGAAACCCCGTATCTACCAAAAATACAAAAATTAGCTGGGCATGGTGGCACACACCTGTCGTCCCAGCTACTTGGGAGGCTGAGGCAGGAGAATCACTTGAACCTGGGAGGCAGAGGTTGCAGTGAGCCGAGATCGAGCCACTGCACTCCAGCCTGGTGACAGAGCAAGACTCTATCAAAAAAAAGAAAAAGAGAAAGAAAAGAAAAGAAAGAAAGGAAAGAAAAGAAGGAAGGAAGGAAGGAAGGAAGGAAGGAAGGAAGGAAAAGAAAGAAAGAAAGAAAGAAAAGAGAGAAAGGTGAAAACATTAATCAACAGGTTGATTTTATCTCTTTGACTTCAACAAACCAAAAGCCTGGATTTCTGGTTTTCCCATTGTTTATGACTTCTTCTGAACTTTGGCAAGACAATTAAAGGGGATGAGTGGAGTTGATTTACTCTAACTAATAGTTCGGCATGATGTAGACAAAACATCTGGTTGACTGGTGCTTTCATTTTTCACTTGGTGGTTTTGACATGGAGGAAACATAATCATTGTTGGATGCTAACTAGTTATCATTGTAAGCCCAGCTGTTCACAGGGTAGAATCAACCAGTCCTAAAATAAAGTATTGTAGGTACATACCTTCAACCTGAAAGATTGCAGCTTATAAGAAAATGAATTCTAGAGGTAAAATGAAGAACTCAAGCATAACCTTCATTTATGTCTACTTGCCATTGTTCATGTTCAAGTACCCTCTTAAATATGTCTTACATGCCTGGGAGTTTGTGTGATTCATCAAAGCATTAAGTCAAGCCACATTCCCTAGACCAGGGCTGTACCTTCCTGGAGACAGAAGCTCCTTTTTCTTCACACATAAGTTGTTGTATACGCACAAAATCATGTACCTCAAGAGGATGCATTCACCCAGAAAGGGAGTGATATGTTTCGTTATTTTTAAAAATTTATCTGCAAAGAGGAGACTTCTTGTATAAATTCATCTGATGGAACAATAAAAGCCAGTGAAAGCCTGGGTTCATTTTTTCTGCACTTCCAAATCCTACACATCTTTTTAAGCCTAGTTCTTTCCACCTTCCTAAAGGCTTCCCTGTGGCTACTGCCCATGGTGATTAACATACATGACAATTTTCATTGGCAAAGGACTACTTGGATCACTGTGTCAAGCAGATTTTTGAGGTTGTATTAGTATCCCACAGGAAAGAGTTCTGCGATCCATTAGCAATACCTTTCATGATCATAAGAAAGGGAGGAGGTAACATGAGGACAAAGTATTTGCTTTCTTCATCCTTTCTTAGCATTTGTTGACACTGTCATTCATTTGGTACCAATGCTAGACACTGGTGTAACAATAGTGAGCAATAATAAACATTATTCCTGCTTTCTCAGAGCTTAAAGTCTAGTGGAAAGTATCATTAAGCAAATACTCATATATCCGCTGATGAATTAAAGATAGCCACAAATTGTGCTTCATCCATCAGAGGGTAGCATTTCCTTCCCTCTCCTTGAATTTGGATGGCCTAGTTATTTTCTTTGACCAATAGAATATGGTAAAAATGACCTGTGACAGTTTGGGGCCCAAACTTTAAAAGGCCCAGCAGCTTTCACCTTTTCTACTTAGATGCTAGCCACTAAGGTGTAAAGAACACTGGGCTAGACATCTGAATGAAAGCACCCACATGGAAAGAGGTGCAAAAAAGGCAGACGTCATGTTGAACACGCTGGAGCCAAAAGACCTCTTAGCTAAATGCAACCACATAAGTTAACTCAGTTTTCACAGTGTGGAACAGAAGAACCAACCAGCTAAACCAAGTCAAGTTAAAAAATTGTAGAAAATTTAAATTGCATTGTTTTAGGCCACAAAATATGAGGGTTATTTGTATGTAGCTATAGATAGCTAAAACACATAATTTCTAAAGCAGGCCTCTACCACATCCCATTTTGATCACATTATCCTGTTTTACTATTTTTGTAATTCTTATTACTACCTAAAATTATTTCATATATTTATCTGTCATCTGTCTTACCCAACAAGAGAAAAACCTGGTGAGAGCAGGCACCTTGCTTCATGCTGTAACCCCAATGTCCACAACAATGCCTGTCACAAAGCAGAAGCTCAGAAAATATTTACAGATTAAGTGACTAGATGGATAGTCGTAACTATGATATATGTGGTAACTGAGAAGTTAATGTCGCTATAACTATAAAAAGATTAGTCCTGGTGAGGGAGGTCAGGAAAAGGAAGGCTGGCTTTGATAAAATCTTCATATGTTATGTCCAGGATGGGAGTGAGAAAACATTTCTTTCTAATTACTTATTAGTTTACCATTCTCTTTTAAGCGACATTATCACTTTAAACTTTCTGTGATGACAGGGTAAAACTTTTTTTTCCAAATATTTTTACAGCAACTTGCTGACAATCCAGTTGCTAACTACTTATTAATTTAGTAGGTAAGGAATCTCCTGAATTATAAGAACATTAATTTTAGAAAAACTGATCAACAAAAGGAGATGTGAAGTCTACTCTATTCCTCTGCTAGAAATCTAGATTAAAGGAAAAATATCTTCTTTCTTATGTACCTATATATTTGCAGCTTAAGTTTCTATCTGTGTTTAAATTTGGTATTTAATTAAAGCTTAGTTTTGGCTCTCTTAATAGAAAGACAGATCAATTGTTGGCATGAAAGAAATGAAAATTCATGGTTATAAAACTCTGAAATGAGTTTTAACACAAAAATACTATCAGCTAGTATACAGAAGGAAAACAAAATTCAGGTCAACAAGTAAGCACAGACTCTGGATTAATCCAGACCTTTGTTTGAATCTTTGATTCAATACTCCAAATATTGGAAACCTTACTTAATATTTTATCTTTAAAGATAGGTTCTTTCTCTCCAATTTAAGAAATATTTATGGAACTTTCTTTGCTAGGTTCTGAAACTATAGCAGACGGCAAGACAGAGAGCACTTGTTTTCACGGAGTTTAAAATTTAACGAAAAAATACCTAGAAAGTAAAGTTTAAGTCAGTTGAGAGTCCCCTTAAAAGATTATGATTCAGCAAAGTTCCCTTACAAAGTAGTTGAGATGATTTTGGGATATAAGGCATATAAAGTCCCTGGAACTATGATTGGCACATCAGACATTCAACAATGTGGAATTCCCCAGCCTCTTGGCATTGAAGCAGACGGAAAGTGGACATCCCAGATGTTCCAGATCTGAATGATTGATGAAGGAAAAAAAATATATATCTGCCTGTTCCCCATTATAATTCTAATGCTTAGGTTGAGTTAGTGAATGACTGAATTGATCCCTCTTGAAGCTTAAAAACAAGATAAACAATCTAAGTGTGCAGCTTTGTAGCACTGCCTTCTCTTTAAGGCCCAGAAGAGTGCCTCAGTCACCTTTCACAGTCCGGTGGTGATCAGCACAATGCCTAAGAAACTCTAGAAAGTGCAGATCAATGGGAAAACTCTGGAATTGTGGGAGAAAGAGTTCTCTCTCTACCACTTCTCACCTGTAAATCACATAATCTCTAAGTGCCAGCATTTCCACTTGTCAAGTGGGTTCTGAAATCCTTGCTTCCCTCACAAAATAGTCAAATGAGATAATATAAGTGGAAATGTTTTCAAAACTTAAGACACAACACAAGTATAAAGGAGTAGTATTATTAAGACTCTTTCATGCTTTAACCCTCTGTAGTCTGCTTTCATCTGACCATCTCTTCACTGGGACTCTTTTCTCAAAAGTTACTTACTGAAGTCATTTGAGACAAAGCAAGCAACAAAGTAGTTTTGTTGCTGGGGAAGATCAGCTAGCTGGCTGCCAAGAGGCCATTTACTTCTGTGAACTCAATAAATGCAGGCTGTGACCCTCAGTCTGGCAGCTGCAGAAACAGCCTTAGCAGTTTTACAGAGTTGATTATATTCAGGATGATGACTCATACTGATTTGGGTATATAAACCAGGGTATGTGTTAGAAAAAGGAAATAGAATTGTTAAATCATCTTTTTCTGTTGTGTATTTACTACAGAAAAGCTACATGAAAGCCAATTTATCAGAAAATACCTTGGTGGGTAAAGAATTGGTTCTCTTGTAGTTAACACGGATGACTGGAATGTTTAATGACATTGATGTGTCTGCTTCCGTGATAAGGATGCATCTCCCTGAGAAAAAATGGCTGTTTACATGGTCTTATCAGGGCATTCGCTTCTCCGGCTTGTGTCTCTCTGCTTCTCCCTTGCTGGCCAGCATCTCTTCTAAAGGATACATTCTTTCTTTAGATAAGGTAATGCCTTCAATAAGGTTCCAGTTCAGTCTCACTGGCCTGGAGGACATTTAGTCTCTTTTATGTATATTTGCCTATTTCTGGCTTACCAAACCCAAAGTGTTCAGTTTACAGTTTAACTCTCATGTGATCATCTTACTTCCTTATTTCCTGTATTCTTAGGGGGTGCTTCATTGTTGCTCCATTTATCACCAACAATAATGAACTTCTAATTCACCTCCAAATCCTATAGCCCCTTCTTGGTCTTCATTCTCCTGCATGTCTGTTCAGCATGACAACATTGATCTTGCCTACAGTAGACAATGTTCAGAATCCTTTCTATCTTCAATAGTCCCCCTATTTCCTTTTGGAGAATTACCTTCTCCCATTGTGCTCGACCTTGGTGGAAGGGTAGTTCCTGGCTTGTGAATTCCCATCTCTAACTTGGGAAGGCTAGGAGACCAGATTCTGGCTCTGCCAGGACAGGCATGTAACTAGACATGAGATTCTTCTGGAACTTTGAGTGGCAGTCATTCTTATGACAGAAGATTAAATAGCAACAGTGGCAATATTACCAGCATACAGAATGTAGACTCCTGCTAGAAATATTGGCTGAATGGTCCCAGTTTCCTGCATTTTGGGCCTCCAACTTGGGGTGTGTGTGTATGTGTGTGTGTGTGTGTGTGTGTGTGTGTGTGTGTGTGTGTGTAATGTAGATACACGGAAGATAAAGCGAAGAGAAGAAAAAGAAGAGAAGACGAGAGGAGAGAAAGAAAGAAACAGAAAGAAAAGAAAGAGGAAGGAAGGAAGGAAGGAAGGAAGGGAGGGAGGAAGGAAGGAAGGAAAGAGAAGGAAGGAAGGAGAAAAGAAGGGAAGGAAGGAAGAAGGAAGGAGAAGGAAAGAAGAAAAGAAAGAAGAAAGAAAAAAGAAGAAGAAGATAAGAACGAAAGAAGAAGAAAGAAAGAAAGAAAGAAAGAAAGAAAGAAAGAAAGAAAGAAAGAAAGAAAGAAAGAAAGAAAGAAAGAAAAAGAAAGAAAGAAGGAAAGAAAGAGCGAGCAAGCAGGCAAGCAGACACAGACAGATAAACAGATAAATTAACAGATAGATGGATTCATTTTTCATTCCTCTCATTCCTAAACCTGGTCTCTGTACTGCCTTTTGATTCTGTGAGGCCCTGAAATCCTGCCATTAAGTCTGTTTGCTTAAAGTAGTCAGAGGCGTTTTTATTGCTTGCTACCAAGAAGTTTTCTTGTCTCCTCAAGTAGATTGAAAGCAGTGAAAATGACTTTTCATCATCTCCCCCAGAGCAGTGCCTCATACACAACGAGCGCTCAATAAAGTATGCATAATTGAACAATTCTGTGTTGTATATTTAACAACTATAGCAGAGTTGAATTTAATTCAAATGTACTGAGCAGAACTTGCTCCAGCCCATAGCAACTATAATACTAGAATATTTCACCACCATTCAGAAAATTGGGCTCACAAGATTAGATTTTGGAATCTCGACAGTCAAGGTTTCAGCAACTCTTTATTTAAACACTTCTTAGGCAAATTATGTATCACACTCTGTTACTAGGAGCTCTGGCAAGGATCTACAAGTGAAACAGTCAAAAGCAACTGCCTATGTTTGTAGGTGGTGTGTCATCAAGAAGTGGCTATAACATGCTGCAGTGTTAGCTCAAGCCTCTGGTTTAACCACAGACCCTGAATCAATAGCATCATTGGTTTGCAGATTCAGATGGAGGAATGCACGCAGAATAGGAATTGCAGATAATAGAGATAATAGTATGAATTGGGTTTTTTCCTTCTGAAGCTACTTGGTTTCTATAATACCTCCTCTATCCAGCATTAGATCAATTCTATTTGGCAGTTGAGCAGAAGTCTGTTGAATAAAAAATGAAAGATTGCAGTTGTCTTTTCGGGAAACTCTTCCCCTGTTCAATAAGATGCATTTTCAAAGGGATAAGAATAAACTTTGATTTTTAAAAAATGGTCAGTATTTGTGACTCAAAAGTTTACCAAAACAAGACTATATGCTAACTTTGTCAAGTAAGATTTATATTCGTTCCTAAGAATAAACCTATCCCTGGGAAGAAACATCACTGGAAACCACTAGTTACTGCTAGCCACAGCAAATCTGGGTTTCATCAATGAGGCCACAGAACTCACTGAACACCACCTCACCCTTCTACTGGATACGCATATGCCACCCAGACAATACCATCTCAGCAGCCTTCTTACTCTTGACCTGGTATGTCCTTCCCCAACCTTGCAGAAGACCCTCAAGGTAAAGAAAATACATATGATTAATACACATGCAATGAAATATTCAGTTTCAACAGATGTCTGGAAAATACAAATTACAACATGATACTATTTTAGACTTATTTAATTGGCCACAATGGTATGACAATGTTTAACAACACCAAGTGTTGGAGAGAAGATAGATGAACGGGATTGAGAGGTAAAGACAAACTTTTCAAGATCAATCCACTGTGGACTGATCTCTGAAAAAAGGATGTGGCCTCCTACAAAGCTCCATGGAAACCAGTTTTGTTAAAAGACTTAAGACATAGTCTGTAACTATGCGAGATAACTGTGACCTACTCTGTAATAGGGTGAGCAGAGGAGATTTTCAAGCAATATTCTACTTCTTATATTGGATGGTGGGTCTTCAAATGTTTCTGTATTGTTGAAAATAAATAACTGTAAACTTATAGACAACAAAAAAGACTATTCATGAGCCAATGATGAGAGTATGTAATGACTAGAGTCAATGATTAATCCAATCCTCTACTCCTGAGTCAAAACCAAACAAAAAATGTCAAAAAATAATTGGGATTTAAGATAAGGTATAGGAAGCACCTAAATTAACATAAATCCCAATAGTAATTTGTGATGTCATGTACTGTTTATATACATTTTTAAATTTTCTGTATATTATAATGTTTTGACATCTTGAAAAATTTTTTGACTGGGGAGAGTTTGCCTCTCCTGGGCTAACCAATTCTTAGATAGCAAAGGGCTCAGCCAGGAGCATGCCTTTTTTGTGCAAGCTAATCAATCCAGAGCCTCTACCCAGCCCATCCTCTATCTGGCCCATACATCCCAGGAGGCAATATTTCCCACTTTCTTTATCCCAGAGCCAGGCACCAGGCAACTAGGGACCACCCCTATAGTTTAAAGTCTGCTGAACTTATTCAAATTAGCCCATCCTAAACTATATGTCCTACCCTGCCTAGCCTTTCCCATGGAAACCCCAATCAAGGCCATTGCCTTCGCCTCTACACTGCCCCTGCCCTTCCTGCCTCCTGGCCCACGTTGCTCTCTGTGGCATTCCATACCTCCCTGTTTCAAGGACCTGTGAGTATTACAAATTTTGTTTTCCTGTGGCTTCCTTCAGGACACACCAGACTGGCCATGATATAAAAGAACACAGAACATGTAGCTATTATCATATCTCTATTTCACGTAAATCAGCAGGCTTAGAGAAGCTAAGAGAATCACTCAGCACTAAGTATCTAAGAAGAATTAGACATCCTATTTGGACCTAAATCTGTCTGATTATGTACTACCATTAAGCTGAGTTACAGTAACAAATAAGCCCCAAACATTCTGTGGCTTAACAAAATAGATATTTATTTCTTATTCGTCTGAAGGTCCAAAGAGCATTATTTGAGTCAGCAGAGTGGCTCTCCTCTATGTGATCGTATAAGGACCCAAACTCCTACTTTATGGCTCTATAGCTGTCCAGATTCTCATCATTGTTTGTAGGAACCAGTATGAAAGAGTACACTGTGGTGACTTCTACAGGCCAGGTTTGGAATGATACTCATTAATGCTATTCTCATTTTTTTTTTTTTTTTTGAGAAAGGTTCTCGCTCTGTCACCCAGACTAGAGTGCAGAGACACAATCACAGCTCACTGAAGCCTTGACCTCCTGGGTCCCCCTACCTTAGCCCCCCCAATTAGCTGGGACCACAGGCATGTGCCACTATGCTCAGCTAATTTTTTCATTTTCATGTAGAGATTGTGGGTCTCACTATATTGCCCAGGCTGGTCCCAAACTCCTGGGCTCAAGTGATCCTCCTGCCTCAGCCTCCCCAAGTGCTGGAATTATAGGCATGAGTCACTGCACCTGGCTGCTCTCATGTTATTAGAGTGAACTTTGTCACATACACCAGTGCACTTACCTGGGAGGGTGGCTCACAGAAATGTGGGAAGAGTGAATTTGAGTGGACAGCTGATACTTCCACCAGAGGCTCCAAATATCAAGTTCTTTCCAATATCACAGTATCCTTCTTATGAAGATAAATGGCAAAGGTAAAAAATGACATGGAAATATCACATGATATTGGCAAGCCATGGGTAACAAGTTCTGTGTTGCTGGTGTACATGTGCTCTCTGGACTAATGTGCTGATTTTGCTAGCATATAAAAAAACATATCTCAAGCAAAGTTGTGTGAGGTACTTCCTCATTATGCTGAAATCCATGGATGCCCACTACACAACTGCCTTATAAAAAGAACTGGTCATCCTACAATTAGTAACTATGAAGGAGAGAAGGGAATGTATTGATGTAGTGAGTATATGTATGCTTTGGAATGAATACAGTGAAATAATGAAATATAAAAACAGTCATAACATAGAAAATCAGTGTATTTTGGTTGCTGTTCAATATCACCTTTCCTGGGTCACATTTGATTTTGGCCAGATAGTCACTGTAGTCCAAAATATTGATGAATAATCAATATGATAGCCACATTCTTCAAAACTAGGATATATAAAAACACAGGGTTATTCAAACAAAATCAAAAGTTTCTGCATACAGTATGATTAAGTTTTTAAGGGACTGGCAAATATTCTTTACCCAAGCATGTGTCATGCTGACCTAACCAGTTATCTCTTTCAATTTTAAAAAATAATAACAGTAACCCTTTATAAGTACTTACTGTGTGCTAAGATCTTTATATACATTATATCATTTAACCACAATGATGTTATGAGGAAGTTATGATTCTCAATTTTAGGATAAAGATATTGAACTTAGAGAGCTTAAACTACCTAAGGTCACTGAGCTAGAAAGTAGCAGAATCAGGATTACAGTCCAGATATCTACAACTCCAGCACCCTCATTCTTCCCCATCATGTTAGGCAGCAAGAACTCTAGCTCAGAGTCAATAATGTTAATTACAATGTATCAAAAAAGAATGATGTTTCCTTTTCTTGGTTAGAGCATTTCTGCTAGGAGGACTACAGCTGGTACTATGTATGATGAGTATAAGTGACATTCTTGCATCTCAGGATGGTTCCAATTTCCCACTCAGTTCTGACCCACCAGGGCACACAGTGCCAGATAGCTAGACTAATATTAGAAGAGATTAAGATGTTTTCTTAATTTAGTCTTTGTAGAAACATTGCTTATCCCTACACTCCCATCTGTTTTGGAATTTTAAGAGTGTGCATTTTTAAACCAGGATGGGAACTTTCCAGAGCACTCAAATTACATCATGCAGAGATAAGAATTTCTCTAGTGGCATGGCTTCTTTCGACTGGAAACCCCAGACTTCTCTAAACTAAGTAATATGAAACTGAACTAAGACTTTTCCCATCTCCTTAGAATTGACTGTTGCAACCCAATGCTGATGACAAAGAGGTATTAAATACCTCCACATTTTAAAAACAGCAGAAAATAAAGATGGGCCAGAGTCTCCCCAAAGCTTATTTCAAAGCAGTGGAACTGGCTCTTCCAACTCTGATCATGTCTCAGCTACTTAAATCATCTTCCTCTCTCTCCCTCTACAACCTCCAGTCTAAATAAAGAGAAAGTTAGAGAGACAAAGGTGTGTGGGAGGAGGGAATCATTGGCCTAGAATTAAGTGCTGTATCTCCTTCTCGACCCTTGCTTCCTGTGGAAGAGAGAAAGATGTCACCTATTTTCATCCCAAACCAAGTGAGAATGGCACTCAGAGAACCACTTGAAGAGTTTGAGGGTGCCTGCACCTGTGTGGAATTGTCATCTTATTCACTGGATAGACCTGTGTTTGGGTAGCATGCATGCAAATCTGACTTTTATGCCTATTTTAGAAGGGGTAAAGGATTTGAAAGAGATAGCAATGTGGAAGTGGGAGCACCATAGGTGAAACTTAGCAAAGGTGTGCAAAATGTTCAAAGTTAAGTGGCCATTGCTATAGATACTTAAACAGGCAACATCTTGCTGATAACATATCCAAAAGGCCAGGGCATCCAGTGTGATATCAAGAGCATAAAGAGTCTGTGGGGTGGACTTCCAGGAGCACAAGATGAAGGGGTTCAAGAAAGTTGAGCCAAGAAGAATCTCATAGTAGAAAACTGGGCAGTAAGAAAACCTTGAAGGACCCACTTTCCTCTCACAATGGAGCCAGTATGTAGATGTTTGCCATACAAGGGCATCAGCAGTTGGTCTTAGACATAGACTCAGAGACTGCCAAAGACATGTACAATTGCCATGACCTGCTGAATTAGAGGTACTTGTCCTATTCTATCTTTTTCAATTCTAGAAAGACCAAGTAAATGAAAAGAAAGAACAGATCTTTGCAGGGGCCCCAGTGCTGGGGCCACCCAAAGTTAGATGCAGAAGGCTGAGACATGAGCAGTAAGTTGAATATGACATCAAAGCTTTCAATTCAACTACACTGGATCGGACTTCTTTGTACCTGAAATTTACTGGAAACCTGTGAGATTGAAGGTGTTTTAGATTACTAGATGTTGGTATTTAGATGTCATTAGATTATTTGCAAATAGTCGTTCCTTTCCCCTTGACCTCCTCCAAAAAGAGGAATTTACTTCCCTGTCATTTATGTTGGGCTTGGTCATAAGTCTTGTTTTGACCTATAGGATATTGACAGATCCCATATAAGCAAGGACTTAAAAAGCACTGTGTGGATTGGCTGGCCCTCTAGCACTCCTGCCTTTTGCCATGAGAAGAACATGCTTCAGGTCATCACTGGTTCAAGGATAATGGGAGGCATGTGGCACAGACATAAATCCAACTCACACACTGCAGCCAAGCCCACTTAAGAAGAGCTGGAGCCCAACTAACCTGTGTACTTATGAGAAATATATAAATAGATATGTTAGTTTAGCAGTTTCACCATATTGATAGGCATGAGGTTGTTTACCTTTTCAAGTTTTTTAATTCACAGAGTGCTGTAATAAACATCATTTTGCATATACGATTAGGCATATCAAAAATTATTTCTATAAACCAGAAAACTAGAAGAGCGACTTCTGGGCCAAAATCCTCACAGACGATTAATTTTATGTGTCAACTTACCTAGGCTAAGGGATGTTCAGATGGCTGGTAAAATATTTTTTCTAGGTGTGTCTCCAAGAGTGTTTCTAGAAGAAATTAGCATTTTTGAACCAGTAGACTGAATAAAGATCCACCTTCAGGATTGAGGGTGGACATCATCTAGTTTGCTGTGGGTTCAAACAGAACAAAAAGGCAGAAGAAAGGCAGATTCTCTCTTTCTCTCCCCCTCTGTCCCTCTCTCCTTATTTGAGTTGGGGCATCCTTCTTCTGCTGTTCTTGGACATCAGAGTTCCTGGTTCTTGGGCCTTCAGACTCAGACTTACACCAACACCACCCCTCACTCCCTGCCACCCCAGTTCTCAGATCTGCAGCCTCAGACTGGGAGGATATCATTGACTTCACTGGTTCTTAGATCTTCAAAATTGGACTGAATTACACCACTAGTTTTCCTGCTTCTCCAGGTGGCAGATTGCGTATTATAGACGTCTCAACTTCCATGATTGCGTGAGCCAATTTCCATAATAAATCTCCCTCTCTCTCTCTCTCTCTCTCTCTCTCTCTCTCTCTCTCTCCATATATATCTGTATATCTTATTGGCTCTGTTTCTTTGAAGAACCCTGACTAATAAACTGTCTAAGTTCCTTGGAAAAAATATTATAACTTTTTATGTCAACACTATTTACATCCCCATCTACTGGATATAAGAGCACCTGTTTCACCATGCCCTTCTAAGTCAGGCCTTAACAGTGTTTTAAAATTTTACCAAACTGACAAGTGAAAATAGAATCTCATTGTTTTAATATCAGCAGTTTAAAATGATGAGTTATTCCTATGTGCATACATGAAAAGGTTTCCACAATAAAAGCAAAATAACAGGCATAAAACTGTACGTATCATGATCTCATTTTTTATTACACACACAAATTTATATGTGCCTTATGTACAAATGTGTGTATGTATGTATATGTAGGCAT
The DNA here is from genome assembly GCF_001698545.2 of Rhinopithecus bieti. Taxonomy (NCBI): domain Eukaryota; kingdom Metazoa; phylum Chordata; class Mammalia; order Primates; family Cercopithecidae; genus Rhinopithecus; species Rhinopithecus bieti. The sequence continues at coordinate 208,481 of NW_016807057.1, forward strand.
ACTTTTATGTAAGTCTATATACACATTAAAAATCTGAAAAGATAGTCACCCAATTGTTACTGTAATTATCTCTGATAAGTTAGTTTCAGGACAGAGGATTAAGGAGAAAACTTTGTGTACTTTATATACTTCTGTATTATTTAAAATTTTATAATCATGTAATACTTTGTAACAAAAGGAAGTGACAGAAATAGAAATACTTCTTTAAGTATAAAACAAAGATCTTCATTGTCTGGAATTTTGTATCCATCATCTCCATTTAATAATTTCTCTTATTTCCAACCTTATTGAGATAAATAAATAAATTGCTATATTCACATAAGGTTATCACAATTCATGTGTACCTGGCATTTATCAGTAGTGTTATTTAACTGAGTAATATCAAATGTGGCAAGTTATAAATTTAAAAAATTATCAACATCATTTACTGATAAGGCAGCTAATAAGAATTATCTTACGAATTAAAGAGAGATGAAATAAAAAGAAAACCTCACGTATCTGCTGCATGTATCTGTGACTGAGCTCATGGAAGTAACCAAGCAATGTTAATGTACTATAAAACAAATGAGTTCCAGATTTCCATTTGTATTTCAGAAGGCATTAAGTCTCAGAGATCTGTGTGCATCATTTTTTAAAGCCATTAATGGGCCAGCCTTTTAAGTAATTTATTAGGAGAGCAAAACAACTTTTCCATTGAGATGTTTTCATATCTTCAGCTTATCTATCTAAAAGCATCTCAAAATTTAAAAATCACTTCCACATTTGCAAATCAAGTACACATGTCTGGATGAAGCATTTTTTAGTGGCTTTTGATATTCAACATGACATATTTTCAAGTAGGAAAAAATAAATAGTATTTTAAGGAATTGAGATTTGGCTAGCCAAATAATGAACCCACAAATTATTGTTTTTAAAATGCTTTATATAGAGTGTGCTAACTTTCTTCTCCCACTGTTCAAATCACACAGTGAGTAGAGTCAGGAGTTGCCGTCTCTGTGCCAACAATGCAATCAGAGCCTGGGCAGCTAATTGAAAAATGATCATGAGAAAAAAAAAAAAAAAGAATGTTATAGAAGCCTTTACAACTAAGAACTAGCTGGAAACCATCATTCTGAGCAAACTATCGCAAGGACAAAAAACCAAACACCACATGTTCTCTCATAGGTGGGAACTGAACGATGAGAACACTTGGACATAGGGTGGGGAACATCACACACTGGGGCCTGTCATGCAGTGGGGAAAGCGGGGAGGGATAACATTAGGAGATATACCTAATGTAAATGATGAGTTAATGGGTGCAGCACACCAAAATGGCACATGTATACATATGTAACAAATCTGCACATAATGCACATGTACCCTAGAACTTAAAGTATAACAGAAAGTATTGTAAATACATCTGGATATGGAAGAAGTATGAGACTCAGAATACAGCTTCAAGTAAGCAAAAGACATTAATATACTCCCCCAAACATATACAAGTTTGCCCACAGAATTGCATGCATTGGACCGTGTTGTTGAAGAGATTTCACTGTAGCATATATTTTCTTCCAGTCACATTCTGGATTCATCCCCTACAGCATATTGTCAAATATTAAATCCATTTGCCCAGTCGTATGTTGAAGTCTTTGATTGAGGTATTCAACAAATGCCCCATAAGTAGAAAAAAGCCTGGAGAGCACTTCACTTGCTGAACAACAAATCAGCCAACAGAATTATCTATTACTTTATAGAAGTAACTTGATTGCTTACATGCAGAAAAGATTCATATTGGAGATAGAAGAAGATAGCAAGGAAAGTGCCCTTGGGTCTCACTAGGTTTCATAGAACTGCCTCAAAGAATGAGAGACAATGTTTCACCTTCTGGATCACTTGTACCTTTGCTTTGAGACTCAGAAGACACTAATTAATTTCAAGGTGAATCTGTAAGATTCAGACCAATATTACAGTGTTGATTTGGGCACCATTTGATAATCATAAGAAGGCATCAGTTTATGTCCTCAAATTCATAGGTAACATTTATTCTGTCCCATTTCCAAAATTTTGAGTTAACCTCAGCCACCATCAGTTTGTTACACATCTTTTTCTTTTTTCTTTTTTTTTTTTTTTTTTTTTTTTTTTTTTTTTTTGACAGAGTCTTGCTCTGTCACCCAGGCTGGAGTGGTGCAGTGGCAAGATCTCAGCTCACTGCACTGCAACCTCCACCTCCTGGGTTCCAGCAGTTCTCCTGCCTCAGCCTCCCGAGTAACTGGGATTACAGGTGTGCACCACTATGCCTGGCTAAATTTTCTTTTTTGTGTTTTTAGTAGATACAGGGTTTTGCCATGTTGTCCAGGCTGCTCTCGAATTCCTGACCTCAAGTGAACTGCCCACCTCAGCCTCCCAGAGTGCTGGGATTGCAGGCATGAGCCACCGTGCCCAGCCTGTTACACATCTTTCTGAATGTAGACATTCTAAACACTAACTTTTGGAGGTCCTAGAATAGGCTGAACTCTACTTTACATCATTATTCATTAATAAAGCTATTTGTTGCAATACGTGCTTGACATAATTTTAGTCAACACTACAGAAGTTCTTCTGCTTTGTGTTCAACAAGTGCTTGAAGGCATGCAATGGTTTGCATATCTAAAACCAAATCTGTATTGTACATCACTGGGTATTCTGGAGAGTAAAGTAAAAGTTAAAAATAACTGAGGACAGAGATAGCTCTTGGAAAGAAGTATAAAGAAAAAAACTTTCTGTCTTCTTTTTTGTTTGTTTCTTGGTTTTTTGTTTGTTTGTTTTGTTTTTGTTTTTTTAAGAGACAGGGTCTCATTCTGTTGCCCAGGCTGGTCTTGAACTGCTGGCCTCAAGCTATCCTCTTGCCTCGGCTTCCCAAAGTGTTAGGATTACAGGTACGTGCCACTGCAAGTCGCTGTCTTTTGAGACTCCTCAACTTTCCCTCCTGTACATTTTACTCAAATCCAAGAATGGATGTTGCTCCCCTCTTTTCATGTACATGATTTGATACCCGCCTGTCTCTCCAATTTCATCTCCTCCCATTTGCAGCTTTATCACTATGTGCATTCACAGTGGCCTGCCTGTTCCTCAGATGCACCAAGCTGATCCTCGACCCGAACATTTTTCCATTGCCCTTTCCCTGCATGGAATGTTTTTATTCTCTCTCTAGCCCTGCTGTTCTCTCTACCTGGAATGTTTTTACCTTCTTCCAAAGGCTGACTTCCACATCATTCATGTCTCAGCTTGAGCATTTTCTTCATTTTTAAAAGAAGCTTTATCTGATCAACATAACTAATTTATTTTTATCAAATTTCTGTCCATCCTATTATACCACTAAAATTAACTTATCAATTAATTTCTGTATTCCTTAACAGAATAAAAGCTCCTTAAGAAACATCTTGAGGAATTTATAGTGGACTAGACAAGCTCATTGAATAAGTGAGTAAATGAATATTATCAATAATTATTCTCTTCACTTTTATGTAATGATGAAGACCTCAGGTTTTAAAGTCAAAGTTCATTTGAGTCCCAGCCTCTTTCATTATTAACTTAGTAAACTTGGGCAAGATACCTAACTTCTCTAAGCTTTAGTTTCATCATCTGTAAAGTAGAAATGATAGTATCATTGGGTTTTGTGAATATTAAATAAAGTACAGCATAAAACATTGACTGACATGTCTGCCCTGCAATAAATATTCAGTAAACATTGGGACAAAAGAATCCTTCCTTCACTCAAAGGATATTTGCATCTGAAAAGATTTCAGGAAGAGGCTAAATTTTAGACAGATGATTCTGTGCCTGGCTACCATAGATGTACTTTGTTTAGGCAGAGAAGAAATCTCATTAAGAAGAGAACTAGCACTCCTCACATTAAACTTTGAGGATAACATTACTGATGGAGAAGCAAGCAGGAACTATCTGTTGCCGTGTGAGAGATGGTCAGATTTTGCGAAGAGAAGGTCACTTGGCTAGTGAGTAGAAGGTCTTAACCAGTAGCATTTCCTGGATGAATTTACCACAATCAAATATTGACCATGCAGGTCAAGAAAATATCAGTCTCGATAAGAAAAGAGGTTTGGGGCGGAGCAAGAT